>NC_090806.1:54859218-55225885 GCF_036512215.1 Solanum lycopersicum | reverse complement strand
TGACATTTGTCATAACATAGCATTAGTTAAAAATTGCGAAAAAATAAAATTTTTTACATATACTAAGTGAAGTATACTTAGACTTCTCACTTTTCATATATTGAAGCTTACTTAGGATTCTTTTTTAGCAACATGATCAACATACATACGATAGTCTTAAAACTATCTCACATAAAAACCATATAAGAATAAGAGTCTTGCACATAGACAATACAATGTCAATATGTTGTATAGGACTTACTACAATAGAATCCAAATGATAAAAGGAAATAAAAAGTATCTCTTAAAACTACTAAGATCTTCATAAGCTAGAATAACGAAAAGATAGCATCCCCGAACATGAGGACTTACCAATACTTTGACAAAGAGTTTCAAGCTTCTTCAATCGACCTTCTTAATCTTCAATGGCTGGACCCTACATTTGTAGTTATATAAAGTAAGGGTTTAGTACGCTACATGTACAAAGTATGGGTATATGCACATTAACATTTAAGGACATTCATGAAAAATGACCATTTCTTTAGAAGAATGCTAAGTCATTTGGAGCCTTTAATGCACATACAATAGAGTATATGTAAGATAAAGATCACAACAATATAAAGCATGATCATAATCAAAGACATATCATCATAAAGTCATATTAACATTTCATGTTAATTAGATCATATAGACATTACATACAAGACATTTACCATTAATCCCATCCCAAGCCTACAAGTGTAATGATCATGTGAAGTCCCATCACTCTAATAATCAAGTAAACAATATAAGAGACCATATGTAATGCTTTGCTTCATACATCTTATAACATAAGTAGACATTATCACATATAGCGATCTAGACCATGACATATTCATCAACATAGCCGAAGTCACATATCATAAGCATGATAAATTTCATATTCATATTCATATTACATGAGAATAATTTCCTAGGAATTCTCTTAGAGTCAACTTTTTCGATGTCTAGGTAGAGTCTCATACCCCTACTATACTAAGTAAACTCCTTAAGTCACCCTAGTCAATGTCAATTTACTTGTCATTAATTTTACTTGAGGGAGAAATCTCTTTAATTAGATTAGACCATGTGAGCTAAACATGGAATCCGGTGTCATGAAACCCCATGCCGAAATAAGGTGGTCTACTTGCCAAAGTAGGACCTAACATGAACTTAACATTTTAGGTGCATTAACTAGTTGGTATTCCTATGGAAGCAACATAGTTCAAGAACTAGGAGATATATTAGAGACACATAGTTCCACATTACATGGCATCCTCTATCTCAAGAGATTCAATGTGAACCTACCTTCCAACTTATGAAGGAACACCTCTCATATCTATTTCGTCAGTGCTATACTAAAATCCCTTATTGAATTGCCTTTACGTTATCATTAATCATCAGTCTTATCATAGGCCAAAGGAGGTTAACTATTTGTATAAACATGATCATAAGATCTTGAGGTTTAGAATAAGAATTTCCTTTCGTCGGAACTTTCATTTGTTAGATTAACATATCATAATCATATTGTGTAAGGCATAGAAGAGAAACATCAGTAGCTTGCATTATCATATCCTTACCATAACCCCACAATTAACATATTCGTAGCCCAACATATATGCATAGCAAAATCATACATATTTCAGTTTCACAACAACATCAATATTAGGCCAACATAAACATAGTGAAGTAATCATGACATTAGAAGACTTATCAATTGTTTCCAAGAATCTTCATCAAGTTCTTACACTCAATTCACCAAAATAATCCAATAATATAGTGAAGTACACAATAACATAACCGATGGAAAACATTCAGTAATATACAAGACCAATTCATAATTACGAATAAGGGAAAAGGTTAATTTATGAATTCATTTAAGCTATAGTTTCAATCCCAACATTTACATGACATTAACTTGTAGACATAACATAATCGACATCCATTACTTAGAGAAAGAACATGCTTCATAAGAAACCAACATTACCATAATAATTAACCAACAATACATACTTAATTAACCATAGAAAATCATTGTTTTCATCATTAGTCATAAATCTTGAATTAGGAAGAAAAACCGTTTGTAGATTAAAAGCCCTAAGAATTGAATTCTTGGAAATCATTTTTCAAAGGACCTCTTAGGAAAAGGAATCCCAAGAGTGAAGGACTCATACCTTATTGACAATTATTCCATAGATTTTGAATAAAAATCGTGGAGTCTTCGTCTTCTTCTTCAAGCTTTTCTTGTTCTTTAATGGATTTTCAATAGACAGAGTTTTTGAGAGAGGTGAGAGGAATTTGTAAATTCTTATTTGATGTGTGTGAAAAATGTATAAAATTGACCTAAAATCATTATAAACTCTTCCCCTAATTTACCCAAAAGACCGCTCACTTAATTGGGTATTTTAGTGTAGTTAAATTGACTTAAGAACGATGCGGACGAATCTGGGAAGTGGTTGCGCGTCACGGGGCCAATTTCACATTTATTTCCGAGTTGAGGCAGTGTACCTAATGGAGGCCCCGCGTCGCGAGGCAACTTTTTGTCTACCTCGTGTGTTCTACGCAACGCGTGGCTGGCTTCACATCTTGGCTGTCCCTAGCCGCTTTGGCAGCTTGCACGCCAAGGTTTGGGTCCTCCTCAAGGACCCATTGGGCTGTCCTTGGGGAGTCATTACCGGACGTTTGGATCCTTCATACTATATTTTACCTATTTAAAGTCTTTTTACAAGTTTTGGACTTCATTTGACACTCCCAAACCTTCACCATACATAGGGACGTCTACTAGTTCAAATTAGTTAGTTTCTGGACATCAAGATCTTTCTTTGTTATTTTGTCTCTAACCTTTCCCAATTGAGTTTAATACATTAATATAGGTCTGGAAACATCATTTAAATTATTACTCAATAGGGTAAGCACTAATCTATGTCATGGAACTTCTGCAGTGTTACAAGAGTGCTCCAATAAGTTTAACACTACATCCATACAGGCTACAGATTTTTCATTCTGAGTTTTTAAACTCAACCTCCACAATTTATTATAGAAAACAGTGCACTCAACTCATAGAGAGCATGTAAGAAAATTTCATTTTTTTTACAAGTCATCATCAAATTTGTTTTTCCCATTGCACTTGGTTATAGGATTTATAGTCCCGAGGTTAGGTTTCCTCATAAATGACTGAAGGATATTATCGACATGAATCCCATCCCCCTCGATATGCTCTAGAACTTTAAGCTTGTTAAGGAATTAGTAAGAGGATATAAAAGATTATCCTAAGATTTGATATAATAAACATTAATAGTATCACTTGTCAAATATGATCGCACATTATAATGGTTGCTCCTTATGGGTCTTAATTTACCGTTGTAATAAAAATTTTGAACTCTAACAATTGTAGTAGTGCTATCACCATTAGTTAAAATATGTGGAATTGATTTTCAAAAGAAGGTATTTGAAATAATTAATAAAACTCTCAACGAATTTTCTTCCTCAAAAGCTCATGCAAAAGCAATTAGTTTAACTTCTTTAGTAGAGTTAACAATTATTTCTTCATTTTTTATTTCCAACAAAAATACCACCACCGAGAGTAAAATATGGAATTAGTGGTATAACATGAATGACGTGCTAAAGTTTTCAATCTACATAAGAAAAGCTTTCAAGTACAACGTTATCTTTTTTGTTGAATAAAGAAAATGCTTTTGTCCTAATTTAATATCTTATTAACTCATGTTATAACATGTCAATGTTCATAACCTAGATTTCTTTTTAATTAACTAAGTATTCCTACCACATACACAATATCATGCCTAGTGCAATGAATCATATATGTCAAACTGTCAATTAAGCTAGCATATTCCTTTTAATATATCGCATCATTTTCACTTTGGAACAGGAAATAAATGAAGAGTTTAATAAAAAAAAGTTGCAAGATGTTTGCAATCAAGAAAGTTATATGTTTAAAGAAATTTCTCAACATAATGTGACAAGTTAAATAAAATTCCAACATATGTTCTTGTAATTTTTGTTCCAACAATAAAATTTGCTTCACCAAGATCTTCATACCAAAATGACTTCTAAGAATTTTTTTAGTTTCATCAATAACTTTAACTTTTGAATCAAAAATAAATAAATTATCAATATATAGGAAAAATAATGACATGTAAATTATTTCAAAACTTATGATATATGCACTTATCACACTCATTATATTTATAAATCATTTTCATTCATGTAGGATCTAACTTTTCATGTCATTGTGTTGGTGCTTGTTTCATGTCATATAGGAATTTAGTAAGTTTAGGCACTTTGCTTTCTTGGTTTGCTTTCACAAAGTACTCGGTTGTTCCGTATAAATTTCCTTAATTTGGTCTCTAGTTTTCAAAAATAGATTTACATCCATTTGATGAATATGCAAATAAAAAGTAGTGGCCACAATAATTAAAAATTCAATGGAATTAATTCTAGTTATTAGAGAGAAAACATCAAAATATTATAGGCCTTCTAGCTGTTAAAGATATTTAGCAACTGGTCTAGCCTTATATTTATCACTAGATTCATTTCATTTCAAATTTTTTTTCTGTAAGGGACATTTGCAATCGGTTATTTACAGCCCGGTGGTAAATATCTCAATTACCAAGTTTTATTATAAGTTAGGAATTTCATTTCCTCATTACAACCTCTTTTCAAAAAAGTAGAATCATGTAAAGTAAAACTTCGTGTAAGGTGAAAGGTTCATCTCTAACATTTAACAACATGAAACAAGTATCAAAATCTTTTTGTACTCTAGCTCGTTTACTTTTTCTTAACTTAAAATCATCAATATTTTGTCTGAAAGTAAAAGTAGAAGTAAAAGAACATGATAGTGACAAAATATTTTGTTTAATGCTTTGATACCCCACTTTTTTTAGAATCAAAAGGGAATTTATTTTCATGATAAATACATCACCAGATTCTATTATAATTAATTTTAAAATTACAAAAAATGTATAGAATCTGCTATTTGAAGCATACCCCAGAAAAAACACAAATAATAACTTTCTTACTCAGTTCTGTAATTTTAGGATCAATTAGTCTCACAAAGGCTAGATAATTCCAAACTCTTAAATATCTCAAACTTGGTTTGTGACCTTTTCACAACTAAAAAGGTGTCAATTTAGACTTTTTACGAGGTACACAATTCTTACACATAATAATCAGTCAAAACAGTTTCACCCATAATTTATAGGTACACTTGGCTCAATAAGCATGATATTGTATATTAGTCAATTCAACCAAATTTCTATTTTTATTTTTTGCTAAACCATTTAATCTATCTTCTATATTAGTTTAAAGGCATAAAATGTGCTCTTTAACTTGGATTCAAATCAAATTTATGCCCTTCAACTTTGGGTGTGCACATATAGACACTTTAACTTGTATAAAGTTGAACAAATAGACACACATGTCCTAGATGTCATCCTTCTTGTCATTTTTTGTCCTACATGTTATTCTACGTGTATTGTGCCATGTAGGACTCATGTGTTTGTTTATTTAAAAGTTGGATAGTTAAAAACTCTGTTTGTGCATTATGAAAGTTGGAGGTCAAAGTTGAAATTTAAAGTAAAGTTTTTGGTCCAATATATGTATTATGTCTAGTTTAAAATTATCAACTCCTAACTTACAAGTTGAATTACTATTTTAGTCTTTACTTACCCTTTATCACCCGCGCTATTTACCCCATTCACATAGGCCGCCTCTTCCACAACCATTCCCATAAAAAGCCGCCACTTCAAAACAACCATTCGCATACGCCACCACTTCCACCTTTTCATATTTTACATATCCATTCCAACGCAATAGCAACCCTTCCAAAACGCCTCCACTTCCAACTCCTTTTTCAGAAACCCACTGTACCATCTCGCTTTCTACTCTACATAATTCAAAAAAACTTAGAAATTTGACGCACAGGTATGCACCGATTGCCCCTCTCCTTCACAATTTATGTTTATAAACTCTATCCTTTTACTTCACAAATTAATTTATAACTACTGAGCACAAAGAAATTTGAAGCAGCAGAAAAAATTGAATCACAACATCGGCTTATCTGCTTTTGGATTTTCCAAGTTGTATGTCATTCCCTTTTCTATGTTATTGCGTTAATACATTGAAAATCCACTATCACGGCTGCTGTTTTGTACCATTAATTTCCCTGCCATTTTCAGTTCCAAAATTTCTATACTTGCATTAGTTCTAACCTTTCGATTGTATTTTAAACATGTTACTGCTGCCTTTTTTATGCATCACATTCACCCCAACTATGACTCACATTCATTATATTAATTCTACACAATTGATTGTATTTTCAACATGTTACTGCTGCCTCTTTTATGCATCACATTCACCCAAACTATGACTCACATTCATTATGTTCATTCTACACAATTAATTATATAACAAGAAGCACCCTTACTTGGGCTATTTCGAGAAATAGCACCTTCTATGTCCTGCTTATTTGCATAAATCAATAATAATGTTGCTCCTGATAGCCTCTGCACAGAGTATTTAACACTAATTAAAAAACAACATCAATTGTATTTAATAGAACTAATCAACTTGCAGAGTACACCTGGTATCACTTCATCAATCGTACACTAACAAATTAATGTCCAAGGTTAACATTACTGCACCCGTCTCCACAGATACCTGCATTCATCGAGATACAACCCACATGGCCACTGAAATAGAACTAGCAAAAGAAAGTAATCCTATAAACAAGATACCTAAATCCTCCGTTGACTCGGTCAGGCGAGTCTTAGTTATTCGAAGGGGTTCCGTCATACCTTACAAGAATCCAAGGCATGAAGGAACTTTCAAGAGGTATCAACGTTGACACTTTCACTTACCTTATTTAACAATGATTCATCTTTGTAGTAATAATCTCATCCCTCCCACGCTAAATAATAGGGGACAAAATTTCAAACAACTCTATTTGATAAGCATATTGAAACATGGAAGGACTACTCTTCTGTGCATGAAGAACTTGAATTGGCCTTCACAGATAGTACAATCGTACAGGAGACTGAGCATCGCATTCCAATAAACAAGTTCTCTGATGGATTTTTAACAATTGAACACGCTGATGAATTACCTAATAGTGCTATTCTGGGTAACTATCCACACAATTTGGCTCTTATTTTTGTGCCTTATTACGTTATCGCTATGAATAATCGACATTATGTATCTGCAGATTTGATATGTGTCTTAGTTACTGTGAATCCCCTTATTGAAAATGGAAATTCCAAGAGACGGGAAATAGTTGTTACAAATGAGCTATAAGTTGCAATGCTATATAATGTACCATCTATATATACATTAAGTTATGTATTGAATATTTACTTCCAACAATTAATCCAGCATGGAACATACAACAATGACTCTATGGGGAGATTTTTCTGAAAATGACGGTGCGTTCCTGGAAAAGCTGCAAGATGATAAGCCTATACTTGCGTTATGTGGCGCTAGAGTCTCAATCTACAAAGTATACACTATATTGTACATTTTTATCAAATATAAACTGACGATAGTTGTTGTTTCTGAGTGTTTAAATGGTTCTGTTGCACTAGGTCTCTTTGGGATCTCCACTATTCCTGTGAGCAGTTTCTTGATCAATCCAATTTTCCAAAAAGCAAATGAACTTCGATCCTGGTACATTAAGGCATTCGCTAATATATTCACCACTAATACTTTACCCACGCTCCCTCAACTGTCAAGTTTAATTGTAAATTCCTATAACATGACATATTTCATTTACTATTATTGTTGTGAAGCTTCATAATATCACTATAAATCTGATAAAACTATGCACCGAACAGACCTCACTTTAAATTGGTGAAACGAAGAACAAATCTCATTGTAAATACAAGCGTGAAATCGTGAAGGCCGAAACCAAAGATATTACAATAACACCAACAAAGTTAATGAGAAGAGCCATAGAAGTACCGTTGGACCAATTCTGGATGGTTTGTTGGCCGATTCGCAGGAACATACTAACATATACATGAACTCTCTATTAATAAAAGTCAGTAGTATGTTCACTGTATACTCTTGAATATGGTATATTTTCGATTTGCAGGATGGTATATACAAGTTCAAAGCAACAATCAAGGATGAACCATGCTATTCGTCTTGCAAAGAGTGCCACAAAAAAAGTAAAATTTATAGAAGAAACAGCAACTTGCCCAAAATGCAATACTGAGAATTTTGAATATGAAATGAGGTTGGTATCTGTTAAGACACCCTTCAATATTTACTAATTAAGCTCCAGATTATATTAGAACGTTCTGCACCCTATTATGAAGGTATTGCTAGCGGGTTGAAGTTTCTGCTGGAGAACGACGTGTGAGAGTCATTCAATTTGAGGCGGCTAATGAACGTCCATAAAGGTATTTATTTAATTTATTTATATCATCAAATGTAAGTCCATATTACCATTGTCTATTGTGTCTCTGAATCCTTTCAAACTAACATATCCAATTGTTTACATATTATCAAGAAGGAAGAATGTTACTACTACTGCAAATTGGTGTTGAGTACAGACAAGCAATTCAACTTCCTTGTGTGAATTAATATTAATGAATCAAGCAACAGACGCAACATAATTATTCAAGAAATACATGAAGCTGAATAGAAGCACCAATTTTTGTTGATGAGGAAGTCAAATCAGTTAGAACGTACAGAAAGAGGGCCAAGAAAACCACAGAAAGAGAGGCCCAAGTAAAACAGAAGAAAACAAAATCCGTTAAAAAGTAGGTGTCTTTACAATTATGTAATACGTAACTAAACAATGATTGCATTTAATGTATAACCAATGTTTTTATAATATTAACAACTTATGTATGACTGCGTAATTGTTAGTTAACTATGTAATTGAATGACAATTCCATTTATCCGGTAGCTTCGATATACGTCGAGGTTAACTGCTTTCAACTATTGTTGATGGTTATTTTATACTAAACTATAAACACTAACACCTCAAAACTGCTAAATTCCCTCTGTTCTAAGTTACCTACGTTCAATAAAAAACACAACCTGAAAATACCTATTCATTTAAATATCTGTGCAAATACATGAAACAAAATTACGTATCATATATAAAGGTCATGTTAATTTATCACTCTTCTTCGTATTTTTGGCTTCCAATCTCTACGCACGAATTTTAATTGTAACTTAAAAAATCATGTATCGACAACGTATAATTCAGATTTCAATTCGGACAGGAGTATCATTTACCTTGAACTTTAGACAAACTTTGTCTGAACGAAAAAGATGTTATGTCACATGTTATAACTTACAAACATTACCAATGACATTATGCTAAACACAACTTCGGTTCTGATTACCTTATATTTTATATGAATAAAATTACAGAGCAGTGTGTTAAAAAATAACCGCAATTAGAAATGGCTTATGTTAAGACGGATTTTCAGTTTAGGTACAAAAAGAACGTCAAATTCCATGTGCCCCACCAATAACTTATACTCCGAAACACGTGATTACCGCTAAACCTAACCACTACAATATCAAAACACATTTTAAAATATAATAACACAAAATGGTACGACCCATCAGTGGCAATCGACCATCAGCTTACAATGACGGCTTTTTGGAAACATCACAACTTATCAAATTGTTTTGTAACTAACCACAATAGTTGCCTTTTAAAATGTTGCAACCAGTCGAGAATTCTATTTTAAAGGAACAACGGCTCTACAACTTCTCTGCTAAAAGGCTCTCATAGATTTACAAATTCATTAACTTATTCAGCATCTTCCCAGATACTGAACCCATAACCCATCACATACAATAGTTCTATCGATACAGAATAACATCACGTTAGGAAACCGTCACATTTACATTTTGTCACATAGTCCGTGGTATCAATTTTCACTCTACGCAGTTCTGCTGGCATATAATTACGTCCTGCTAGACTTCAGAGTAACACAACAACATCACAAAGTGGGTAGTAAAAATGGTAAGTCACAATTAATTCCTTAAACACGTTGACCAAGTGACGGATTATCAGACCCTTGTAAAATACAACCACTAATGTCTTCGGAATTATTCATCTCAAAGAAATATAAAATATACACAAATAGGCCAGGACCGACAAAATTTCAGTGTTGTATATTATACTTAATTAACACATTAAATATTAACTACTTACTACACTAGCACACACAATGACAATACAAACTTTTGAGTTTACCAATTAAATAATTTCAAAACAGGAGCCAATTACATTAAAGCAACTTCAAATAAGCAGAGAAGTTCAACAAAATGAGCAGGCAAAAACTAGAGGTATGTTTACCATTATGTTATTTTTATTCCCAAAAACATCTAACGAGTGTACTGAAGATTGAATAGTATAATATCATCATAACATTTTTTAACTTGGTTTGAAAAATACAGGGCAACAACTAATAATCAAATAGAACATGGCCACGTTCATGAACTAGAGTTGAAGAAACGGAAAAAATTAGTCAAATGTATAGCTATATCAGAGACGAATGACGATGGAGGTATGGTGAATGCATAAAACTACACGTATGACATACAAAAAAATGCATCATAAATATTATTATTGCCTGTCCTACAGGGATTTAAAATGGAAAATTTTGACGTGTTCTACAGGAGATAAACAATTGACAACAACAATAACTCACAAACTGGAAAAACAACAAGATTGCACGTATTGTCATTCTATGAGTTTTGAATATGAACCACCAACATTTTGATACACATGTGGATATATAAATTTAGCACCCAATGAGGTATCAGATGACTTTTATGAATTATTCGTGGATGATTCAGACGAAGCCAAGCTATTTCGTTAACATATATGTGCGTATAATAGCATCTTTGCTTTTACATCATTTGGGTTTAAGCTAGGTAAAGGCTTGGCATCTTCTAGGAAAGGAGTTTAAAGTTTCACGGCAAAAGGGCAGATATATAATGATCTATCATTTTTAATCCTAAACCATGACAAACCACGATACTTTCAACTATACTTCTATGATAATGGACATGAAATAGCCTATAGAATGTCAGTACCGCAGGATGCCATTTTACCAGAGGAAGTCATGACCAAAATAAGAAATATAATGGAGGCAAATCCATATGAATAATTCTTCTCCCAGCTTAAAGAACTTACAAACCAACAAAATATAGAAATATGCATAGCTGCAAATGCTTCATTAGATCAACGTGTATATAATAAGCCCTCCGTGGGTCAGGTCGCAACAATTTTGGTAGATGGAAACAATCAAAATATACCATTTGAAAGAGATATTGTTGTACACGTGAACTCGGGAAATAAACATCACGTAAAACATTATTATGGGTTTATGATCCACTGCAATATCCTATAATATGCCTAAAGGAGAATGAGGTTGGCATCAAGGAATACAGAAATGTCGCAAACCAATCAACAACATCCAAACAACTCAATGACAAGTATCGAAATGGGTAGATCATCATAGACAATTGCTATGAAGATGTTAGCGAATGAAGCACTAGATACGCATTTTTAAATATAGCCAAAAAAAACTTAGGTCACATCAAATATTAAAAGTAGCTAAATATATACACTTAATACAAACCTTATACCGATAACTAATCTAAGCTTATTTTTGTAAAAATTCATGTGGGTGTACAACGCAACCAAAAAGGTAGTGTTTCCTGTAGGGAGTAATACTGTTATAAACTACAAGTACGAATAGGCGACTAATCAATATTATTACTGTGGGGGAGATTGTTGCAGCAGTTTGTTGTGGACATATACATCAAGATAGAAACCAGACTTGAACATTATAGTTTCGAGCAACCAAATTATCGAAGGGATATACTACAAGGTATTGTTGATAGTGTAAGTGCCGAAGAGTGTAGAGGAGACAAGGTTGGTCAAAGGGTATTACTACCAGTATCATTTATTAGAGGACCTAAGGATATGAGGCGACAATATATGGGGATGTGATGACTTTGGTTCAAGAGTTTGGAAGACCATATCTATTCAGCACCATGACATGTAACCAATAATGGGTTAACAGTTAGGAAGAGCGTCCAGGACAACAGCCTCAAGACAGACCAGACTTGGTTACTAGAGTGTTTCGAGCTAAATTATAAGACTTGAAAGATCAAATATTCAAGAAAGAAATATTTGGACCTATTGCAGCACATGTTTTTGTGGTAGTATTTCAGAAGAGAGGCTTACCACATAGACACCTACATCTAATATTTAAAGAAGTTAATAAGGCACGATCAGCACGATAGATACATTACGGCATCAATACCAAATAATGTGACACATCCTTAATTAAGGGCATATGATGCATGGACCTTCTGGGGAGAAACGCAAGAATAACCCATGTATGAAAGATGGACAATGTAAATTTCACTATCCGATCATTCAATGACAAAACAATACAAGGAAAGGATGGCTATCCAATTCACAAAAGAAGAAATGATGGGAAAACAAGTGAGGTGCGTGGAATAAAGATGAATAACCAATGGGTTGTACTGTATAATCCATATTTGTTGATGCGATATAATTGTCACATAAATGTTGAAGTCAACTCCGGAGTTAAAGCAATAAAGTATCTATACAAATATATATGTATATGTATATGTATATGTATATGTATATGTATACATATATATATATAGTGTGTGTGTGTGTGTGAGAGAGAGAGAGAGTGTGTGTGTGTGAGAGAGAGAGAGAGAGAGAGATTGAGAAACTGACAATGGTGAAAAATTTGTTGATGAAATCACAAGTTTCAAAGATGCAGGTTGGGTGTCACCACAAGAAGCAATCTGGAGAATATATGAGTTTAACCCATCCGAAATGCAACAAAAAGTATTAACGTACAATTACATCAAATGATTGTTCAACCAAGATAAGGTAGTAATCCAGAAGAATCATTGGTCAGGGAAATATTTCCATCGCTTCAAGATAATTAAAAATTGGCACATTATATAATACAACATGCAATCTTAGCAAGTAGAAATGAATTTGTAGATAACTTGAATGAATTGATGATCGGAAAATTCCCAGGAGAAATAAAAACATACATCAGCTTTGACTCAGTGGAAGATGATACCAACAACTACTATCAAGAAGAATACTTAAGCACATTAATACCAAATGGACTTCCGCCGCATCGGTACATTATCGCATATATCAACAATAACACATATTTCTAATTGCTATGTTAGCTCATACCACAAATGAGATTTAAGAAACTGTTACATCGCTCATAAATATTGATTGATTAATGCTTACATGTTATATTGTAGGTTAGTACTCAAAGAAAATGCACCCATAATGATGTAGAGAAATCTGGACCCATCAAATGGTTTGTGCAATGGTACGCGATTGATTTGTAGGTGATTTGACAAGAATGCCATACATGCAGAAATAATAACACGTGAATATGCCAAAGAAGTGTTTATTCCAAGAATACAAATATCAGCGCTCGAAAATGAAGGTTATCCTTTCAAATTTATTCGGAAACAATTTCCAATACGTTTGTGCTTTGCAATGATGATAAATAGGGCACAAGGAAAGACAATACCAACTATTGAATTGTACCTGCCACAACATGTATTCTCCTATGGTTAATTATACGTAGCACTGTCCAGAGGACTATCTATGTCGAAAATAAATGTATTGGTCATGACTAAACAACCAGAGTGGCACACAGGGACATATACGAGAATTATTGTATACAAGGAAGTTTTGGGAGAGATTTGATTACTAAATAAGACATTAAATAAAAAGCTTAAAAAAATAGGGTTGTGCACACAGCTGACTACACATGAAAGAAAAAGAGAAGAAGAAAACAATTGCTAAATAAAATTGAAGAGGGAGAGAGAAGAAGAACCTGTTGGAGGTCACGAAGATGGAGAAGAGAGTGACTACTACGAACTAGAGAGAAAAAAGGGAAATTAGAGTTGGGTTTGTCAAAAACTCCAACTATAACATTACCTTATAATTATTAAATAGGACATTTTTTAACAAAAGGTGACGCCTTTATTGGCTCGCCCCACTTCCCACTCACAACTCGCATTTGTGTTGCCTTTGTTTGTCATTTTTAGGTCGTCTTACCTTGCAAGTAATAGGCGTAAAGGCTGTGCCTCACCTCTCCATTCATTAAAGGTCATCGCCATTGAGAACACAAAATGTTAGTTCAACTTAATATAAGTAAACAAACCAAAATAAGGTGATCGCCTTTGGAACACTTATTTATTAAGAATACCTTAATTTTACTAGACATAATTAGTTCACATCCATTACGTGTGAGAATTTAATCTATAAAGAAGACACCCACGTTTAACAGGCCATGGATTCACTTTACCATTGAATGAACCACTACACAGACTTACAATTAAACAAAACCAGTAAGCTCATAGAACCAAAAGGTTAGGTGCAATACATTAGATCCCTTTTTTGGCTCATTGCACACCAACAATCCATTTTCTCGACGGTTAAAGTGAAGTTATATCTCTCTGGATTATTTTTAGTCAGAAGGGTATTACAGGCCAGATTGCAATCATTCTGAAATATAAACTCAACTTTTACGGCTTAAAAGTTCGCT
This sequence comes from Solanum lycopersicum, assembly GCF_036512215.1. Classification (NCBI taxonomy): domain Eukaryota; kingdom Viridiplantae; phylum Streptophyta; class Magnoliopsida; order Solanales; family Solanaceae; genus Solanum; species Solanum lycopersicum. The sequence goes on along the minus strand of NC_090806.1, from coordinate 55,211,261 downwards.
GGGACTTTAAGAGCAAAGTGCAAATGAAAAAAATATATGTGTTTAGTTCTTAACTAAAAATTTTAGGTATGATTATTTCCACAAGATTAGAAGAATTCTTATTTGTAAATTTGTTTGTTAGATTTTTCCTGGCCTGCTTTCCCCCTTATGTACGCACATCAGCTAGGCAAAGCACTCACCACATTATTAGCCTTGTTTTTGGGTTTAGGTGCGCCTTTGTCAATAGTGTACCAGAAAAAGAAGAAAAAACTAGTGGTAAAATTAGTAAGGTAAGGGATGGCATTCCTAATAATCTTTTTTTTTCATTTAGTTTGTTTGTGTGTTTTTGCTAGAATTATAATTCTTATGTTTCTAGTAGCGTATTTTGCTAGAGGCTTCTTGGAGGCCAAAATCATATATAAGAAAAAGACGCTCCTTTATAAATTCGAGGTGTTTGACAAAAAAAAGTCTTTTGAGCACACACAACACAAAATCATATTGTTTTTATCCAAAAGTACTTTTTTGTCAATGATTTGATTTGAAGTGCATGAGTTATTTGTGTCCTTAACCATGAGAGATTGTTTAGATAAACCCTTTACACAAAGAATGATATTTCACTGATTCGAAAGTCACGAAGTTACTGTCAGTATTATTAAAAGTCCTAATATAGTTGGAGTTAGTTAATTAGCAGGTTATGTGATGGTGTCACGCCCCGATCTACCCCCGAGACGCGGACATGGAACCTAGGACAACAAGTGATCCCAAGCTAACCCTGCTGCTATGATCATGAGCATACTAAAGATAATAAACTAATGCAGAAGCTAAATCATAAAAAATTAATAAAAAGATGGAGAATACCCATATGCTAAAACTGATATAATATGAAGACTGATGAGTTTAATACAATTAAGTTACTAACTCAACGCTAAGCTCAAACTTACAATGTCTGAAATAAGCCTCTAACTTACTAGAAATACTGGGACAAGCCCCCAACTAAATCTAGCAAAAACTGAAACTAAATGAATAAATATTGAAAAGAAACTCCTTACTGTTGTCCTCGGAAAATGAGCACTTACCACTGAATTTATTGAACTGGAGATCGGTAAATCGATCTATGCGTGATCTAGATACTGGGAACCTTAAACTTAATCATGAGAAGATGTAGTGCACATATGCGTATACTTGAAAGATACTGAGCATGTAGGATAGAATAAAGTTGAAATAAAACATAACTGAACAAGCACAAAAGCAAGTAAAATAATGTGAACATGATATGCTGATTTCTGAGCTAATTGGATGCAATGACCAATTTCTAACATGCTGAAACTGAATACTGAATATACTGATAAATGGTCAATACAGAGAGTCTGATTGATCTGTGGGAGCTACTAATAATCGATAATAATACCACATGAACTAAATATGGAGTCTGATGTATACGCCCAATTGAGAGGACCCAATATACCCTGCCAAAGGTATAAAGACATGTTTGCGTTATCACTAAACTGATTACCCGCTGAGAGGACTTTCAACCTACTTGGCTAGTCGTTTTGGGACTATTGGGTATGCTAAACCCTAGTCCAACATGGTATTATGTTATTCCCAATGAATTTTGTAAATTTACTGATTATGTCTGAGTTTCTGTAAATACAGAATAGCTCAAAACTGAACATGCAAACTGAGAATGCAACTATTGATCTTGGAATTATGCATTTATAACTGAGGCATGTATACCTGAAGTGTCTGAAATATCTGACCTAGCATGTGTAATTCAAGAACTAAAGAAATACAAAGCTATATTTCTGAAATTCATGCAATAAACTGAATAATAACATGATAATTTGTTTTGGAATATATAACTAATAAGTTCATGAAGTTCTTGAAACTCTATGTCTAATCATGATATAGGAATCAAGAATCTGACTGAAAAACTAGGGGGACAACGGGTGAAAAGTACCCATTAGTGAAATCCCATATACTGGTGATGAAATCCACGAAAAAATACTTAGTTTTCGAGGCTGAAACGAAGGGATTCTTGCTGCGTTTTTGAACTAGGATTCTTGAGCTTTTTCTCCTTTCTTGCTTCTAATTTTCTAAATTTTGATTTAAGATTTTGCTTAGGTAAGTTCTTGTTATGTTTTTAGGTTTAACTAACTAGAATCTGATTATTTAGGATCAAAACAACGTATCTTAAGGTTTAAAAGAGTGGGAAAAGACCAAAAGACCCATGGGTAAGTTGCTGTCGAACCAAACGATGGCCAGGACTGACGGTCCATCGATTGACTGGTGCCCCTTTGGTTGGTCCATCGGTTGGCCTGTTCGACAGACCTTTACTAAAATAGGCATAACTTTTTACTTGGAGGTCTGATTTTAGCAAGGTCAATGGCTATGGAAATCTAATTCAAATATCTATCTGTGGGCAGGTCATCGGATACCTAATTTATTTTTGTATAAGATTATGACAATTTAAAGTTGACCCAACTGCATTTTCCCTTAACTGTCTGCAAATTTCACACATATAGTTAAACCTACGGACCATGCTGGTCATCCGTAACTCGTGTCAGAGAGTGGGTGAAGGGAGTCTTGATCTGTGGTCGTAGACTACGGACCGTAGTATGACCTACAGAATGTAAGTCCGTCCGTTTCTGATTACTTAACAAATTTTCCCAGCATAAGATTTTTGGAAGTTTCTGATCCCATTGACGGTTGTGTAGGACGGACCGTGTGTCAGGATACAGTACATCGATGGTCCCGTTGGTTGCACCTTTAAATTTTTCTAAAAAATGATATTTGTTCTATTTTGGATACGAGGTGTTACATTATCTCCCCCTTGGGAACATTCGTCCTTGAATGAAGACTAAACTAGCTGGAATAGAGGGAGAGAGCTACAAACCCTGATACTAAAAACTGAGTTTCTGACTGAATTGAGTTCCGATAAAATGCAAATACTCTTAAAATGCAAGTAAAAATTGAGGGAACATTATTCAAGACTGAATTCACACATGAATGACTTGAAAACTGAAGAGGAACTATTTCCTCAAGCTGGAGTGGAATCGGAAGTAAAGAGGTGAGGATACTTGCCTTTCATTGCTCCTTCTTCTTCCCAAGTAGCTCCCTCTACAGACTAACTCCTCCACAAAACCTTCACTGAAGCAACTTCTTTATTTCTCAACCTTCTGACCTAACGATCAAGAATCTCAACTGGTACATCCTTATAAGAAAGACTATCTTTCACTTCCACACTCTCCAATGGCACTATAGAGGCTGGATCATCCACACACTTTTTCAAGAGTGAGATGTGGAAGACCGGATGCACTGCTGCTAATTCCACTGGCAACTCTAACTTATATGCCACCTTGCCAACCCTTTTAAAAATCTTTTAAGGGACTACATATCTAGGAATCAGCTTCCCTTTCTTTCCAAATCTCATCAGCCCTTTCATAGGTGAGACTTTAAGAAAAACCCAATCATAAACATGGAACTCTAGTTCCCTTCTCTTTACATCAGCATAAGATTTTTGACGACTTTGGGATGTCTTAAGTCTATCGCTAATGAGTTGCACTTTCTCCATTGCATAAAGGACTGAATCGGGCCCTATCAAAGATGCTTCACCTACTTCAAACAAACTAACATGAGATCTACATCTACGCCCATATAAAGCCTTATAAGGGGCCATCTGAATGCTGGAATGGTAGCTATTATTGAAGGCATACTCAATAGCAGGAAGATGATCATCCCGCCTACCCTTGAATTCGATATCACAATCTCTCAACGTATCCTCTAAGGTCTGAACAGTACGCTCTGCCTGCCCATCTATCTGTGGATGAAATGTTGTACTAAGGTTAACATGAGTACCAAGACCTTTTGAAATGACTTCAAGAAGTGAGAGGTAAACTGAGGACCTCTATATGAGATGATAGACAAGGGAACCCCATACAACCTCACAATTTTATTAATGTAGAGCTTGGCATAGTCCTCCACTGATTCTGTAGTCTTGACCGCTAAAAAGTGAGAAGACTTAGCCATCATATCAAGTATAACCCAAATTGAGTCATGATGCTTGTGAGTACGAGGTAACCCTATGATGAAATCCATATTGATCACATCCCACTTCCAAGTAGAAATATCGATCTCTTGAATCATACATCCTGGTTTCTGATCATCTACCTGTACTTGCTAGCAAGTGGGACACTTACTCACAAAATCTGCTATATCCCTCTTCATGCCATTCCACCAATAGACTTCTCGCAGATCGCGATACATCTTAGTGGCACCTGGATGAAAAGAATACCTAGAGTTATGGGATTCTGCTAGAATATGCAATCACCCACATCAGGAACACACATTCTACCCTGGTAGCGCAGTACACCATCTCCCCCTTGGTAGAAAACCTCCACTCTCTAATTATGGACTGCACCCTTAAGTTCAAGCAAGATTGGGTAACTGTCTTGCTTTTCCTTAACCTCCACTACCAAAGACGATTCTTCCCCATTCTTAATTGTTACACCGCTTCTGATATGCTCATAAGGTGAATTCCCAAGCGAGCAAGACTGTGAACATCCTTCACTAGCTCCTTCCTTTCTTCCTCAACATAGGCTACACTACCCATAGATAATATACAAAGAGCATTATCTACTATATTCGCCTTACCAGGATGATAATGCACACTCGTATCATATTCCTTAAGGAACTCAAGCCATCTCCTATGGCGAATATTCAACACTTTCTAGGAGAACACATATTGAAGTCTCTTATGATTGATGAACACATCTACATGAACACCATATAAGTAGTGTCTCCATATATTGAGCGCAAACACTACTGCTGCAAGCTCGAGGTCATGAGTTGGATAGTTCTTCTCATGCACCTTAAGTTGTCTAGAGGAATACATTATAACCTTATCTCGCTGCATCAACACACATTCTAGGCAACTCTTGATGTATCACAATAGATCACACAACCATCTGAACCATCTGGTACAGTCAATGGTGAGACTATGGATGAAAATCCTTCCACAAACCTTCTGTAATAATCTGCTAGACCTAAGAAACTTTTGATATCTGTAGCAGAGGTAGGTGTAGGACACTGTTTAACTGCTTCTATATTCCGTGAATACACTTGGATCCCTTCGCTAGATACAATATGACCAAGAAAAGCATCAAATTGCAACCAGAACTCACGTTTACTAAATTTAGCAAATAACTGGCTATCCTTGAGAGTTTGCAGAACAACTCTCAAATGACTTGCATGTTCTTCCTCACTCCTAGAGTAAATGAGGATATCATCAATAAAGACGATAACGAACAAGTCCAAGTATTATTTGAACACTCTGTTCATCAAATCCACGAAAGCTGCAGAAGCATTAGTTAATCAAAGCGACATAACTACAAATTCATAATGACCATACCGAGTTCTAAAAGCTGTTTTTGGAATGTCACTGTCTCTTACTTTGAGTTGATGATAACCTGATCGGAGGTCTTTCATTGAGAAGTGACTAGCACCCTAAAGTTGGTCAAACAAGTCTTCAATCCTGGGATGAAATACTTATTCTTGATTGGGACCTTGTTCAAGTGTCTATAGTCAATGCACATTCAGAGAGAACCAATCTTTCTTCCTTACAAACAACACTGGTACACCCTATGGTGAAATACTAGGTCTAATGAAGCCCCTATCTAGAAGGTCTTTTAAACTACTCTTTCAATTCCTGAAGCTCTGTTGGAGCCATTCTGTAAGGAGGAATAGCAAGAGGATGGATATCTTGAAGGAGATCAATTCCAAAGTCGATTTCCCTTTCGGGGGGACTCTTAGAAGATCTTTTGGAAATACTTCTGGACATTTACAGACCACTGGAACTGACTCCCGAGGTTGTGTTTCAAGGATAGAATCCTTAACCCGAACTAGATCATAGAGATAACCCTTAGATACCATCTTTCTTACATTAAGGTAAGAAATAAATCGACCCATAGGATCTAAGCTACTACCCTTCCGTTCAAAGATTGGTTCATCTGGAAACTGAGAACAAACAATTCTAGTTATACAATGGACTGAGGCATAAGATGAGTGTAAACAGTCAATGCCTAGAACGACATTAAAGTCTATCGTTTCTAACTCTACTAGATATGCTGAGTTGACTTTTTAAGAGACCGTGATAGGGAAATTTCTGTATACCCGTCTAGCTAAAACTGGGTCAATGACAGGTGTAGAGACAGCGAAAGGTTCTAAGAGAGTTTCTAGACTAAAATTTACTTTGACTGCTATGTAAGGAGTTACAAAAGAAATAGTAGCCCCTGGATTTAACAATGCATAAACATCAATGTCAAAGATATGTAAGGTACTAGTGACTACATCAGGAGAACCTTCCTAATCCTGGCGAGCCTAAAGAGCATACAACTTGTTTTGGCGCTGACCTTCACCTGTAACGGATGAGTTACCCTTCTGAGTTGGGTGACTTGCTGACGCTGCTGAAGCTGTAGACTGAGCTCTACCATTTCCACCTATATGACCTTGTCTATAAGGACAATCTCTCAGCCAGTGACCAGAATGACCACACCCAAAACATCCCTCTTTTGCTGCAAGACACTCGACCGGATCATTCTTACCACACTTAGAGAAAGGTGGGCTATGTCTTGGTGTGTGAAACACTTCACTTAAATATATATCCTGGTGCTCTACCCTTCTGGTCATACCCGTTCTTGGAGGATGCTACACTAGCTGACAAAGGGGCTGGAGCCAAAAACTTCTGTTGACCCTTCGAGCAATTTCAACGACCTAAATTCTAATGAGAATACTCATAGTTCCCTGTCCTATACTTCTTATTTTCCTTATCCTGTTCCCTAAGCTTATCACCGTCAACCTGCCGAGCATGAGTCATACGCCCAGAGATGTTCATATCTCCAAGTAACATCGCATTTCTGTACTCAGTTTTCACCAAATCTGAGACTCCATACAAAAACATATTCAACTGAGCCCTGGAGTCAGCAACTATCTGAGGAGCATACCTGGAGAGTTGGTTAAACTTGAGTCCATACTCTTGGACTATCACGTTACCCTACCTTAAGTTTATAAATTCTTGGGCATTTGCTTCTCTCAACTCTATTGGTAAAAACCTATCGACAAAAGTTTCACTAAAGCAATCCCAAGTGATAGGAGCCCTATGTTCACCCCTATTCTCCTTCCATTGAGTATACTATATATGAGCAATATCCTACAACCGGTATGATGCTCACTCAAATCTATAATGTTCAGTGACTTGCATTACCTCAAATATCTCCTTAATCTCATCAAAGAAATTATAAGGATCCTCATTAGGTTACGATCCTAAGAACTCAGGAGGATTCATCCTAAGAAAGTCACGGACACTTTCTGCCATTGATCAACATTTTCATTCACATGAGCCTGAACTCGATTGTTATAGTTAGTCATACTCTGAGCCAACATCTGTATGGCATTTTTGAACTCAGCATTGGAGACTTCCTACTCTGGGGTTGGAGGAGCTGCATTTGCATTTCTAGCGTTAGCTTTACGAGGAGGCATGATTTGAAACATAGAACGTCAAGACAGAATGGAAAAAGATTATACCTCACGCATGATAAGAGTAACAAGAAAGTGAAGTTTTTGCTAAAACACTTAGTCTCCCTCTCATTAGATGTGGTGCACTTCACACCCATGAAAAGGACTCTACTTAGTGCGACTTTCAGACATCTTAGAACTCTTTAACCTATTGCTCTGATACCAACTTTTGTCACACCCTGATCTACCCCCAAAACGGAACCTAGGACCACAAGTGATCCCAAACTAACCCTATTGACATGATCATGAGTATACTAAAGATAATAAACTAATGTGGAAGCTAAATCAAAATTTTAATGAAACGATGGGGAATACCCATATGTTAAAACTAATATAATATGAAGACTGATGAGTTTAATACAATGAAGTTACTAACTCAACACTAAGTTGAAACTAACTATGTCCGAAATAAGCCTCTAACTGCCTAGAAATACTGGGACAAGCCCCGAGCTAAATCTAGAAAAAACTGAAACTAAATGACTAAATACTGAAAGAAAACTCATGACTGTTGTCCTCGGAGAATGAGGACTCACTACTGAATCTGTTGAACTAGAGATTGAGATATCGATCTATGCGTGATCTGGATGCTGAAACCCTAAAACTACATCACGAGAAGATGTAGCGCATGTGTGCGTCAGTACTTGAAAGGTACAGAGCATTAAGGATAGAATAAATAAGAAATAAAACATAATTGAACAAGCACAAAAGCAAGTAAAATAATATGAATATGATATGCTGATTTTGGAGCTAACTGGATGCAATGACCAATTTATAACATGCTGAAACTGAATACTTAATATACTGATAAATGGTCGTTGTAGAGAGTCTGACTGATCTGTGGGAGCTACTAATAATCGATAATAAAATCACATGAGCTAAAAGTGGAGTTTGATGTATACGCCCCTTCGAGATGACCCAATATACCCTGCCAAAGTTATAAAGGCATGCTGGTGCACTAAACTTATTGCCCACAGAGAGGACTTACAACCTACTTGGCTAGTAGTTCCGGGACAATTGGATACGCTAAACCCTAGTCTATTTTGGTATTATGCTACTCCAAATGAATTCTGTAAATTTACTGATTATGTCTGAGTGTCTGTAAATACTGGATAGCTCAAAACTAAACATGCAAAATGAGAATGGAACAATTAATTTGATAATTATGAATTTATAACACAGGCAAGTATATCTTAAGTGTCTGAAATATCTGACCTAGCATGTGTAATTCAAGAACTACAGAAATACAAAGATAGGGTTCTGAAATTCATGCAATAAACTGAATAATAAATTTATAATCTTATTTTGAATATATAACTAATAAGTTCACGAAGTTCTGTTGGAGTTCTAGAAACCCTATATCTAATCATGATATGGGACTCAATAATCTGATTGAAAACTAGGGACCCAATGGTTGAAAGGAACCCACTAGTGAAATACCACATACCTGTTGATGAAATCTACGGAGAAATACTTAGGTTTTGGGGCTGAAATTTAAGGACTCTTTCTGCGTTCTTGAACTATTTAGCTTTTTGTCCTTTCTTACTTCTAATTTTCTAACTTTTGATTTATGATTTTTATTTAGGTAAGTTCTTGTTATATTTCTAAGATTAAAATGACTAAAATAAGATGATTTCGGGTCAAAACGATGTATCATAAGGTTTAAGCAAAGTGGGTAAAGACCAAAAGACCCAATGGTAAGTTGCTGACGGACCAATCAACGGCCAGCACTGACGGTCTGTCGATTGACCGATTCCCCATCAGTTGGTCTTTCGGTTGGGCCTGTTCGACGTACCTTTATTGAAATGGGAATAAAGTATTACTCGGAGGTCTGATTTTAGCAAAAGTCGGTGGCTATGGAAGTCTAATTCAATTATCTATTTGTGGGTAGGTCATGGGGCACCTAATTCATTTTGTAATAATACTTATTACCATTTGAAGTTGACCCAACTGCATTTCCCCTTACCTATCTGCTACACTTAACCTATTTTTCCTGGGCTGTGATTTTTGGGAGTTTCTGATCCCATCGACGGCTGTGTAGGACGGACCGTGGGTCAGGCTACGGTCCGTCGATAGTTAGGGCGGTTGCACCAGCATATTTTTCAGAATTACTGATTTTTGGTCTATTTTGGATACGGGGTGTTACAGATAGTGTCCTAATTTCTATCTTAGTTTGTTGTTTTCCAAGTACTATTTATAATCTTGTACACTAGTTTTCTTAGATATAAGAAATACTCAAATTTGCTTATGTTATCTTTGTTTACCTCTTGTGCCAACAATTGTGGTATCAAGAGCTTAAACCAGGTTAGAATACATCCTTTCCTCAAGCAGGGATTGTTAAAGTAAGAGAAAAAAAAGATTTAAATTTTGAGGTTTTTTTGAAGAAGGCAGAAAAAAATTCCATGGAAGGGAACGGCACAACAACATCATTTTAACCCATGTTCCAATTTTCAGAGGTGAGAATTATCAGTTTTGGAGTCTTAAGATGCAGACTCTTTTAATGTCTCAAGAACTGTGGGACGTAGTATTGACTGGAATCTGGAAGGGAATGCAAACCTACTTAAAGAACATAAAAAAAGATATTTGGAAACTCTTTTCATGATCCAGCAGGCTGTTCATGATGATAATTTTCTCTTGTATATCAACTGTAGAAACCTCTAAACAGGCATGACAGATCCTGAAACAAGAGTTCTTCGGTGATGACACGATTATTGTTTTAAAATTAAAAACTCTCCGACGTTATTCTGAAACATTTTTCATGAACAAAAATGAATATGTGAAAGATTATTGGTCTAGAACATCTGCTATTGTTAATAGGATGAGGTAATATGGTGAAAAAATTGATAGTGAAATTGTTGTATCTAATGTATTGAGAAGATTAACCACCAAATTTGATCATGTTGTCATTGCAATCGAGGAGTCAAATGACCTATCTGCTTAGTTCTTTTGATGAATTAATGAGTTCCTTGTTAGCTCATGAAGATAGGCTAAATAGGTACTGTGACAAAATTATAAAGAAAGCGTTCCAGGTAAAGGGTGAGTTCTCTTACAAGGGAAAAATAGAAAACTCAATAGATAGGGACACGACACAGGAAATATTTGTGGACGAGGTCATCGTGGTTGCAGAGGTAGAAACCAGGTTGGTGATTCACATCAATACAATGGCACAATTCACTACGATACTTCAAGAAATTCGGCCATAAAGAAGTTGATTGCTTGATGAAGTAGAGAGACGAGCAGAAAGAAGACAATTTATCTCAAAATGTGGTAGAAGAAAATAAGTTGTTTATGAATCATTCCCCAATAACTGAAAGTGCTAATGCTGTGTGGTTCATTGATTGCGAATGCTCCAAACACATATCAAGTTCCAAGTCTCTATTTTGAGATATTCATGAGTAATAGAAAATGAGGTGCGGCTAGGAGATGACAAACAAGTACTCTTGAAGAGAAATGTATTGATAAGATTAAAACTGTCCAAGGTAATGTGAAGCTTTTATATGACATCCAATAGGTTCCCACTTTGTCACACAACATGTTAAGTATTGACTAATGGATAACTAGTGGGTACTCACATGTGTTTGATGATCAAGTTTGTGATGTTAAAGATAAGAAATCTGGACAACTACAGCTCGTGTATCAATGAATAAAAATAAAATTTTACCCCTTGATATTTCAAGTGTTTAAATATTGCTTTAGTTGTCAAAAGAAAGAGACTAATCTATGGCATTTACATTATGGACATTTGAATGTTAATGGGTTAAAACTTTTCGTTCAAAAATAGATGGATATTGTCTTGCCAAAAATCAATTAACTTGAATTGTGTGAAGGATGTATTTATGAGAAGCAAACTAGGGAATCATTTCCGGTAGAAAAATCATGGAGGGTTACAACTTGTCTTGAACTTGTGCATACTGACTTGTGTTGAACCATGCAAACGGAATCCCTGGGTGAAAGTCGTTTTTTTAAAGTTTACTGATGATTACAACCACATTAGCTAGGTTTATTTCTTTAAGTTCAAATAAGAAAGCTTTGAGAATTTCAAGAAACATAAAAGCATTAGTAGAGAATCAAAGTGGCAGAAAGATAAAATCACTCATACCATTAGAGGTGGTGAATTCTTGTCTAAAGAATTTAATGTCTTTTGTGATGAGAATGGAATTCGGAGGAAACTTACAGCCCCATATACACCAGAACAGAATGGTGTGGCCGAACGAGAATTGGACGGTAGTGGAAATATCTAGAAGCTCGATTAAAACAAAGGCTACTGGATTACTTTTTGGGAAAAGTTATTGCACCCGCTATTTATCTTTTGAATATCTCTCCAACAAAAGTTGTTTAGAACATGACACCTTTTGAAGCTTGGAATGGTAAAAAGCCACGAGTAAGACACTTAAAAATTTTCGGTTGTATAGAATATACTTTGGTTAATTTTCATTCGAAGCTTGTTGAAAGATCAGTAAAATGCATCTTCGTTGGCTCTAGTCGTCCATGCAAAGCATACCATCTATATAAACCCATAAGTTGCAAAGTGATCATAAGAAGAAATATTTTGTTTAATGAGGATGCCTCTTGGAACATTGATTCTGGGAATTTGAGATCAAATCTCCAATTGTTATCTACTGATGAAGAATCTGCAGTAGCAAATCCTACTCTTGGAAACATTCCTGGTGCACCGATATCAGATGCAACACATGACGAGACTTCTGATGAGGTAATTCCACAAAGAAGATCAACAAGAGAAATTAAACCAAATCCCAGATATCCTAACAATTTAAATACTTCTTGTCAATTTGCTTTGCTTATTTCAAATCCTGTTTGTTATGAAGAAGTGACAGAACAATCTTAATGGAAGAAGGCTACGGTAGAATACATGCAAGCAATTGAAAGAAATTTTACATGGGAGTTGGTTGATTCACCTAAAGGAAGGGACGTGATTGGGCTCAACTGGGTATTTAAAACAAAGTGTAATGTAGACGGTAGCATTCAAAAGCACAAAGATCGTCTCATGGAAAAAGGACATTCACAACAATAAGGTATAGATTTTGAAGAAACTTTTTCTCGTATTGCATGATTTGTAACGGTAAGGGTTGTTTTGGAATTGGTTGAGCAATCCGTGTATAAATTTGATGTGAAGTCTGCCTTTTGGAATGGTGATCTAGAAGAAGAGGTTTATGTTTGAAAACCTCATGGCTTTATTATTATTGGTAATGAGAACAAAGCCTACAAGCTAAGAAAAGATTTACGGGCTAAATCAAGCTTCGTGTGTGTGATACAACAAAACTGATTCATTCTTTCAATATAACGGATTCACGAGAATTGAAAATGAACCCACATTGTATTAATAAAGCAAGGTAATGGATAATTTTTGGTAGTTTGTGTCTATGTTAATGATATGATTTATTTTGGTTTCTCAAAGTCTTTAGTTGATGATTCCAAATCAAGTATGATGAGAAATTTTGAGATGACTGATTTGGGTTTACAGAAATACTTTTTGGGGCTTCATGTAATGTAAGATAAAGATGGAATTTTGTTACACAAAAGAAATATGCAGAGGATATTTCGAAAAAATTCCATATGTTGAATTGTGAAGCAGCAGCTACACCTATGAATAACAATGATAAGTTGCAAGGTGTAGATGGAAATGAGAAAGAGAATCCTGTTCAGAACTCTAGTTTGTGGCTTAAATTATCTAACACACACTAGACCTGACATTGTTCATTCTGTTAGTGTTGTGTCCAGATTTTTGCAGAGTCCGACAAAGCAACATTTAGGTGCTGCAAAAGAATTCCTTTCTATGTTGATGGAACGGAAAACTTTAGTATTTGGTAGTCTAAAGTATCAAATTTCATATTAGTTGGCTATACAAATACTGATTATGCAGGCTGTTTGGACGATTGAAAAGGCACTTCTGGTTGTTGTTTCAGCTTTGGTTCTGAAGCACTGACATGGAGTTCAAAGAAGTAGTAGATAGTAGCTCTGTGAACATCTGAGGCGGAGAATACATCAGCGAATTTAGTAGCACGACAAGCTCTATGGTTCCAGAAACTACTTGAAGGTTTTAGTTACGAGCAAAAGGAGTCTACTAAGACATTTTATGATAAAAAATCAGCAAATGCTATGGATAAGAAGCCTTCCTTTCATGAGAACCAAGCACATTGATGTGCAATATCACTTCATCCGGACATTGGTAGCTGATGAAAGAATAATGTTGAAATTCTGCAGCACAAACGAGCAAGCAACGAATATATTTATGAAGTCACTTCCGCCGCCTAAGCGTGAATTTTCAGGTTGCTTTTAGGAGTGTGATTTTGAATCAAGGGGAAAAGTTATTTGACTGATTTAAAACACATTAAGTTACTATCAGTATTTTTAGGAGCCTTTACGTATTCAGTTTATTAGCATTAGGAGTCCTAATTTAGTTGGAGTTAGTCAATTAGCAGTTCATGGGATAATTTCCTAATTTCTCTCTTAGTATGTTTTTTTTCCAAGTGCTATTTAGACTCTTGTACAATAGTTTTCTGAGATTTAAGAAATACTCAAGATTCTCTCATCTTTTCTTCTGCTTTTATTTTCTTTGTTTACCTCATGTGCCAACAAAGAAAGCTTAAGCACTAGAAATATTTAAGAAAAAATCTAGCTTGGCATTATTAAACTCATCTAACAAAAAAAACATACCTAAACCTTACCGTATCTTGTGCAGATAGAATCTTGTTTCCATACACACTCTTGAATCAAGTAAGTATATCAAAGAAGTTAAACTCATCAAATAATAATACAACATCAAATTCTCCACATAAAACTCTATTAGAACTATGAACAACTATTTGAACCTTAAAGGATACTACATAGGATAAAATTAGGAAGAGGAAAGTTGATTTACCTGATTCATGTAGATGTAGGTCATCGAAGGTTGTTGTGAAGTGTTAGCAGCCAAATGTAAACCCTAGGGATTCTTCAAACTTCTTACTCTGAATATATATACATAGTGAAGATATATATTTATGGTAAGTGATAATTTTGGGACAGAAACATTTATTTATACTTTTAAAGATATTTTGCAGATCATATACATACTTTTTAGCGAGATAAAAAATCAGAATATCAAAATGTTTGCTTAACATTGCTCATTTTGTTTCTTGTTCAAGATAAAGAATACCCTTTTGCACAAAAGTAACAACAGCACCACGAGAAAGTAGAATTCCTTCCATTGTGCTCTTATGAGAGAATCATTATATTCCCTTTGTTCACTAGGAGGAAGTAGATTTTTATCCTCTCGGTGCTCTTTGTACCTTTGTGCCTAAGGGTATTTAGTATCTTGACTAGAAACAAATTGGAGCAATATGTAATCCAACCATTTTGATATTCATATTTTTGTATATGAAGTTATATTTTTTGTTAATGTTGAACTAACAAATAATAAATAAAGAATGAAGAATGAAACTGATATCGATGAAGACTTCAAGTTTCAACAACTTTTGCATCTCATTACAAAGAACGAGTACGAACTACAAAATATAATAATTGAGAAAAGAGAAACTTCAAAAAGATGAATCTAGGATGATGGATTAGGCAAATGATGATAACAAGAGGGACCACAAATGAGAACCTTCAAGAAAAAAGGATAAACAAAATAGGGAAAGGAATGTCAATGGGATAAAGAAAGGAGTGCAAACAACAACTTAACTTCTGTCTTGAGTCAAGCACCATTATAGTCTCCCACATCCCATATGGGATTACATTGGGTATGTTGTTAATGTAGGGGCTAATATTCCATTTGTATTTTTGGTCATATTTTATGATGATAAACAGGATTGCTTATTCAAATCAGGAGATTCTTTAATGATCAACAATTAAGGCAAGCCAATTTCTTTGTAGTCATTCTTTTTAATCATTGAAATATGCTCCATTTACAATTGTTGCATTCTTGATGGACGCAATCAAAGAAATTTTAATAAATATTTGGAGGTTTGGAAGATTTGGAATTCTTACATTTCTAGTAACCTATTTAGATAGACACTTCTTTTAGGTTAGGATAAAAGCACAATCTTTTTTACATTCGAGGTGTTTGGCCGAAAAAAGAAGTGCTTTTGAGTGCATACAAGACAAAACACAGGTTGTTTTTCTCCAAAAGTACTATGCACATACAATACAAAACACAAGTTGTTTTTCTCCAAAAGTGGTATATTATAAATTATTTGATTTGAAGTGCATAAATTATTTGTTTCCTTAACCACGAGAGACTCTTTTGATCAACCCTTGGCTTAGAGAAAGACTAAGCTTTAGAATTATCTCGGAAAATTTTAACTTGTCCGAGTTATACTCATCTAAAGACAACGACCTACCCAAGCTTTACTCATACCTTGTCCATATACAAAATCTTGTTTCTGGACACATTCTTGAATCAATTAAAGAATATCAAAGCAGATAAAATCATCAAATTGAAACACTACATCAAAATCTATTAGAACTATTAACAACAATTTGAACCCTAAAAGATATTACAAAGGAACATATTAGGAAGAGGAAAATTGATTTACCTAATTCATGTAGATGTTTGTCATTGGAGGTTGTTGTAGATTGTCAAGAGCC
Organism: Solanum lycopersicum; assembly: GCF_036512215.1. Taxonomy (NCBI): domain Eukaryota; kingdom Viridiplantae; phylum Streptophyta; class Magnoliopsida; order Solanales; family Solanaceae; genus Solanum; species Solanum lycopersicum. The sequence continues at coordinate 55,195,127 of NC_090806.1, read as the reverse complement.
AAAAGTAAACCCTAGTTATTATTCTACCTTTGAATATATATAGAGGGAAGATATGGTAAGTGAGAATTTTTGGTAAAAAACATTTATTTATCATACTTAGAATATTAGAAAAGTTTTCATTCCAAGAAGGCAATTTGAATAAATTTTATGTCGAATGACTAAACTATCCTCAAGGCTTTCGCTATATCAATTTGAGCTCAATTTTATCTAAAATGTAGAAGACAGATTCATATTTAAACAAAAGGTTTAAATTTGGTATTATATCATAAGATATTTAATTTAATGGATTTGAAATTTATTTATTAAATTATTGTTAGTTAATTAGTATGGATCGTGGATGAATTCCAGAATCAATATTGATAGAACAGAAATGTCTTTTACATGCAATGTTTAAATTGATATTTTATATTCTTTATTCTTAAATATTCATTTACAAGATATAAATCACTATTTTTTAGAAGTTACATTTTTCAAGACCTAAATTCAAATTTTATTAGTATGTACATTTTTTGGAATTTCACTTTAATTGGTTGGTGTTTTATGCCTTGAAGTTAAAATACTAATAATTTTTTAGAAGTTACATTTTACTAAGACATAAATCCTAATTCGTTTAGTACGTATATTTTATTTCAAATTTAATTTTTTGGTGTTTTAGGTCTAGAAGTTACAATACATAAACCTAATTTTATTAGAAATTATATTATTCCAAGACTTGAAAACTCATTTTATTAGTATGTATGTTTTCTTCAAGTTGATTGTATTGATGTTTTAGGTCTTGAAGTTACAAAAGATCTAAACCATAATTCTTTAAAAGTTACATTTTTCAAGACTCAAATCTATTTTTTTTAGTACGTACAATTTATCGAGTTCATTTAATTTTTTTGTGGTATTTTTGGTCTTGAAGTCGTTACAATACCTAAATCCTAATTTATAAAAAGTTATAATGTTCTAAAGCTAATACCTAATTCTAGTAGTACGTACACTTTTCAAGATCTAATCCCGAATTTTATCACTAGATATATTTTTTAATATGTAACTATTGAAGATTTTCATATTGGATGAAATAGGGATATGTGGTTTCCTTATATGACCTTTGAATATCTACTTCTTATAAGCTAACTTTTAAGGTTGAGTTACGCTCAAAATCTATTTATTATCATAGTGTCAGTACTGGACCATTTTAGGAATAATGTGTAATTTTGTGATCATGAGAAGAAATATATGCTCCACGTGTTAATAGTTTTTTATGCTAAAATTGTTTAGTCCTTATCAATATTAAGTTCTATATACTGACGATATGTCGAAGGTAGATATATGCATACAATCAGATTACTTCTAGGGTAATTACAAGTGATCTATGTAATACAATTTTGAATTTGATCAAAGTATGATTAGTATATTATCATTAGTATGTACGACTTAAATACTTATCTAGGAAAGTAAAAGAAAAAAAAAGGATATTTAAGTTGTATATGGGACCATATTTTAATCTAGTATCTTCATTATTTTAATCTATAAAGTGTAATATATTTCATCTTAGTATAATTATTTACTACAGTAGTAATACAGGGGTATTCATGGTTCGATTTGGATTTGTTATTGGTGAAAATCAAACCAATTTAGTTGGTTGTAAATTTGTAAAAGAAAACCAAATCAAATGAAAAATATAACTGTCGATTTGGTTATTGTCAATCTAGTTGGGGATTTTAGGTTCTTTTACTTTGAAAGTAATAATTTTTTAGAATATAGGCATCTCAATAAACACACATCTTATACATGAACAATCTAGAAGAAAGTTATTGTCAGTCAACCAAATAGTTAAGCAACACTAGTTTTTACTACACGAACAAAGTGTTTCTATTAAGAGACGATGCAATTATCTTATGTGGTGTAGGGTGGATAATAATGAATTTTTATAGACTTGGACTTAGAGTTGTAATAGTTGGACTAAAATATATGTAGTGGGCTCGACGAAAGGAGTAAATTTAATAGAGAAAATTATGAGAATAAGCAAACATATACTAGTTAAATAGTTAACATGTTGTCAATCTCTGTTTAAAGAATCTTGTTGACTCATATAACTTTGCTAAAACATGAAGTAACCAAAGTTTAATGAACCAATGATGAATAGAAGAACAAAAATTAATTCACAAAACTAAAATTTATAACATATAAAAGAATCTGGAAAAATAGGTAGAAGATCAAGCCCACTGAATGCACAGTGTCTCCTTAAGGAAATTATTTCCCTCTAGTATCCGAGGTTTAATTTTGAATTTGTCCTCCCTGAATAAAATAATCTTAATCACCAGTTTATTGATACCCAAAACTCTAGTGTAAAGGAGTCATTCGACGGCAGTTAAATACACTTAGAATTCTAGATTTAGTAGTAGTAGAAGAAGTCTAGAAATTGGTTCTATTCAAAATGGGAAGAAATCCCTTAATTGATAGAAAACAAAGGGTATTGTGAGATAGTTCTTATTGTACCTTACCAGAAAGGTCACAAACCTTTGAAAATTTACAATCTTTCAAAAAGATCATGACCTTTGATAAAAGTCACAAATTTTCATAAAAGAAAGACACAATTTTCATAAAAGAAACAACTTTTCATAAAAAATCGCAAGCCTTTATAAAACTATACTTTATCCTACATGCTCAGTACCTTTCAAATACTGACACATACGTGCACTACATCTTATCGTGATATAGGTTTAGGTTCTCAGCATCCAGATCACGCTTAGATCAATTTCTGATGTCCAGTTCAACAGATTCAGTAGTGAGTCCTCATTCTCCGAGGACAATAGTCATGAATTTATTTTTTAGTATTTTTATTCATTTATTATTGTTTTAAAATTCGCACTAAGTAGAGTCTTTTTTCATGGGTGTGAAGTGCACCACATCTAATGAGAGGGAGTCTATGAGGTGTTTTAGGAAAAAATTGAATTTCTTTATATTCTTATCGTGCGTAAGGTATGATCTAATTTAATTCTAACTCGACGTTCTTCATTCCATATCATGCCTCCTCGTAGAGCTAATGCCTGGAATACGAATGCCATGAATGTAAACGCAGATCCTCCAATCTCAAATCAGGAAGTCTCCAATGCTGAGTTCAAGAATGACATTCAGATGTTGGCTTAGAGTGTTGTCAACCAAAACAATCAGTTGGTTCAAGATCATGTGAATGCAAATGGTGGATAAAAAATTGACAAGGTCAATAACTTTGTTAGGATGAATCTTCTTGAGTTCTTAGGAGCACAGGCTAATGATGCCTCAAAATTTCTTGGATGAGATCAAGAAGATCGTTGAGGTGATGCAGGTCACTAGGAATGATCGTATTTAGTTGGCATCATACCAGCTAAAAGATGTTTCGCATATCTGGTACACTCATTAGAAGGAAAATAGAACCCTAAACCCTAAACCCTATTACCTGGGATTGCTTTAGTGAGACCTTTTTAGACAAGTTTTTCGCAATAGAGTTGAGAGAACCAAATTAATTCAGGAACTTAAGGAAAGGTAACATGATGGTCCAATAGTATGGAATCAAGTTTAACCAAATCTCCAGGTATGCTCCTCACATGGTTGCTGGCTCCAGGGCTTAGATGAATAAGTTTTTTCATAGAGTGTCAGATTTGGTGAAAATAGAGTGCAAAAATGCTATGTTTATGAGGATATGAACATCTCTAGGCTTGTGACTCTTGCTAAAAAGGTTGAGAGTGACAAGTTTAGGGCACGTAGAATAATAAGGCTAGGGTTTGGAACTATGACTAGTCTAAGCAGAAGTCTAATTGTGGAAATCGCTCGCAATTTCAGCAAAAGTCTTTGACCCAAAACCCTACATCAGCTAGTGTTCCATCCTCCAAGAAAAAGTATGATCAAAAGGTTAGGGCACCATGCTCTAAGTCTTAGGGAAGTTTTTCGGGCACCAAGACTTACCCCACTCGCTATGTTTAGTAAGAACCATCTAGTCGAGTGCTTCGTAGGAGAGGAAAGATGCTCTGGTTGCTGTTAGTCTGGTCCAGAGGTTTAGGGGTTGTCCTTCTAGGCATGATCAAGGAGGTGGTAATAGTAGATATCAATATACAACTTCAACTTCCCTAGCAAGTCGCCTGACTCAACAGAGTAACTCATCTGGTACAAGTGGCGATCAATGCTAGAATCAGTTTTATGCTCTTAAGGCTCACTAGGATCAGGAAGATTCTCCTTATGTAGTTAGTGGTACTTTACAAGTCTTTCACCTTTCTGTTTATGCATTGTTAGATCCAAAGGCTACTCTTTCTTTTGTAAGTCCTTACATAGCAGTACAATTTAATGTTAGTCCAAAAACTCTCTCAGAACCTTTCTCAGTCTCTACTCAAATTAGTGACCTAGTTATAGCTAGACGTGTATATAGAAATTTTCCTGTTATAGTCTCTCAGATAGTCACCTTAATAGATATTGTAGAGTTAGAAATGGTAGACTTCGATGTCATTCTAGGAATGGATTGGTTACATTCATGTTATGCCTCAATCGATTGTAGAACTATGGTTATTCATTTTCAGTTTCCAAACTAACTAATCTTAGAGTGGAAGGGTAGTAGCTTAGCGCATATGGGTGGATTCATTTCCTACCTTAAGGAGAGAAGGGTGATCTCTAAGGGTTATCTCTATCATCTAGTTCGGGTTAAGGATTCAAGCTCTGAAACCTCAATTCTCAAGTCAGTTACAGTAGTTAGTGAGTTTCCAGATGATCTTTACGGAGTTCCTCTGGAAAAGGAAATCAACTTTAAAATTGATCTCCATCTACATTCCTAGACTATTTATGTTCCTCCTTAAAGAATGGCTTCTACAGATCTTAAGAAATTGAAAGATCAGTGGGAAAACCTTTTAGATAAGGGTTTCATCAAACCTAGTGTTTCACCATGGGGTGCACCTGTCTTGTTCATAAAAAAGAAATACAGTTCAATGAGAATATGCATTGACTATAGACCGTTGAACAAGGTCATAATCAAGAATAAGTATTCCATCCGTAGGGTTGATGACTTTTTTGACCAACATTAGTGTGCTAGTCATTTCTCAAAGATAGACCTCATATCAGGTTATCATCAGCTTAGAGTCAAAAATAGTGACATTACAAAAATAGCCTTCAAAACTTGGTATAGTCATTATGAGTTTGTATTTATGTTTTTTGGACTAACAAATGCTCCTGCATCTTTTATGGATTTGATGAATAGAGTATTTAAACAGTACTTGGACTTGTTGATTGTCGTCTTTATTCATGATATCCTCATTTCCTCTAGGAATGAGAAAGAACATGTATATCATTAATAAGTTATTCTGTAGACTCTCAAAGATCGACAATTATTCACTAAGTTTAGCAAATGTGAGTTCGGGTTTCAATATGTTGCTTTCCTTAGTCATATTGTATCTAGCGAGGGAATCTAAGTAGATTCGCAGAGAAGCAATGGAATAATGGACCAAACCTACCTCTGCTACAAATATCAGAAGTTTCTTAGGTATGATGGTTTATTAGAGAAGTTTCATGGAAGTATTTTCATACATAGCCTCACCATTCACTAGGTTGACTCAGAAAATGGTCAAGTTTCAATAGTCAGATGACTGTGAGAAAATTTTTGCAGAATTGAAAACTAGATTGACTACAACTCCTTTCTTGACTCTACCAAATGGTTTAGATGGTTATGTCGTCTAATGTGATGCATCTAGAGTTTTCCTAGGTTGTGTGTTGATGTATAAAGATAAGGTTATAGCTTATGCTTATAGACAACATAAGGTGTATGAGATGAACTATCCAACTCATGACCTCGAGCTTGCAGCAGTGGTGTTTGCACTCAAGATTTGCAGACACTACTTGTATTGTGTTCATGTAGATGTGTTTAGTTAACATAAAAGCGTTCAATATGTGTTCACAAGAAAGAGTTGAATCATCTTCAGAGAAAATGGCTTGAGTTCCTTAAGGATTATAATATGAGTGTACATTACCATCATGGTAACGCGAATGAAGTGGCAGATGCTCTTAGCAGATTATCTATCATTTTTGTAGCCCATGTTTAGGAACAACGGAAGGAACTAGTGAAAGATGTTAACAGGCTTGCTAGCTTGGGAGTTCGTCTTATAAGCATATCAAACAGTGGTGTAGCAGTTTAGAATGGGGCAGTATCTTCTTTAGTAGTGTAGGTGAAGGAAAAGAAAGATAGTGCTCCAATGTTTCTTGAACATAAGAGTGCAGACCATAATCAGAGAGTGGAGGTTTTCTCCCAAGGGGGAAATAGGTGTACTTTGCTACCAGGGTAGATTGTATATTTGTGATGTGGGTGATGAGAAAGAATATTTTTGTTGAATCCTATAACTTCAGATATTCTATTCATCTAGGTTCCACAAAGATGTAACGCGATCTGCGGGAAGTATATAGGTGAATGGAATAAAGATAGATATAGCAGATTTTATGAGTAAGTGCCCCAATTGCAAGCAAGTCAATGTAGAACATCAAAAACCAGTGGATATGACTAAAGAGATCGACATTCCTCCTTTGAAGTGGGAAGTTATAAATATGGATTTCATCGTAGGGTTACCTCAAACTCGCAGACAATATGACTGCATTTGTGTGATAATTAACATGACGACTAAGTCTTCTCTCTTTTTAGCAGTCAAGAATGCAGATTCAGTGAAGGACTATGCTAAGTTTTTCATTGACAAAATTTTGAGTTTGCATGGGGTTCCTTTGTCCATCATCTCATATAGAGGTCCTTAGTTTACCTCTCATTTCTGGAAGTCTTTTTCAAAAGGGTCTGAGTACTCATGTTAACCTAAGCACAATATTTAATCCGCTGACGGATAGACAGGAAGAACATACTATTCAGACCCTAGAGGATATATTGAGAGCTTGTGTGATCGATTTCAAGGGCAGTTGGGATGATCACCTTTCTCTTATTCAGTTTGCCTACAATAATAGCTACCATTCCAGCATTCAAATTGCCCTTTATGAGGCTCTGTATTAGCGTAGATGTAGATCTCGTGTTGGTTGGTTTGAAGTAGGTGAAACAACTTTGATAGGGCCAGATTCAGTCACTTACGCTAAGGTGAAAGTGCAAATAATTAGAGATGGACTTAGTACAACCCAAATTCATCAAAAATCTTATGTAGATATAAGGAGAAGGGAACTAGAGCTCCAACTTTATGATTGGATTTTCTTGAATGTATCACCTATGAAGGGGGTGATGAGTTTGTCAAGAATGAGAAGTTCAGTAATAGATATGTAGGACCTTAAAGGATCATGACAAGTGTGGCAAGGTGTCATATTAGTTGGAGTTGCCAGCAAAACTAGCAGTAATCCATTCAGCCTTCCACATTTCATTCTTGAAGAAGTGTGTGGTTCATTCAGTCTCAATAGTGCCATTAGAGAGGGTGGCGGTGAAGATAGTCTTTCTTATGAGGATGTACCAGTTGAGATTCTTGAACTTCAAGTTAGATTTTTAGGAAATAAAGAAGTCGCTTCATTCAAGGTTATGTGGAGTAGTTAGTCTGTAGAGTGAGCTACTTGGGAAGTAGAAGAAGCCATGAAAGTAAAATACCCTCACCTCTTTCCTTCCGATTACACTCCAGCCTAAAATATCCGGTATTTATAGAAATTCAGTCATAATGTGTAAATCACTTCATTCATTCGGAGTAGCATGATACCTAGTATTACTAGGGTTTAGCGTACCGAATTTTTCCTAAAACTACTAGCCTAGTAGGTTGCAAGTCCCCTATGTGGGCATATGTTTAGTGATCACACCAACATGCCTTTATAACTCTTGCAATGTATATTGGATCCTTTCGATGGGGTGTATATGTAAGACTCCACATTTAGATCACGTGGTTTTAATATCAATTATTAATAGCTCCCACAATTTAGCCAAACTCTATTGCATTAACCATATTTATAGTTATGTTAGTATTCAGTCTGAACCTCTCATAAATTTGGTCATTGCATCTAGTTAGCGCAGAATCTAGTATATCATGTTTAGAATATTATACTTGCTTTTGTGCTTGTTCAGTTATGTTTTATTTCATCTTTATTGTATCCTACATGCTCAGTACCTTTGAAGTACTGACACATACATGCGCTATATTTTCTTGTAATTTAGGTTCAAGTTCATAGCATCCAGATCACGCTTAGATCGATTCCCGATCTCTTGATTAGAAGATTCAAGTGGTGAGTCCTCATTCTTTAAGGACAATAGTCATGATTTATTTTAATTGTTTTTAGTTTTCAGTTTGTGCTAGACTTAGCGGGGCCTGTCCCAACATTTCTAGTCAGTTAGAGGCTATTTTGAGACATAGATAGTTTCATCTAGTATTGAGTTAGTATTTTATTTGTATTGAACTCATCGGTTTCAAATATCTCAATTATAGTATATAGGTATTTCCCATCTTTTCATTTTAATTATGATTTAGCTTTCGCATCAGTTTATTATCTTTAGTATGTTCATCATCATGCTTACATGTTTAGCTTGGGATCAGTTGTGGTCCTAGGTACCGTGTCAGCGTCTCGAGGGTATCTCAGGGCCTGACACTTACTCTTGGGAAGATCACCCTCAAATAAGTGGTAAGATAAAATGGTTGAATAGGGACTAGGTTGATATGGGGGTGCTGGGTTATTATGGTATATACAAGACTTGAGTAAGAGGATTGGATTGTGTAATGTTGACTGAAAAGATTATTGACATTTCGATAGAGATGGTACATCAGATGATGTGTAGAAGGACACTAGATTTAATTCATTTAGGAAGTCTAGCATTTGTATTGAAGAGGAATGTTACTGAGATATTTTAGAAAGACAAGGAACAAGAATTTTGGAGAGATAAAGATTAGGGTTTTAATTAATTTAGGGAGTCTATCATTTTGTATTGAAGAGTCTTCAAGAATTAAGAGATGGAGTGGAGGGAAGATGTATAAAAAGAATGTTAAATATGTGTTAGGTCCCTGAGTAGATACGTTGCTTTGACTTCAAGTGATGCGAGAACAGTAAGAATGGACGATGATTGAAACATGGGGATCTCCATGATTCCCAATTAACAATTTAAGAAAATTGTACAAGGTGTCAACCATTAGTTAGAACCAAGTCCCTTACAACAGAAGAGATTAATGACCTAGCCTCTTATGCCATAACTTGGCACTTTCACTTTGATTGTTGAGGAATGTTAGATCATCTCCCTGAGCAGTATTCAGGTCTTCCACATACATATAATTCTGCTTTTTGGCCGCCAGGATCACCTCCTTAGTTGACAAGCTTGTAGCAATGCATTTTTTAAATATAAATCTTACCTTGTTTTCTTTGTTGCATATTTCAGTAACAGTATGAGGATTGTATTTCAATCCACTCACCTAATAGACATTTTCAATAGAGTGTTCATGTGATTTTCCGATTCTTCGTACTCTAAGAATATATCCCTTCTTTCCATCAGCAAAAGAAACACCTCTACCTTGAAGTGACCTGAGAGAAATGAATTTTTCATAATTCCAAATAATGTTCTTCGAGCGTCCACTGTCCATAAACTAACACTGGTTATAAGCTCCTTCACTGTCCTACAACAAAGATCATTCTATAGACTTGGGAACCCAATTAATCTGAGTTCCCAATAAGCTTATAAGGGCATAATGACATTGTTTTTTGCCTGATGAGGCAGGTTGGTTCTTGTCTTGATGAAGGACTAAGAAATAGGACCAGGACCCTTATTTTGAGTTATTTTATATCTAGGGTAGACCAAAAAATTTTCTTGTGAAACTTACTAGGCAGGATAGTCCCTTTTCATGTGACCATTGCGACCACGATGAAGACACAAAAGATTATCTCATACAGATACATATTTACTATGGGGATTGTAGGAAGGACTAATTTTTAAGCTGCCTTACCACTTCCTGTTGTAGTTGCTTTGACTAGTTATGTTAGAAAGTAACTTGGTGGATCTAGTCCATTTTAGAGAATTTTTCAGTCCTTCTCTAGGATGCACCAGGTCCCTTTAAATTTGATCATTCCTCTCCAACGCTAGAGAAAGTTTACTAGTTTGTAGCTCTATTTGGACAGTAGCCTCCCCTTTTATTTTGCCAGATTTCTCATTCATTATGCATAATTTTTCTATGAGTTCAAGATTTTCACTTTCTAGAACTGTCAATCATTCCTAGATAACAAATATGTTGAATATCACGGTTGTCTTTTCTTAACTAAACATAGTTATTAACTCTCAAACAAATTTAGTCAGAAACCTAGTTAGATTTCTTAACCTTCAAACAAAATAAATATTGAAGTTATGTTTAATGTCCACGAGTATTACCTTTTCTTCATCTTCCTCGTCATTTGATTTATCAATGAGTGAGAAAATTTCATTAAATACATTTTCATCAAATTAAATGCAGCATGCATGCATCATATGAATATTTTAATTCTTCTAGCTTGCTTGATAAGTCACCACAAACAGCAAAAGTTTTCTTCACAACATATTCAACTTAAACTTTTCTTTATTGCTTCTTAGGTACTTCTATTTTTTCACCACCAAGTCTTGGATACTCTTTCATCCAAGCCTTGTCCATTAGATAGTCTCTCATGAAGTGTCCAACCTTTCCACACTTATGACACAAGTCACTAGCAATTGCATCTCGGGGAGAAGTCCCTCCCTTTTGAAAACCTCCATGTTTTCTCATGATTTTTGGAATATCTTGGTGAAGTAAGATATATCTTCCACTTCAATAAGGATTTCACCTGATGAAGCATTAAGGTCTAGAGACTTGTCTTTCTTTACCTCCTTCTTTAAATTATCTTGGTTCAGGTTAATTTCATTGGTCTGAAGGTTACCAGTCAAGGCATCCATCATCAGAACTTTTGAGTCATTTGCTTCAGTAATGGCATCTATCATGATGGCCCATAACATAGAGAGGTCCACATCCAACACAATGTCCCATAGCTCGTCATCCATAATTATTAAAAAGTCTTCCATCCTTGTTTTCCACCATCTATAGAACTGGCCATTGTAACGAGGTGGTCTTATTGATAATTTTCATTCTTCCAGATTCAATGGAGTAGACATCCTTTTGTACAAGTCTCTATTAGTGTTAACCAACTAGAGAGAACTTGATCTGATACCAATTGATAGAATATGTGTGTCCTGTATCAATCAATTGATCATGTCTTTTGACAAAGTATTAATCATAATGAAGAGTAAATAACAAAAGCAAGGCAGCACAAAAAGTTTGCGTAGAAACCTCTTTGCTCAAAGGAGTAAAATCACGACCTGTCCCATAGGATTTTAAACTCTTTTCACTAATCTCTTCAAGCAAAAGTGAAACACAAATACAACACCAAATGAAATGAAGTTGTTAATCTTCAGGCTATGTAATAAATCTATTACTTACTCAACCTAAGAAGATTCTAAACTACCCACTAAGCAATCAACCCTAGATAACTTAGACTTCAACTAAGCAAATACACAATTACTAACGAAACAAACAAGCTCCTAGATGACTTAGAATTTTCACTAAGCAAATACAAGTGTCAAGATCCAAAAGTACCCCCTAATAGATAGGGTAACCCATAGGTCGGACAATTGCGTACTTGACCCTTTGGGGGTCTTTTACTATCCTACTAACTATCATTTATTGCATAAGACATGAAAAGTAGAGCGGAAATAAAAATTTCACGAAAATTATAATTAAAAGGAAATATCTTTTATAAATACTAAAGAGTAGTCTCGTCGTAATAGGCCAACTTAAAGACACAACATAAATATCTTTGGCACACGACCCTTTACACTGAAAGGAGTAAATAATAAGTCTTAATAGTAGAAACTAAAGAAATGGAAATGTGCCCTCGAATATATGCGGGCAGACTTAGTCTTGAGAGGGTCGATTCCCAAGCTTTGCCTTCTAGACTTCTTCTTGCCTCCAACCTATTCTTATAAAGTATAGAAATGTATGGGGTCAATATAGAAAATGTACTAAGTATGGCATATGAAAAAATGGACGTTTTAGTAAAATAAGCTTTCATTCCAAATAAGTAAAACATTTATGAATATCGAATTAAAAATAGAATAAAAATTATCATTTAGCACATAATGAAAGATTTCCACAATTTTTGCACAAGGAGTCACTTTGCAGTGAATCTCCAAAAATATTATAGTGAAAACCATTTTACAGTGAACCCATTCATACCACAACACAGTGAACTCATTTCCTTTGAAGTTTACATAACCAAGTTATCCTATGACTAACTAAGGTAAGACATGAAGGAACCGCCCATACACCCCCTTCAATACACACCTAGCTGATCCTAAGACTATTAACCATAGGCTTAGTTCGCACGGAAAACAAGTCCACATTCTAGACTAGACGCTAGAAGAACATTCATACATTAAGGACTTCATGTAAGTGTCCTACTCTAATGGGACTTGTAAGTTACACTAAGTTCAATCTGAGAGTAGCATCGGATACTACTACTCCAACTTAGTGCTCATTGAGTATTCCCTTGGATTCAAATACACTACATTAGTCATTCATAACTTCATTATATAATGCTTATGTTTAACATGCTTCCTTAACATTAGACCTTAAGTCATCTAACTTCATTTGCAACGCATAATATCTCATTCATACACTTCATATAAAAACACACCAAGACTACCCTTTTGGAATGTCTACTTACTGCAATGGATAAATAGCATCCCGTACCACCAAGTACCCTAAGTAGTGCATTCTTTTAGGAGACATATTTCATTACATATTAAGACACTCATACATTAAGACCAAAAACACACCAAGACTCCCCTGTTGGATTGTCTACTTAGTGCAATGGATATATAGTGTCCCATACCACCACCTACCCTAAGTAGTGCATTCTTTTAGGTGACTTAGTTCATTGCATTCTTTTGTGAAGGATAGCTTTAACCGACATAGACCATGAGAGCTAGACATGGAATCTTGATACTACCCCTATCGAATGAGGGATCTCTAGGCCACTTGCCTAGGTAGGGTCATTCTCTTAGATTTTACATGGCTTATCCAATAGCTACACCTATGTGGGTGCATAGTTAAGGGATAAGGAGATTTCTAATAAGTAACTCACTCTCTACTCACGAGGAGTACTCATCTCAAGAGGTACATTGGGTATAATATCTCTACTCACAATGTGAACCCACCGCTTCTTCAAATCCTTTCGGTTCTAAGCATAACTCCCTATGTAGTCTTAAACATTCATTACTTTAGGTCAAGGGATAACTAATTAGCACCACATCTCAACTCAAAAAGGGTACTTATCCATAGAGGTCACATTGGAAAACCACATCTCAACTTACAATGGGTATCCGAACTCCAACCTATCTTAGAAAGCTCTTGGGAATAGTGAGGTTGCTACTAAACACTTCATCTAAACTCACAATCATTTTTCACCTCAAAACTCCCCTATTCACAATTCCTAACTTAATTCATTCATTTAAGTGTGAATATGTGAGTGTACATGTGAGCACACCTTTCACATAATCAACGTTCATACACATTGAATTCTAAACATGCTTACATATTCATTCATCACATTACACACATTAGCATAGTTCACATAAACATATAATTCAATTAGACATAATCTCTAGCATACTGCACATAACAAGCTTCATAAAGTACATCAACAAGACAAGATCATTGCTATCTTACATCAACATAATATGTCTTTATGGACTCATTCACAATACATAAATAAATTCATATTCACATACTTTAAGTAAACACCGTCTTCAAAGGTGGACCATACCACTCAAGAATCATTTCAATGAAAACTAAGCAAGATAGAACAACTTACACTTCATCTAAGATTTCACCACATATTTACAATTTATTTAATAATTCCTCATAAAATAGACCTTAGGGATGTAGCTAAACTACATTATAACCATCAAAAAACCATAACCCTAACATTTATTAATCACGCTCATTAAACCCAATTTTATTCGCCAAAAGTTGATAAAAAGCATAACGATATTTTTATTGGGGTTTTGACATTAAAATCATCATTAAACACTAAGAACAACTCATTTTAATCATTAAAACGTGTTCATACGAAGACCCATACTTAGAGTCAAGGAATAAAGAAGTTTGAAGTTGAAACCCTTTTTAAAATCATTTAGAAGTGGATCCTTGAATGAAAGAAGGTTCAAGGATGACTACCATACCTCAAAGAGTTTAAACCTACTCATTTTTTATCAATAACATATCCACCAACAGCTCTCCAAGTCTTTCCTTAAATCCAAGCTTCTATGGGGTTTTGAGAGAGTTTTTCTAGAGAAAGGGTTTTGGTTTTTTAAAATGAAGTCCAAATTTAGGTCATAGTGTTTGAACCCTCTTAATTACCTAAAAGAGCCTAAAATAATCATCCATGGTTCATAAAAGACTTGGGGTGAATTTACCAAACACCCAAAGCCTTGGCAGATTTTTGACACCTTTTGCAGGCCAACCTACACCCCCCTCACTGACGTGCCATTGCCTAGCCGACACCCCTTAGATGGGGTCCGTAGATTAGGGATGAGACTCCATTTTGTGCAGGCTTTTCTATAACTGCAGGTCCAATCGATGCCCAAGGTCATTTGACCAACGGTCCGTCCCTTGTGGCTGTCGTTGGTCACTGCTTGGCAGCATCCTGCCAAAGGGATGGGGTCCTTTTGTAGGGCCCCTCGTAAGTCCTAAGTGAAGTCGTACCTGGACATTAAAATTCTATACATATTCATCTAGGTATTAGGAACATCCCACATCAATTTCAATCAAAATGAACACGCAAAACTCGATAAAACACATGAGAACACACAAGCACTTTCTAAGGAATATCTTCTGAACGTCATGGACATTCTCAAACGTTTGACCTCAAAGCCTCACAATACTTCATACACTGCCTAAGAACATCATTATTATTCATTTTAATGCAAAATTAACTCATGAAAAGTTTACAAAGCTCTAATTCACCTTAGTTCATTTTATGGTGTTACAACAACACTTCCTACTATATCAGTTACCCATAACCAATTTAGACTTTTACAAACCGAACAAGAGATGTGAATCCTTTATGGATTAGGAACAGATTTACAATGTAAGGACCAAGGTATAACTCCTAAGACACTATGACACTTGAAGCTCGACCAGGTCCCTGACGTGCTTTTGGAGATAACTTCACCATGTTGGTTTTACTTGTGTACTTCAGAATTTTCAAGATGCAAAAATTAAGGTTCGATATATTGAAAATAGCCTTTTATTAATAATCAACCTAACCTTCAAGGCCATGCTATTGGTTGAGGTTTTTGCCACAGTTGGAAATTATGCACCAACGAATTGTACTTTTCATAGCCTGACATTTGTTATCAGGTCCAATAACAAGTTCCCATGGATTTGTCAAATCATCAAAACTGAAAATAACATATATTTATTTCCCCACTATCTTTCTATTTATTGTAAGGATGACTTCCTCACTTATAAGTAGAGGTGGTTTTCCTTTGTTTTTTATACAAGAAAATGTAGATTGAATGAAAGTTAGTAATAAAATTGATTTTCATTAGTTGAAGGGGAGTGTTATTTTTTTTGAAGTTTTGGACTCAACTCTTGTCCATATTTTGTTGAGTTATACTTTGTGAATTAGGCATTGTAAGATTTTTCCCATATTTTTATGCTTAAAAGCAAAGTGAAACCATGTTTTAACTAAATTTGAGAACAAGTTCTATTGTGTTTGTAATTATTTAGTCTTATGTATGTTAATTTGGATAACCAAATTGTTATGTGTTTTAGGTTGAAAAGCATGTGTGTAGAACTCTGAACGTAAAGAAATAGATGAGAATCGAGGATGAAGTTAGAACAAAGTGAGCATGTCAGAAGGAGAGTTGAAGAAGGAACTCAACTCCGCTTTCTCTCTATGTCACGAATCTGAGAAGAAAGCAAAAATATATTTGAACCGAAGGCCTTCGAAAAGACTCCCAGTCGCGAAGCTATCATGGATCAGGATAAGATGCAAAATCTGCGAGTCTTCCTTGACTTTGTTTTGCGGACCTATAGACCAAAATTTTGCTACGCTTTCCAACCGATAATGAATTCATTTTTTTGTTGTACAATTATTCCTTTTTAAAATTTTTGAGAAGAATACTTGGATGACTTTTTTCTTCAATTTCTAGGGTTCACTCCTACTCTTTTTCATCTTTTAATTTCTTGAATGTATTTTAAGATCCAAACTTTGTGAATCTAATTATTGAGTATCTAAATCTCTTTGTTCTAGGGTTGTAGCTACGAATGATTGTTTAGTATCAAATCTATGGATGAAGTTTGGTTGTCGTTAAAAGTTATTCTTTTGTTCTTAAATTTACTATTTTAATATTTCATCAATATTAGAATCAAAATAATATATTTTCTTGAAATCGGGAGAGGAATTGAGAGATATGATGTGGAATACAATAAGTATGATATTTCTTTGCACAAAGATGATATTGATATGTATCAAGGTTAGAGATTTAGCTAGTTACCATGCTTGATATTGAAACAAGATGAAATCTTAATGCTATGTAGTTATATCAATATATCCCCCACTTAACGATGTAGTTAGATTGTCAATGTGATAGGTGGTTTGAGGTCAGGAAATCATAATCATATTATTAATCTTTAGAATCAATAATTTGACAACCATTTAAATTCTACAATGAAAGATACTATGCATAAACTCTTATTTATGCTACAGCCTTGGAATTTTCCAAGTCATAAATATAACACCAATTGAAACTGAATTATTGCTAGTAAACTTAGTTAATTTTATTATTGCAATTTTTAGTATAAAATACCAATTAAACTGTCTCCACACGCTTGTATTAAATTGTAGTTACAAACGAAATTGAATATATGCTAATCATAAATCATTTGGGTTCAATAATCCAACTCTTAAGAGTCACTATGTTACTTGTTTGATCATGTACACTTGTGTGTGCTTTTGGAAGCAACATTGTATCATGTAGGAGACAAGTCAATAAGACTAATGCAGGACCATGAAAGATCTGTTGCAGTAGGTTTGAATGGAAATTTTACTTAAATAATATACTATTTGATAAATTACACTTTTTAATTTTACTTTATATTTATTACCATTTATGACATCACTAGGTTTAATAACCATTTGATATAATCTGAGAATACAATTTTTTCAAAAACATTTTTGGGACGAGTCCCAAGGCGAATCTCGGGGCGGGGCAAATGAAAAAGTTGTGGGGCGTAAATTAAAAACCTAGATCAATAAGGTGTAAGTCCTAAAATTTGAGTGTAAGACCTAAATATAAAATCGCATGTCCTAGGCGTAAAATCGTACGCCCAGGCATTTTTAATTTGTTTTTTTAAATTTTTTTTGCTTTAAATCATATTTTTATTATTGGTGTAATGATATTTCTTATAAAATATTTATAATATTTTTTTCTTCATGATGGATTATTAATACTTATGTCAAATAAAAATCATAAATCATTGAAATGTTTAGTTTTTCTTATTTTATTAGTCAAAAATTTATAACATTGAATTTACATGAAACTACGCTCCGTCGATCCATGAGTGTTACGCCTTGCCCCGTACTGTATGAAACGCCTGCCTCATTGCCCAACCTTTTTAAACACTGCGAGTGCGTGTGTGTGTGTGTGTATACATACTCAGATACACACACACACTCACAATTTGGTGGTATCTAGAAGGAAAACGTCACTTTAGTGAAAACAATACTACGCTACTCCATGATATTATATAAAATCTTAGAAATTATACTGTGATTATTACGAAAACTACATGTATTACAACTAAGACATTGCTGTATAATTGTTCCTATAAGTTAGTGATTAATTGTAATTTTTTCAGACTGTAGTTACGTTAACTTTTTAACTAGTATATTTTTGCTTATTCGCGTAATTTTATCTATTAAATTTACTCCTTTCATCGATCCCAATACTTATATTTTAGTCCAACTGTCACAACCCTGAGTCTAAGTCCATCGAATTTCATTACTTTAGTCTTTATCCACCCTACCTCACATAAGACTATTATTTTGTCTCTTTTAATTAAATCACTTTGCTCGTGCAATAATAACTAGTGTTGCTTAACTGTTCGATTGAATCAATTTAACTTTCTTATGGATTGTTCATGCATTAGGTATGTCTTTATCAAGATACCTATATCGTACAAGATTTATTACTTTAAAAGTGAAAGAATTTAAAACCCCAAACTAGATCGACAAAAATCAAATCGACAGTTGCTTGTTTAGTTTGATTTGGTTTCATTTTAGTAATCTAATTACCAACTAAGTTGATTTTATTTTCACCAATAACCAACACAAATCGAATCATGAATACTCCTAATTACTACCGTAATAAATAATTATACTGCGATGAAATATATTACACTTTATAGATGAAATAATGAAGATACTAAATTAAAATATGGTCCCACATACAAGTTAGATATCCAATATTTTTATTTTCTTTTTTCTTTTACTCTCCTTGATATGTATTTAATTAATTCATACATACTGATGATTATATACTAATCATATTTTCACAAAATTCAAAATAGTATTACATAGATCACTTATATTTACCATACAAGTAATCTGATTGTATAAATGAGTGTTTTAAGAAGCGGGGGCGTGAGGCGAGACATTTTATATAATACAGGGTGAGGCAAAAGCCTCAGAACACGGGGTGTAAGTCCCATGGATCTACTTGGCGTAAAGTCATGTATATTTAATATTGTAATTTTTGTACTATAAAATAAGTAAAATCAAACGATTTGATCATTTATGATTTTTATTTGAGATAATTATTCATAATCAATAATGAAAAAAAGTATTGTAATTATTATTTGAGAAATATCATTACACCATTAATAAAAATATGATTTAAAGCAAAAAAAATAAAAAAATAAAAAATGCCGGGGAGTACATTTTTATGCCCAGGAGTTTCGCTTTTATTTTCAAGGCTTATGCATCAAATTTTAAGACTTACACCTTAGGGATCTACGTTTTTAATTTTCACCCCTAAGCTTTTTTAGTACCCCTACCCCGAGACTCACCCTGGGGATCTCCCCAAAAATGTTTTTGAAAACGTTGGTATACATATTATACCTTCGACAAATCGTCAATATATAGAACTTAAAATCGTTAAGGATTTAGCACATGGAGCATAATAAATATTAACATTGGAGCATATATTTCTTCTCATGATCACAAAATTACACATTATTCCTAAAACTATCGAGTATTGACATTATGGTAATGAATAGATTTTGAGCCTACTTTAGTCTTTATCCACCCCACCTCACATAAATTATTATTTTGTCTCTCTTAATTTTATCACTTTGCTCGTGCAATAATAACTAGTGTTGCTTAACTGTTCGATTGAATCAATTTAACTTTCTTATGGATTGTTCATGCATTAGGTGTGTGTTTATCGAGATACCTATATCGTAAAAGATTTATTACATTAAAAGTTAAAGAACCTAAAACCCCTAACTAGATCGACAAAAATCAAATCGACAGTTGCTTTTTTAGTTTGATTTGGTTTCATTTTAGTAATCTAATAACCAACTAAGTTGATTCTATTTTCACCAATAACCAACACAAATCGAATCATGAATACTCCTAATTACTACTGTAATAAATAATTATACTACGATGAAATATATTACACTTTATAGATGAAATAATGAAGATATTAAATTAAAATATGGTCCCACATACAAGTTAGATATCCAATATTTTTATTTTATTTTTTCTTTTACTTTCCTTGATAAGTATTTAATTAATTCATACATACTGATGATTACATACTAATCATATTTTCACAAAATTCAAAATAGTATTACATAGATCACTTATATTTACCTTACAAGTAATTTGATTGTATAAATGAGTGTTTTAATAAGCGGGGGCGTGAGGCGAGACATTTTATATAATACAGGGTGAGGCATAAGCCTCAGAACACGGGGTGTAAGTCCCATGGATCTACTTGGCGTAGTGTCATGTATATTTAATATTGTAATTTTAGTACAATAAAATAAGTAAAATCAAACGATTTGATAATTTATGATTTTTATTTGAGATAATTATTCATAATCAATAATGAAAAAAAGTATTGTAATTATTATTTGAGAAATATCATTACAGCATTAATAAAAAATATGATTTAAAAAAAAATTAAAAAATAAAAAATGTTGGGGAGTACGTTTTTATGCCCAGGACTTTCGCTATTATGTTCAAGGCTTACGCCTCAAATCTTAAGACTTACACCTTAGGGATCTACGTTTTAAATTTGCGCCCCTAAGCTTTTTTAATACCCCTACCCCGAGACTCACCCTGGGGATCTCCCCAAAAACGTTTTTGAAAACATTGGTATACATATTTCTACCTTCGACAAATCGTCAATATATAGAACTTACAATCGTTAAGGATTTAGCACATGGAGCATAATAAATATTAACACTGGAGCATATATTTCTTCTCATGATCACAAAATTACACATTATTCCTAAAACTATCGAGTATTGACATATGGTAATGAATAGATTTTGAGCCTAACTCAACCTTTAAAGTTAGCTCATAAGAAATAGAATTTTTAAGGTCATATAAGGAAACCACATATGCCTATTTCATCCTATGTGAAACTCTTCAACAATTACATATTAAAAAATATAGTACTGATAAAATTGGGGATTAGGTCGTACCAAATGTATGATTAGTAGAATTAGTGATAAGGTTTACAACATTATAAATTTTAATAAATTAGGATTTACATATTCTAATTATTTCAAGACCAAAAAAACCAAAAAAAATAATGAACCTGAAAAACTATACGTACTAATAAAAATGAAGTTTAGGTCTTGAAATAATGCAACTTCTAAATGATTCTTATTGAGATATTTTGTAACTGCAAGACCTAAAACATCAATACAATGAACTTGAAGAAAATATACGTACTAATAAAATCAGTGTTCAAGTCTTGAGAAAATATAACTTCTAACTAATTAGGGTTTATGTATTATAACTTCAAGACATAAAACACCAAAAAATTAACTTTAAAAAAATATACGTACTAAACGAATTAGGGTATATGCCTTAGTAAAATGTACTTTAAAAAAATTAAGGTTAAAGTATTGGACTGAAAACTTTTCCAATACTCAACAGATTATAAATGTTTGTGTCCCAAAATTATTACTTACCATATCTTCCCTCTGTATATACTCAGAGGTAGAAGTAATCCCTAGGGATTACTTTTGGCTGCTGACAATCAACACGAACCTCCAATGAACTAAATCTACATGAATAAGGTAAATAATTTTTCCTCTTCCAAATATGTTCCTTTGTACTATCTTTTAGGGCTCAAAGGGTTTTTCATAGTTCTAGTAGAGTTTTATGTGGAGAATTATAATGTTGTATTTCTATTCGATGGGTTAACTTCTTTGATATCCTTAACTTGATTCAAGAGAATGTATGTAAACAAGATTTTCTATTTGGACAAGGTACACGTAAGGTTTGGAATTTTGTTTTTGGATGAGTTTAATTCGGCGAAGTAACATTTTCCTGAAACAATCCTAGTGCTTAAGCTTTATATAAACCAAGGGTTTATCAAAACAATCTATCGTGGTTAAGAACACAAATAACTTATGAACTTTTAATCATATCATCTATACAAAAATACTTTTGGATAAAAAAAAATTTGTGTTTTGTATTCTATGTGCTCAAAAGGACTTTTTTTATCACAACACTTGGAATTTATAAGGGGGCGTCCTTTTTTGTGCTTTTTGCCTCCAAGAAGTCTCTCTTCAAATAGGCTACTAGAAACTTAAGAATACTTATTCGTTCAAAACACGTATACACCCCCCCCCCCCCAAAAAAAAGGAAAAAGATGAAGATAATTGGGAATGTCATCACTCACCTGACTAATTTTCCTTTAAGAAGGACAAAACCTTTACTCTGCCTATCAAGGTTTAGCATATAGGAAGAAATCACCTAAAGTATTTTTTGTCCTTTTTTGGATTTAAACTCTAGTCTCTATTATATTCTTTCAATTCATTGCTCCCTAGTTTATGGCCTTGTGTGCATTATGGTTGACTTACTGCTTTAGTACTTTCTTCTTTTTCTAGTAAAGTATTGACAATGGCTCACTTATGCACCGAAACAAGGCTATCACTATGGTGAATTCTTTGCCTCACTGAATATGCGTACATAAGGGAAAGTAGGTCAGGTAAAATTCAAAGGACAAATATTACTAAGCATGCACCTGACCTTGTTAAAATAATCATACTTACAATTATTTGTTTAGTACTAAACACATGCATATGTTTTTTTCTCCATTTACGCTTTTCTCTTTAAGTCCCAACGAACTTTAAAACCCCACAAGTTGAGTTGCAATTTTAGAATGATTGCAACTGGCCTGTAATCCCCTTGCGAGTAAAAATAATTTTGAGAGGTATAGTTTCACTTTAACCATCTAGCAAATGGATTCTTGGTGTGCGATGATCCAAAAAGGGATGTAATGTATTGCACCTAACCTTTTAGTTCTATGAGCTTACTAGTTTTATTTTATTGTGGTTTGCTTACTTCCACTCAGTTTAATTATCGATAAGTGTTCTCAAGGGCGATCCATTTGGCGAAAGGCGAGGCGAGGCGCAACCTTTGCACCTATTTCTGGCAAGGTGAGTTGACCTCGAAATGGCAAGCATAGAGGAGGCGATGACGAGTTTTGAGTGGGAGGTGAGGCGAGACAATAAAGGCGTCACCATTTTTTGTAAAAAATAAGGACTTCTGGACAAATCCACCTCTATTTTCCCTTTTTCCTCTCCAATTAGCAGTAACGACTCTCTTCTCCATCTTCACGACCTCCAACATGAACTTCTTCTCTCATCCTCTTCAATTATTCATTCTAATCTGCTTTGTGACCTTTAGCAGGTACATTTTTAGCAATTTTTTTCTCTTCTCTTCTTTTTTTATGTGTAGTAAGTTGTGGGCACATTTTTAGTTTTTTTATATGGTCTGTATTTCTACAGATTACTGGAATATGCCTATAGTTTTTTAAAGAAAAAATTCTAGTTCTTCGACATTTATTTCTACCAAGCTCAGTTTAGTTTTATAGTAATTGTACTATTACTTTTGACATGACATGTTTGCTAATATGTTATTGTTATTAAAAAAATTTGATATGTATATATGCAATTAAATATTTTTGATATCTATATATTCAAATATTTTGGATATCTATATATTCAAATATTTTGTATATCTCTATATTCCAATATTTTGGATATTCATTTATAAAATATTTTGTTATCTATATATACAACTATTTCTTTTATTTGGGCGAGGATACTGGGGGGGGGGGTTAGAACGAGGTAATCGTTTAACTTTCTATAGGATCATCATATCGTTGTATCCTTTTTGTTGATTTTTTTTACTGATTAGGTTCTCTCCCATTTTGAATTCAGAAACATGTTTACTCTATTGTATTTAGTCCAAACGGTGAATACTTAGCAAGTAGGTCATTGGATTAATAATGAATATATGGTTAGTGAAGGAGGCAAAGATTATACAAATTTTCAATGATGATGACAATATTTTTGAAGCATGTTAAAACAAGCAAGGCAACAAGGTCGCAACTATTTTTGAAAACAGCAAACTTTGTGTGTTTGATATTTGATTGTAGAGGTTGAGGAATAGCACTTTTAAAGGACTTGGGAGAATAGAGGTGTGAAATTCACAATTCAAGAAACTATGCCTTGCAAAAATAGAGATTGTAGATATGCTTCTTTCGATTTGTCACACGTTATCCGTTCGACCCACTACAAGCCTAAGTTTAGATCAAATCCATAATGATTTAGTGAACCCTAATTTTGGTAAACCGGAAACGTGTGACAAATCAAAAAGAGCTTATATACAATCTGTATTTTTGCAAGATTGAGTTCTCTTGAATTTTCAAAATCCCTGCCTCAGTGTTCCCAATACTTTTTAAAGTTGGTCCTCAACCTCTACGATTGAATATCAAGAACACAAGCCTTGTTGTTTGCAAAAGAAGCTGCAACCTTGTTGCCTTCCTTGTTCCGACACACTTTAAAAGTATTGCCATAGCCATTATAAGTTTTTACAATCTTGGCTTCCTTTAGTGATCATATATTCATGCGTTTATCAAATGACCCACTTGCCAAGTATTATATCAGTTTTGATTCAATGTGACAAAGTAATTAGCTTCCTTGATTCAAATGGAAGAGAACCCACCCTGTAAAAAAACAAAAATATTGGGTCACGATAGAGTCCGTGAATATGAGTCAAATGATTTTAATTATTGTATTACATCATTAATGTAATTTGTCGAACTAATCTTCCTTATTCTCCTACATGAAATGGTTTAGCGAAAATACAAATAGAACTTTGGTTGAATTGACTAATATACAATGTCCTGCTTATTGAGCCAAGTGTACCTATAAATTTATGGGTGAAATTATTTTTACTAGCTGTTAGGTGTTTGAATTGTGTGCCTTGTAAGAAGTATAAATTGAAAACTTTTGAGTTGTGAAAAGGTTACAAGCCAAGTTTGCGATATTAAAGAGTTTGAAATTATAGTGTTAGGCTAGTTGATTCGAGAATTACAGAATTGAGTAAGAGAGTTACTACTTGTGCTTTTCTATGGTATGCTTCAAATAGTAGAGTATATAGATTTTTTAATCTTAAAGATAATATTTTAGTCGAATTTGGTGATGTTATTTATCATGAAAATAAATTTCCTTTACATTCTAAAAATAGTGGAGGTCAAAGGATTGGAGAAATTTTTTGTCACTACCATGGTCTGATGCATCAACTTCTACTTTGAGACAAAATATTGATGATTTTTAGTTAAGAAAAAGTAAATGAGCTACAGTAAAAAAAATATTTTATCCTAATTTTCATGTTTTAAATGGTAGAGATGAATTTTTCACCTTACAAGAAATTATTTTTTCCATGATTCTACTTTTTCGAAAGGATGTTGTAATGAGGAAATGAAATTCCTAATTTCTAATTTAACTTGGAAATTGATTTATTTACCATAGGGTTGTAATCACTTATTGCAAATGGGTCTTACAAAATATTTTTTAAATGGAATGGATCTATTGATAAATATATGGCTGGACTAGTTGTTAAATTGTTTAAGCAACTAGAAGTCCTATATGTTATTGATATTTTTTCTATAGTAACAAGAATTTCATTCATTAAACTTTTCATTATTATTGATTTAATTTTGATTTGCATATTCATCAATTGAATGTAAATCGATTTTTAAAACCCGCAGACCTGATTAAGGAAATTTACTATGGAACAACTGAGTATTTTGTGAAGGCAGACCAAGAAAGTAAAGTGTATAAACTTACTAAATCCTTATATGACTTGAAACAAGCACCAAAACAATGACATGAAAAATTTGATTACTACATGATTGTAAATGGTTTGGAAACATATAAGTGTTATATGTGCTTATATGATAAGTAATGAAATAATTTACATAATATTATTTGCCTATTATATTGATGATTTATTGATCTTTGACTCTAAAGTTAATGTTATTGATGAAGCTACAAAAAACTGTTAGAAGCCATTTTTATATGTAATATATTTGTGAGACAATTATTTTTTTGGAATAAGAATCAAAAGAACATGTGATGGAATTTTCTTTAAACTATAACATTATGTTTAGAAATTTCTTTTAAAATATAACTTTCTTGATTGTAAAACACGTTATAACTTCTTTTTATTTAACTTTACATTTATTTCTTGCTCAAAGTGAAAATGATTTGATAAATTAAAAGAAATATGGTAGTTTAATTGAAAGTTAGAGATATATGATTTATTGCAGTAGGCATGATACTGTATATGTTGTAGGAATACTTTGTTGTTTCACAAGAAATCTAGGTAATGAACATTGATATGATAGAGGAAGAGTTCATAAAATATTTAATAGAGACAAAAACTTGTAATTTGTTCAAACAAAAAAAGATTATGTTGTACTAGAAGGTTTTTCTAATGTAGATTGAAAACTTTATCAGGTGATTCATGTTCTAATGTTGACCCTTGTCACCATTCGCCATCTAAAGCACTTTTATCAAAAACCTATATACCTATTTCGTTTAATTTGGATAGTGAAATGGGTGGGTAGTGGAGTAAGAATAATGTAACTGATCATCTTTTTTAGGATCATCACATCTCTGTATCCTTTTTGTTGAATTTTTTTCTTTTTCCCTGATTAGGTTTTTTTCCATTTTGAATTTTGGAAACATGTTTACTCTGATTTATTTAGTCGAAACGGTGAGTACTCTGAAAGTAGGTCATTGGATAATGCATTAATATATGATTAGTCTAGGAGGGAGGGATTAAAAATACTTACGATTACAATGGTGATATTTTTGAAGTGTGTTGAAACAAGGAGGGATACAAGGTCACAACAACTTCTTTTGCAAATCACAAGCTTTGTGTGTTTGATATTTGACTTTAGAGGTTGAGGAATAGCGCTTTTAAATGACATGGGAACACAGAGGCATGATTTCACAATTTTAGAAACTCTGCTTTGCAGAAATGGAGATTATAGATAGGCTTCTTTTGATTTATCACACGGTAGCCGGTTTACCCCTCACAAGCCTAAGTTTACATCAAATCCATAATGATTTAGTGGAACATAATTTTGGTAAACCGGACAAGCCGTGACCAATTAAAAAGAGCTTATCTACAATCTTCATTTCTGCCAGGCAGAGTTTCTTGAATTGTGAAATTCCTGCCTCTGTGTTCCCAAGTCCTTTTAATGTTATTTTTCAACCTCTACGATTGAATATCAACCACACAAACCTTGTTGTTTACAAAAGAAGTTGCAACCTTGTTACCTTCCTTGTTCCAACATACATTAAAAGTACTGCCATCACCGTTGTAAGTTTTTACAATCTTGTTCTTCTTCACTGATCATATATTCATGCATTTATCAGATGCACTTTCCAAGTAGTCATCGTTTGAAGTAAGTGCAACAAAGTACACAAGATTCCTGGATTCAAATGTAAGAGAACGTACTTCGTAAAAAAACAAACACATTGGGTCACGATAGAGGTCATGAACATGAGTAAAATTGTAAAATCTCATAACCTGAAATAGCTAAGAAACTTAAACTAATTAGTTTTTGAAAGAAAAGGAAAAATCTGGAAAATTTCTTAAGTTAAGAAACTGAGTTTTAGTCATTTTCAAACGGTCATAACTTCTGGCTTAGGATTAGTGCTAGTTATTGTTATGGTTGGAAATCCCATGGAGAGATATTTCCAACCCCGTCGAGTTTACACATTCTCAATATCGTAGGAGGGAGATATGTCTATTGGAAGTTGGGTTGTTAGATTGAGTAAGGTCCTTATCTGGATTTAAGGAAGGGAAAATTATTCTTTTCACCAATTTATTTCCTATTTCATTTATGGATTTATTAGGGGTAAAAACAAGTTTTAGATCATATTAGTAGAGTTATTTATGCTTGGCGCTTTGAGGAAAAATAGAAGAGAAGAAGGAAAAGGGAAAAAGATCAAGGATTCGCCAAGAACACTAAGGAATTTTGAGTAGAATTTGTCAGAGGTGATTCCTATCAAGGTATGTGAGATCTTTCGTGTTGGGTTGATTCATTCACACACCAAAAGTTATTGAGATTAAGTGGTTTTAGAATTATTTACGTGATTAAAAGTCAATTCTTGGTGAATCTTGTCGAATCTTTATTGGTTAAGTTGTTTGAGTGCCCATCGATGTTGATTTGTAATTTCCAAATTGTTTTTTTAATTAGATCTACTGTGTATTGAATGTACTGATGATCCCAAGGGTTTAGGAATAGAACTATGTAGATTTGAGCGATTTAGGATAAAAAACGAGTGAAGAAAGATGTTTAGGAGAATCTGGGTAGAACCAGGGGAGGCGCCGCCATCTGTACCAAAAAGACTGGCACGGCGCACATGCTATGCGCTAGAAAGCCGCCTCAAACCAAGTGGACTAGTGTGGTGCGCCCCAAACATGCCTGGATCAGCGTTTTACACTTAGTTTTTGTAGTTTTGACATTTTATGTCCTTCTAAGGTACATTAAAACCTTCCAATGACTCTAAATACTTCAAATGATTTCTAAACACCTTGAAATCATCTAATAACACAAATCATAACCTTGAATCCCTAATATAATACAAGGAAAGTTAAGATAAAAAATATGGAAGTTGAGAGTCAAGTCTAATGTTAAGATGCTAGTCCAAAACAAAGTTCTTAAAGGTTTTCAAGAGTCTTTACTAAATGTTTTGAATTCGTTTGAAGGCTTAAGTTTCAAGTAAAGTAAAGAGTAAAGAGGTTGAAGTCTTTCCTTCAATGAAATATAAGGGAACTTAGTATTCCCTAAGAGTTTATTGAAGACTCAAGTTTCAAGTTGATCACAGAGTAAAGAGTTGAGTTCATTTTTGAAAATATTATAAGGGAACTACTATTCCCTAAAAGCTTATAAATGATTTCACATTTAAGTTAAGAGGAAACTAAGATTTCCCAAAAGAGTTATGAACAAGAAAAGGGAACATTGATTTCAAGAGAGCTTTTAAAAGGTAAGTATCGAGAAATTATCTAAACAAAAAGAAATGAAGTTGTTTCTAAAAGCATGAGCTAAAGTACATTTTGGGAGTAGCATTGAGTACCGATGTGGGAATGAGAGTTCATATTAACTCAAGTCTCCATCAAAACCGTGCATACATCATAGGCATTAACTGGTCATAGTTTTTAGATGTTCATGTAAGTTAAGCTAGTGGATCCAATAAGTTAAAGAGTTCTATGCGATAACAAAGTATAGGAAAGTTTTGACAGCGTGGTACATTGTATCACCACTTAGGCTGATAGAGGTTGTTTTCGGTCAGAGGATCTCTTATAGAAATTATATTACTTTATATAAGTAAACTTGAGCAGGGCCAAGGTAAGTGTTTCTTCTAACAATTTTAAAGCTTAAGTTTTGTTAGCATTCCAACTCGCATACCTGTACATTTGATGTACTTATTCCAGTTGGCCTGCTTCATATTATGATGCAGATACAGGTAACCAATATCAGCATCATCCATCGTCACTCGAAGTTAGTGGTGTGCCAACTTGCATTTTGAAGGACACATTTACATTCATTTCAAAATTTCTTTTAAATGATGTTGTGGGATCGTTCCCAATATCAATCATAGTATTATAAAGCATCATAGAGATATAGTATGTCATCTAGTATAGTTTGAGTCTCTCTTTATTTGCATTTCAAATCTTTTTGTGAGACATAACTACCATTTTTTGCCAAGACATTTATTTTAAGTGTGTTTTATGAGAACGTTTCTCGCTTCATATTGAATTAAGTCTTCCACAAAGTTAAGTAAGGTCAAGGGTCCGCTCAAGGCCAACGATGGTCATTGGGTGCTGGCCACATCCAGGTTGTAGACTCGGGTGTGACACAAACAAGTTTAAATATTTTATAAGATCATTGAGAATTATTTCTGGAACTAGTCCTACATGAAATGGTTTAGCGAAAAAAATAGAACTTTGGTTTAATTAACTAATATGCAATATAATGCTTATTGAGCCAAGCGTACCTGTAAGTTTATGGGTGAGACTATTTTGAGTAGCAGTAATGTGTTTGAATTGTGTGCCTCGTAAAAATTCTAATTGACACCTTTTGAATTGTTGAGAAGTCACAAACCATGTTTGAGATATTTAAGGGTTTGGAATTATTTAGCCTTTGTGAGGCTAATTGATCCTAAAATTACAGAATTGAGAAAGAAAGTTACTACCTGTGTTTTTCTTGGGTATGCTTCAAATAGTAGAGTGTATAGATTTTTTTAATCTTGAAGATATTATTATAATATAATCTGGTGATGTTACTTATAATGAAAATAAATTCCCTTTTCATTCTAAAAATCTTGGGGGTAAAAGGGTTGAACAAAATATCTTATCACTACCATGATTTTTAACTTGTACTTCTACTTTGAGACAAAATATTGATGATTGTAAGTTAAGAAAAAATAAACGAGCCAGAGCGTAAAAAGATTTTTTGCCCTAATTTTTATGTTTCTAATTTTAGAGATGAACCTTTCACCTTACAAGAAGTTTTATTTGACATGATTCTATTTTTTCGGAAAGAGGTTGTAATGAGGAAATGGAATTCCAAATTTCTAATCAAACTTGGAAATTAATTAATTTACCATTTGGTTTTAAACAACCGATTTCAATGGATTTTACAGTTTTTTTTTGAAATGGAATGAATCTATTGATAAATATAAGGCTAGTTTATTTGTTAAATGTTTTAAGAAACTAGAGGCCTATTGTTTTTTGATACTTTTTCTGTAATAACCAGAAATACATCAATTAAAATTATAATTATTGTCGCTGAAAAATTTTTATTTGCATATTCATCAAATGGATGTTAATTTATTTTTAAAAACTGGAGACCTAATGATGAAATTGATATGGAACAATTGATTATTTTGTGAAGAAAGACCAAGAAAGCAAAGTGTCTAAACTTACTAAATTCTTATATGATGTGAAATAGACCCCAATGAAATGAGTTGAAAAGTTTGATTCGTACATGATTGAAAATTAGTTAGAAACATAATGTGTGTGATAAGTTCATATATCACAAGTCTTGAAATAATTTATATGCTTTTATTTGTCTACATATTCATAATTTATTGATCTTGGACTCTAAATTTAATGTGATTGATGAAGCTAATATATTTTTATTAAAAGTGATTTTGATGTGAAAGATCTTGGTGAGACAAATTTTATTATTGGGATAAAAATTACAAGAACATGTGATGGAATTTTATTTAACTTTTCATTTATTTCCTTCTCAGAGTGAAAATGATTTGATAAATTAAAAGGCAGATGCTATCTTAATTGAAATTTTGAGATACATAATTTATTGCACTAGGCATGATGTAGTATATGTGGTAGGGATACTTAGTTGGTTCGCAAGAAATCTAGGTAATGAACACCGACATGTTATTACAAGAGTTTATAAAAAATTTAATTGGGACAAAAATATGTAATCTGTTCTACAAAAAAGATAATGTTGTACTTGATGACATTCTTGATGTAGATTGAAAACTTTATCAGGTAATTCATGTTTTACCACTAGTTACATTTTTAGTTTAAGTGAAGGTGCAATTTGTTGGAATAAAAAAATCAAACAATGTGGGCTCGTATAACATGAATGAGATCTAAGGTTCATGATTCATGACAACCAATCCTGTCTTTCCCTTCCTTGATCATAGAGTTGTGGAAATGGGCTAAAGTAGAAAATCTTTCAAGTGATACTTGGTAAAACCCAAACATAAAAACATTCCCCTTAAGATGCATGGTGAGGGTGCAATTTTTAAAACTAATTGTTAATTATACTATAGAGGTTGAACTGAATGCTTTAGAATGACCTTGTAAAGAAGCAAATTGGTTGAGAGATTTATTAATTATTTTGAATACCTTCTTTTAAAAAATCAATTCTTCATATTTATGTCAAATATTCTTAGGATAATCTTTTATATCCTCTTACTGATGCCTTAACAAGAGAATAGGTTTGAAACATATTGACGGGATGAGATTAAAGTCGATAAATCCCTGAGTCATAAATGAGGAAACGCAATCATGGAACTAGAGATCCTATAACCAAGTGCAATAGAAAAACATATTAGATGATGAGTAGTTGTAAAAATGCACTATTTTCCATTCGCCCCCTATAATTTGAGTGCGTTGTTTTCTATGGTAAATTGTTGAGGTTGAGTTTAAAAACTCAAAATGAAAAATATGTAGCATGTATGGATAGAGTGTTAATTTTATCAGAGCATTCTCGACAAATTTCACCTATCTAAGTATGGAAGTAGGCTGCTTCTTATTAGAATTCAAATTATTCTCAAAAGAACCCATTAAATCGGGATAGCACAAGGGTATAATGTGCTAACTTTTAAAGATTATAGCAACAACTTGATTATTATGTGTAATTAATCATATTTTATTTTCCTTAAGCAATCATAGTTCAAGTCTAACACCATTATGACATTGGACTAAAAACTATTGTTTTATTTAGTGAATGTTCAATGTAGATGTTTTGCCGCAAACTTACACCATGAACATGGTTTACACTGATCAGAATCATTGTTGGTCCAAATCGTACCTTCTCATGCGTTTCATATTTTCATATCCTTAATATTTGAAGCATTTTTGTAACAGATTACAATTCATAATTTTTCCCTTGAATTTTGGATAACAAACTCATGTTCTATTCTATTTTGTCTCCTACCAGGGCTGCTTATATGGATGCAAAGGATTTAAATCAAATTCCTGCCAAATACAGGTATGCATTCATACATTTTTCAATCACCTTTTATGCCCAGGATACTGTTCAGCTGTAAATTGATATCTACCAGTGAGTTTCGTATTTTCATACCCTATTCTTTGTGATCATTTGAAACAAAAGTATCATTCCACTTTGTTGATCGCAAGGACGCCTGCTATCGACGGAAACCAACAGACTGCTATGGACCAAAGAAAACATTTTTAAAAAAATCCGGCCAATCTAGGTATACATATATAAGTTTAACACTTCCATCATTCATTGGAAGTCTCACCCTCACACCTTTATCTGAATTTCATTCACCCCTTAAACCGTAAACCAGTTTCTCTAATTTTTTAACAACAATAGTATTCCACTTTGCTGATAACCAGGATGCCCTCTATGTACGCACATCAACTGACTACTATGTACCCAAAAGAACATATCAAAAAACACGGGCAATGCAGGTGTACATATATAAGTTTAACCCTTGCAGCATTTATTGGATGTCTCACCCTCAAACCTTTTCCCCAAACTTCATTCACGCCGTAAATGGTAAAGCAGTTTCTGAAATGTATACACACGCTCAAATAAAACAAATGTTGAAAGAACCGCACCCACTCCTTCAAATCTAACCCCTCATACAGAACTTCAAGGTAACTCCCACATTATAACTTTTGCTTCTTTATTTCAACTTCTTTATCGTTGGTCATAATGAATATTGTCTCCTTCTTATTTCATAAATAGAACTACGTCGAACTCCCTTGTAACGGGCATAGGCGGACCTAACAAAATTGTGAATCAACTATCTGTGGAGACAACACACCCACATAAGGGCCTTCATCCATTCAACAAACCTTCAAGAACCATCAGGAGGTAATTGACAGTGGTTAAAGCATCAATGCCTTACGTTTTAATACATTTTTATCTCTTGTCTAGCTCATAAATCTGTTGCCCTATTAGTTCCCATACCTGTCCTAACCCACTAACATAGTTAATGGTGGTATTGTGTTGACAATAACAATTTATTTTGAACTACTCACTTCCTATTATATTTGTATTATGTTACAACTTGGTTTATAATTATATATATTCTTTAGTAGATCTATTGTTTCTTTATGAACATCATTTTACCTGTATACGGTGTCACAATACTCATTACATACTTATTTAATTTATTTATCAAACATATCTACTTTCACCAGCAATATTTTATCAGAATTTGTAGACCAATT
This sequence comes from Solanum lycopersicum, assembly GCF_036512215.1. Taxonomy (NCBI): domain Eukaryota; kingdom Viridiplantae; phylum Streptophyta; class Magnoliopsida; order Solanales; family Solanaceae; genus Solanum; species Solanum lycopersicum. Next base: position 55,161,536 of record NC_090806.1, on the reverse strand, counting down.
TATTAAATAGTGTATTAGTTAAGGTAAATAAGAACGTTATCCAGCTATATAATATGTTGATTAATCATCCGTCGATACCATTCTACTGTTCCTTGACATGAGCCTTTCAAAGTTCACATTAGTGCGCGTAACATTCCAAGCTTGGCTGGATTCAAAGACTTTCTACTGCTGCAACTACAAATTTCTAAGCGCAAAACAGGCTCCATAGGGAAATTTGACTATAAAGAAGTTCCTTCACATTTGCGTCGTCACATTGTTATCCTTTACCTGCCAGTTCCTAGCCCGTACCCCCGAGATTTCTTATCATTGACAGTGTTGTTGCCGGATAATATATCAAAGTTTGACTTCCTTGTGGAAGTATGCTTTTCTATTCATTTCAATTTTGGATTGCTATTTCACATAGGTTACATAAAATGATATGTTCAACACCAACTTTATTATTCTGTGAATTAAATTATAAATTGTTGATATCTGCTTTCCCCACAGTGAAGGTGATTCCAAAGCGGGTTGTTTGTGCAATGTATCAAAGTCTGATATTACTTCATCTTCATATTGATTATACAGAATCATTCCATATTGTCTCATAAAACTCTTTGAGATTCATTTTCTTATGAATGTACTTGCCAAAGAAGGTGCTTATGCTCTCCGACCATTGAGTTGTTGATATTCTATTCATAAAATTGCCTGTCATGTAAGCTGGAATTCATTTTCTTCAGACCTAATACAGTGACTTAATTCATTCATGCTCATTCTGATAAAATTGGCTAACCATCTCCCACCCTCTTAAATCAAATAGCTCATCAGTTACCGACTTAAATGTATACTTGCTGAATCTTTTCATGAATTTATCATGCAGTATTTGTACATGGGAAAGTATTTCCATGATTATTTCCAGCACATGTAACCACGAAATAGTGACTTGAACATGGGAAAATTTCTTCCATAGCTAATTTGAGTGACTTATCTTGAACAGTGATCATCACTTTTGGAGCTTGCCCACCCCCTACTCTAAATTGTGTGTTCATTAACAACTCCTTCTTTGAAAGCTTATGAGATTCCTTCATTAACATTATTTTACCTGCACAAGATGACTAAATGGTCATTTGGCACGCTATATACACTCAAACCTTACACTGAAGAACAACCATTCTACTATTTTCATTGATTTCCCTCATGAAACTTGCATAAGTGCTATGATAGTTAAAATACACACATCTTTATTATGTAACACACTTGTATCCCTCATAATTTTATGAGACTGGCTGCTTATTCAATAAAATTTGTATTATTTTCAATTAAAACGCTAAATTGCTATAACATATGAATTGGAAACATCTTTAAGCATATCTTCCAATCTCAGAATCCAACAAAATTGGTGAAGTAACCATCAACCTTAACTTTACGTGGGATTGTGAAACTCCATGTTTCTATCCAAAAAGTACCATTTGTTACTGCATCTTAAAACTCTCTAAAATTGAAATTACAAAATTGTATGCTTAAAAAAGGTTACCTGGCAGACTCCACCTTAAAATAAGATCATCCACGTTTACGACATGTGTATAATCGAAGTTCATTAATTTAAAAATATCAAACAAAATATAGTATTAATAAAAAAAATTGCACACTAAATCCCACAATTTTAAATTACATTTTCATGTGGTCTAAGGATGAATCAATAAATTATTGAAATTTAATCCATCATAGTATATCAATATTATTCAATTGTTTCCCAACTTTTGACAACAACTATTAAGTTTAGAGGCAAGACAATATTTCATGGACTATTTTTGTATCACCCTGTTTTCCCTACCTCTACATGTAACTGGATTAGGTAGAGTTAGAATAAAACGTTAACAACTAAATGGTTTTTTTACCCTAAGTCCAATCTATGCAAACGCCCATGCCTCAATTTTTTTTGTGAACCTCACAAGTCTCTTTTAAAGTAGAACATGATAGCATCGGTATGACTATGCGAGCTTAGTTTGATTCAGTTAATAATATATATGTTCAAAATCAGGGCAATTCAATCCCAAAATGGAATAAATTTTCAACCCAATAATTATACCTAACTACCTGTTTAATATTACAAACATAACTCTATGGGTTGTGACTAAAAAACAAACAATGCTATTCTCAAAGAATATCTCGCTTCCTAACATGTCTACCTAAACACAACGCTTGCACCTAACAGTTGTTCCAAATTGTGCCTCTTCAAAATTGTGCTTCGAAATAATTATATCTCATCCGAAAGGTTGCAAACCTTTTTTAAAACAATGCTATTCTCAAGAATGTGTCACTTCCTAACATCTCGTGCTAAACGCAAGGCATGCACCTAACCGTTGTTCCAAATTGTGCCTCTTCTAAATTGTGCTTCCAAAAAGTTGTGTCCCATCCAAAAGGTTGCAAACCTCTTTTAAATTCACTCAATGTCTATATAATTCCTTGCATAATCCAAGATACCCTTCACATTAACCCCTCTCTGCGTTCTTTTCACAAGAAATAATTGATGTTTGTTTAATTTATAGTTCTTTCAAACATATTGCCTATTCACTTCTTTCAGATTTGAGTACTACAAGGGATGACCGGTTGGTTAAGGCACGAGTTTGGAGTTTAAAAGCTACAAGAGAAGCAATGAGATGATAAGTACGGACATTATACTTATTGACGAAAAGGTAATACTCATTTGATTACAACTTTATACGACATTGTTGGTCAGGTTATTGTGTATTAACTTACCAACTAACATATAACAGGGATCTTTGGTACGCAATAATATGGAAGAATCAAGTAAATCTTTTTAGTGCTAATTTAGTCGAAGGATTTGTGATCATTGTCAGGAATTTTAAGGTTACTGAAAGTATGGGTGAATATAGACCGGTACAATCTTATGTTCAAAGTGAGGAACTCCTGTACCTTTGCTTCCTTCAGTTGTCCACGAAAGAACCTCCCCAAGAAGGATTCTTTGAAACAATTTCATCATGGAGGTGGTGCATCCTAAGCTCTGCTCTCCTTCCATTGATCATATCATGTTCTAGCCACACTCATTAGTTGATATGCAGCCAATTTGATTCTCTCAGCATTAACCACATGCATTACCTCAAATACTTTCTTCGATTCTTCTACAAAGTTTTTCAAATCCTCATTAATGCTTGATCCGATGAAGCTAGGAGGATTCATTCTTAGAAACTCGCGAACACTCGAGGTGTCAACACCTTATTGTCTAGCTCCTCTTTTTTTACCAACTTGGTTGGTTATTACTTGACTTAACATCCGGATATCTTCCAGGTATTCGGTATTTGTAACCTCTCCTTGGGGTTGCACATTTGGTGCATTTAGAACCTCTTGTTCCTCAACATTTCTTCGGGATGGTCGACCTCTGACTTCTCTTCCAGGAGAATGAATTAGAGAGAGACTTTTAGAGATAAATTTCACACACGAAAGAATATTAAAGAAGTAACATTCCTAAATGTTGTAGCCTCCTAATCATAGATGTGGCGTTCTTCACACCTATCACATCCATGGAGCACCCTCTTAAAGTAACATGACGTACTTGACCTCTCGGTTATCTTATAGAAGTCCAAGGTTATCATTCATCGCATTATCATAGTAAATATAGCGGAAAATTTAAAACTTATCATAGCATATTATATGCTAGAAAACATCACTTCATTTATATATAAAATATAATATGACATACTTAGACTCTAAGTTTGTTTCAATCTTAGACTCAACAATATTGGATAACATTAGGGACACGGCCCTTAAAACATAATCATAAGTATACAACATTATAAAACTTCACAGTAAACATAAGTAGGAATCCTTGGAACTTAAGGACCCCTTTCGTTGAGCTTGGGAATCTTCTACCAAGCTCCTGAATCGTATAGAAATCCTTTAAGCATCCATAACCTACACTTTGTACAAAAAGTAGAAAAGAATGGAATTAGTACAAGAATGCACTAAGATGGAAACCATGCAAAAACATGCATTTAAAAGGGACATTTTCTTGAAAATATACTTCACGTATTTTTGAGTAAATCTTTATAAAACCTTTGGACAATTGCATTTATAGCATTCACATACTTCATATAGACATATTCAAATTCAAAACATCATAAAAAATCACATATAGAATTTAAGTGATTTTTGAGGTAACTTTACAGTGAGATCTTTTCCTTTAAAGTAATCTATCTTTTCTTTTATTCACTAACATCCCAAGTAACCCTCTAGTGATACTTGGTGCAACTCATAACCTTAGGCTACAAATAAAGCATACATAAAACCTACACAAGTCATTACACATCATCATATAAGTATAACACATTGCAAGTCACCTTCAAGTCCAGGTCATAAGACATTACAGTAACCTCTAGTCATTATGCAAATATATTTATTTTGCTTCACCTAGAACCTTATGAAACTTTAATCATAATCCTACTATAGGTCTACTAGTGCAAGTATATATGAAGCGCCATAACCTCACACATACTTAGTAAACCTGTCATAAGACCACAATCCCTAAAACCCAATAAATATATCAACATAGCAACTGAGGACAACTTCATTGACGTCAACAACCTTCATCATATAGTCATTAAAACCAAAATAGTGCATATCATCTCATAATGTAGACACTAATACAATGTTATTCAAAGGAACCACATTCATATACACATGCATTTAAGCACCTTCCTAGGACTTCCCTCAAGTGTCACTTCTGCAATACATAGGTGAAGTCCCATACTGCCACCTACACTAAGAAACTACCCTTAGGTTATTCTAGTTAGAGTCCTTGCTTTACTTCCATTGTACGTGTTACATTAGGGAAACAATAGCCTTAACCAACACTAAGAACATGGGTACTAAACATGGAATTTGGTGTTGTAGAGCCTTACACCAATGGAAGGTGTTCCACTTAGCCAAAGTAGAATTTTAACATACATCCTAGTATCCTAAGTAAATTCACTTTGCTAGAACCTATGTGGCAAGTATAGTTTAGGGAACTAAGATATAGGTATGATACCTCTACATGCAATTTGGTAATTGGGGCCTCCTCTCATGAGAAAACATGGGTGAACCTTCCTTAAAGGGAAGCCACCACCTCATGTGGATGCATAGGTGAGTATTCCTCTAAGGGAAGTCAACACTCTATATGGAACAAATGCTGAATCTTCCTCCAAGGGAAGTCAACACCTCTCATTGTCAAGTTCACTCTGTGCTAAGGTACTTTATTATAATCCATTATTTACATTCTTCATAAAACATAGGCTTAGGATATTTTTTCCTCATATGCTTATAGCATATTCAAACACATATAATGTTTTAGAGTATTCTGGGCACACCTTTCAAGGACTCTCTATTTACTAGATCATCATTCATGTGTGTGTGTATACTTATTTGTGAGCAAAACTTTCACATATCACATAAATGTTACACATGTTCATATATCAATGGATAAGTCTATAGGTATAACTATATGAGCAATCCTTTTCTTATAAACCCACTAAGACACTATGCGCGTTTATACTTCATCATATCATATAAGTCATATTCATAATAAGCCCATTCATTCATTTTCATGTACATAAAAACCAAACCTAGGAACTATCGTATCAGGGTATACATGTGCAATGAATAGACAAGGTCCCAAACCCTTGACCATACTAGTACACCAATCAACCCATCCTAGTTAAGGAATACATATCATACTTCACATACATTTACTTTAGATGCATAGTAGTAGACAGTAGTGAATATGAGAACAACCTTTCATTAGACACGTGATCCTATACATCTTGTAAGCATGTATGAAATGTGAATGTGTATGTACATTGGTAGACATGATCACATATTGGCTATCAACAACACATTTAGGATTCAACCCTCTTAGACCATAATACACCTTCAAGCATAGACCATACAAGACATAATAACATAGAAGGCAAGTAAACTTAATATTACACTTAAGACTCCTAACTTTTGCTATTTATGAATTCATATAAGGTACATAGGTAACACATTATTAACCATTTTAAATCATCAATGGAAGATCCTAAACTTTAACCTAACATAGATATACACATGCTTATACTATGGCCTGGATCACAACTAGAATAGGAATGTAGGCATAAGCTTCACATAGTATGATCATCACAAACATACACTCATATATTCATCAATTTTCCTTCAAGGACGTAATCCAATCATATATAATGACAATAAAGTAAAAACCGCCACCATAAGTGGACCATACCACACAATGCCTATACAAGGCTTCATCAACTACAAATAATATAAAAAAAGTAGAGAGGAAAAGTCACTCTTACCAATTCATCAACCTTTGATCATCATTGATAAATACACATTTTCATCAACAATTCATGTATAGGAAAGTATCTATATTTACTTAAATCATAAAATAAATCATGCATAAGCCAATGCAAGATCATACTACAACATGTACACTACATCACCAATATAGTATAAAGTAGGGAGACATAGATCACTTACTAGTATACCTTGCTTTGATCATCATGATCAACATTCATAATATACCACAATTGAATTCAACATTTAATCATTAAAAGGGCAATGTTACAATGAACTCCTAAAAATCTAACCTAGGCATGTTAAAATCTTTATATATTGATCCACATGATTCCTTCATCATAAATTCATCATGAATTCATGTAAACAACAGTAGGTATAACAAATTCAACATAATAGCACAAATCTACCAATAACAAGCCACAATCATAATGCCCATCTAAGGACTAAATCGATTTTGGAAAGGGACATAGGTTCACAATGCAATTTGATTGTTTTTCACGTAAAACACATCACATTATCATAAATTCATCATGATTAAGCCATTTAAAACATTTTGAGACAGAACTCATGGCTAGATTGAAAGATTGAGAGTTTTATCATGAAATCTCTTTGAAAACATCGAGATTAACTCTCTAGATGGAAGGATAACTAGAGATGAAGGATCACCATACATTTTTCTAGTTGAAAAACACTAAAAATTGATGAATAAATAATATAAATCCAATCACCAAGATGTTCTTGAGCTTTACCTTCAATGAAGGTTTCTAGGGATAATATTTTTGGAGGGAAAGTCTAATTTGTGTACAAGGGATTGTGAATCGGGTGATTAGGTTTTGATATCTTATATACACCCAAAAATAGATAAATAAATCAATTAGGGTTAATTTAGGACGTGAGGTGAATTTTCCATTCACCCCTTCAATGAAACAGTCGCATGGCAGAAACTGCAGGCCACCATCGATGGCTAGTTGGTCGATCGACCGGCCATCTGTGGATTCAGTCGATTGGACCTTGGCCTTTTCTTGGTTTGATCCTTGCCAAGGATAAGTTTCCATTTAGGATAAATCATCAAAAGTCCATTGGTCAACCAACTATGCATCATTTGGTTCAATCGATTGACACTACCAAGGCTATGTCTCGATAGTCCTTGGATCCTTGTGGGCCCTTTTGCGGGGTCCTTGAGAAGCATATCCAGACGTTTTCAACGCAAATATGTACATTTAAAAGTCAAGGAACTTATATGAAATTTTCACCCAAAATTCACACATTAAACACGTCCAAACATGCTAGGCCCCATCAAGATTTACTTGAACGTTTCAAGGGATAACTTTCGAATGTCTTAGACCTTCTTGGACGTTTGACCTCCAAACTTCAAGAAACTCCATAAAATGACTATAAACAATACTATAACTCATTTTAAGACTTCACAAGCTCATGACATACAAATATAAGCACGGATAGACACATAGGTGATTAGTTATCGAACGTCTTGGTCGTCCTTTGATGTTTGACTTCCAAATTACCTCAAACATTACACACTGCCTCAAAACCATATCATAAGTAATTTTAGGAATTTATTCCCTTATGACAAACATGTAAGGTTCTAGATACCCTAACTCATTTTTGGGGTCTTACAACACCGATGACTGAGAATCTACAGAAACAACTTCATAGACTACCTAGGAATCTTGAACTCTGGGCTCTGATACTAAGTATGTCACGCCTGGAGCCTACACCTTGGACGTGTCCGGCACCCAAAAACTATTTCTGGCCTTTAGCGAAACCTTGCACTAGCTTACTTAACTTAGTGGAATATTATGCTAAACTCAAATAACAAATTAAAGACATTTTCATAAGAAAACTTAATAAATTGTCTTGGCCAAGATGACACTTTATTCTCAATACTAGAACATACATAATTTAATATAAAAGAGACTCCAAAAAAAACTACTACAATGTCTATAAAGCCTCTAAACTGAGTGACATGGATGTTGGGACAGACCCCACAGCATCCTAAAACTAAACTAGTTAAGAAAATGAAAAGAATGTCCTCCAGAATTAAAGGAGGCTCACCACTAACTTTGGAGCTCAATCTGGATCGACGAAGTGTTGTGTGCGGATCTTTGTTACCTTTGTTTGCATCATAACACGATGCAGGCCAACTGGAATGTGTACATTGAATGTATGACTATGTGAGTTGGAAACTAAACAACAATTGGTAAAAGACCTTACTTAGCTTAGTGGATCCACTAGATAAACTTACGTGATTCTCGGAAAAGTACGACCCATCAATTCCCATTACGGCTTCATGGTTTACATGGAGACTTGAGTTAATATGAAATCTCATCCCCATATCAGTGCTCAATACTACTCCTAAAACATAATTTATCTCATTCTTTTAAGAAAAATTCCTTTCTTTGGGTTGATATAATATACAGAACCCTTTAGCTTTTAAAAGCTCCTTTTTGTAAACAATGTTCCCCTTTTATGTTCAAAATTCTTTTGAAACTATTAGTTCCCCTTTAACTTAAATTTGAAAATTTTATAATCCTTTAGGTAATACTTAGTTCTCATATAACTTTTGAGAAATGAACTTGACTCTTACTTTTTACTTGACTTGAACTTAATTCATAGAAAATACTTAGTTCCCTTATAGTTTTTGAGAATTTAACTCAAGTCTACACTCTTTGCTCCACTTGTAACTTGAGACTTAAATCAAAGTTAAAATGATTGTTTATGACTCTTTAAAATCTTGAAGAACTTACATTTACTTGCTTCTTAACTTTTAAACATGACTCCTAACTTCCTTGACTTTAATCTTGTCTTTCTTTGAATTGAATTATGGGTTCAAGGTTAATATCTCATGTTTATGGATGATTTCATAATACTTACATGTAATTTACAGTGTTGGAATAAACTAGGAATGATGGGTACATCACTTAATAACTAGTATTAAAAGATAGGGAAAGAACAGGGTCTCTCTCAGAGGCGCGGAGCACCAGAGCCTGACAAACAGATAGTGTCCTCAAGGACAATGGCTGGCGTGACGCATCAGAGCCTATCGGACAATGTTTGTCCTGAGGGGTCTTGTAGGCGCAGTGCCCGAGGGCATGTAAGGTAGGTTTTCCAACTTTTCTTCTCGGATTTTCAACTCTAAACCTCCCAGACATCGACGGATCTTCCCCCAAACACTTAGAATCATTAAATTACTCAATACCCAATATATTAGACCCAAACAGTCCGGAAACATGAAACAAAACTACTAGATACGAACTACAATTTAACCAACAAAATTTCACATCTTTCGGCAAGTACTCCAATATTCAGAATTCCATATACACTAACTTTCTGAATTTAAACAAATTGTGTTTAAGTGAAAGTACCCAACACCGAATTATCTCACAGATCTCGATACATATCTCCCCCGACAAAAACTACACAACGATCGTGGCGTTTCTTGGATAATTCTTGATCTTCCTCTTCTTTTCTGTTTTCTCCCAAACCCTAAGCGTCCTAGGTTTTTCCAAAACTTATTTGGGACTTGGTTTTACCGCTAATATAACCTTAAAATGAATTAGGAAATACTAGGTTTAAAATACGACTTTACCCTTACTCAAATTCGGATTGGAATTTTTCATCAGTCGAACATCCCAACTTCCGAAAGACCTATCTACCTCATACGACATCACATTTTTGCAAACTTTGTTGTAGTGGAAAGATATTCCTAAGGGCGTTACATCCATATAAAGAACTCATACATGCTTCTCGTAAGCTGGAAGTTATGACCGTTTCAAAATGACCAAAACTTAGTTTTGAAGCTGGAAATTTCCCAGATTTCCCTAATTACTCCCAAAATTGATTATTCTTGGTTTCTTAGCTTACTCATAGTTAATTTAAGTTACGAGATGTTACAATTGTGTTTCAAAAAAAAAAACTCCTCCATAAAAAATAATAGAAGAAAAAAAAAGGAAAAGCACAAAAATAAAAATCTATTTTCACCACCTCTTGTATCCACTTGAATGTAGTTGTTCTTTGAAAAATTTGAGCCTCGATTAGATCAATACCAATGACTTGCATAATGCTCTCAATCGAACAAACATGAATGTACGACTATAATGAATTCAAATGAAGTTGCATAGACAATATGTGAACTTTTTGCATCTTGTTGTGATTAGCCAATTATCGATTTGAGTTTCTTGCGAGGAACATTGAACACTAGTAAAAGTGTGGAGTCTTGTTTGACATTTATGTCAATGCCTTGAATGATGAGCTTATCGTGTGGCATGTATGATGACACCTAAAATTTGCTATGTTGATCAATATTACTAAGTTATGTAATCCAGTTATATGACATGGAATATTTTAAAGAGTGTGAATCAATTTGACATAGACCTTTTTGTGACTTACCTTGTGACTGTTCAAACCTCCTTTGAACACCCTTTGTGCGTTTCCTCTATTTGGAAGAAACTTAAAAAAAACATGACCTTTTTTTATGCACTACCAATAATTATCTTGATTTGTGGATGATTGAGTATCCAACTTACGCCAAAAGCCTAAGTTGGGGGTGTGGTAAAAAGATAAGTCAAGTCAAGAATTGCAAGGAAGTCTCCCTTAACCCATGGTGTTTGGAAAAAAATTGAACCCCCCCCCCCAACAAAAAAAAGCAGAAAAGAAAAGAAGAAAAGAACGAAAATAAAAATTGTGGAATAAAGTTATGGGGTTTATCCGAACAATCCAAGGAATGTGAATAAAGGGATGACTTATGAGCAAAAGAGAAAATATTAAAGAAGGAAAAATGAAGTTATGTGAGTACCATATTTCTTGAGGATAAAAGTCATTGAGATCATACTTTTGCACTCAATCTCATTACGAGCCTTGAAAAGACCTTTTTGTTCTTGAATGAGCTGAAATGAAGGTTGATTGAAAAATATGGACAAACTATGGGTTAATATATGCATTGTGTTCATCTTTGTGAGTGTCAGCGTTGAAATTGATTCCAGAACTTTAAATTGTGAATCATTGTGTGTGAATACGGAATAATTCTTTATGTGAGGGTATTTGATCACTGTTGTTGATATCGAACATGTATTTTAAACAAGTATCGTGAGCTTGAAAATCTTTGATAATGGTGTATCACAACATGAGTATTTCAGTGCATAATTGATCCTTGCAAGAGTAAGTTGAGTCTTGTTGTGTGCATTCATGATTGAGTCTTGTGTAGCACTATTTGAGACATCCTTTTTGAACAATCAAACTTTAGTATTACTTGAGGACAAGCAAAACCTTAAGTTGGGGGTGTTGATAAGTCCATAATTGGGACTCATTTTTGGCTATATTAATTTGTTTAGTGTCGTCAAATGCACTTATTTTCTCAATAACTTATGAAATACCTTGAGTTTCAGGTATTTAGACTTAGAGAAAAAGGCATGGACAAAAATTGCGCAAAAAATAAAGAAGGTAGTTGAAAGAACGAAGAAATGAAGACTTGAAGAGCATCGAACCCCTTCAGCGAGTCTCCAAATGGTTTTGTACTCGCCTAAAGTTTCATTGAGCTGAGCCCTAAATGAAATAATCAAATAGATGGTGAAAAGACTATAAATATTCATTAATATATTATAGTTTGGAATTAAAACTTTTATCTTTGAATAGTATTTATCAGACATTGTTTCTATTTTATCTTCTTAGAGCTTTCGGGAGTCTTTGTTCTTGAACCTTCAAGGCTCACAACTTCTAGAATTTGGAAGTGGGTCTTGCAGAATATTCATCCTTAGCTCATGTAGAGCTATTTTCTATCCTACCTATTTTGAGGAAACACCTTTTGGTATACTATGCGTAGCTAAAACCTCAATTTTTGGGTTGTGATTATATAAATATGAGTTAAATTTACTACTGGGTCTTGCTAATTAGTAGTTATTTTACTATTTAAATGAGATTTCGTTTAGTTTTTTTGTTTGAACTTAATGAAATTGTAGTTGCAAATATGTTTTATCATCATATCTCAGGCTTGCTCGAGAGAGAGGTCTTTAGACAAAAAATACTAAATCGGTAGGCGCTGATTATTTTGGGTTGTTGTGTATTCAGGTCAGGAGTGTGAATACTAAACCCTCTCCGACACTTTCAGCTCGAGAGAGTGAATGGGATAAGGCGAAGGCTATGCATAATAGCGGCTTCTCGGTGTTCGAGAGCAACCGAGTTTAAATGGGATAAGTTGTTCTAGAGAGAATTTACCCCCACTAAAGCCTAGCGTAGTAAAAAATTTTCAACATTTTATTATTAATAGCATCTACATGTCTGTTCATTTAATCTTATATTCCTATCACATCCCAAGAATCCAATCTCCCTATTATTCTCTCATATTTTTGTTGTTTTTAGTGGTAACTTGCCTACAAAACTTTCCACTGTTAACTGACACTTGTTTCACATCTTTTGATTTATTATGTATTCAAAATTGATAATTTCTTGTAGCTATGACTAGCATGAGTTAATTTTTATTTGGCTAATTTATTCTTAAAACCACTCATTTCACACTCTACCCCAACACCTGGACTAACGATCGTCGACGCTTATATTTTGATGAAAATGTCTTTGATGAAGTTGTTCAATACTACTCGTTTACTCCTTGATATTATATACAAGTTACACAATTATATTATAAAACATACGAAAACGAAATGTATTACAACACAGACGTGGTTGTCTAATTATACCTATAAGTTAGTGAATAATGGTAATTAATTCAAATTGTATTTATGTTACCTATTTAACTAGTATATGTTTGCTTATTCGCGTAATTTTCTCTATTAAATTTACTCCTTTCGTCTAGCCAAATACTTATATTTTAGTCTAACAATTATAACCCTAAGTCCAGGTCCATCGAAATTCAATACTTTAGTATTTATCCACCTTACCTCACATAAGAAAATTAAACTCCCTCTTAATTGAATAACTTTGTTCGTGTAATAATGACTAGTGTTGCTTAAATGTTTGATTGAATTGACAATAACTTTCGTATGGATTGTTCATGTAATAGGTGTGTGTTTATCGAGTTACCCATATCCTAAAAATATTATTACTTTCATAAAGAAAGAACCTAAAATCCCAAAATAGAACGACAATAACCAAATTGACAATTATTTTTTTTGTTTGATTTGGTTTAATTTTAGAAATTTAGAAGCAAACTATATTGGTTTGATATTCACCAATAACTAATTCAATTCAAACCAGGAATACCCCTATTTTAACTGTAATAAATAATTATACTAAGACGAAATATATTACACATTATAGATGCAAATATTAGATTAAAAGATGATCCCATATACCAGTTCGATATCCTATCTTTTATTTTATATTTCTCTTACATTCCTCGATAAGTATTTAGTTAAGTCATACATACTGATAATAATATACCAATCACAGTTTGACTAAATTCAAAATAGTATTTCATAAATCAATTGTAATTATCTTACAAGTAATCTGATTGTATACATATTTCTACCTTCGATATATCGTCAATACATAAAACTTATAATCGATAAGGATATAGCACATGGAACATAAAAATTATTAACACATGGAACATATGTATTTTCGCATGATCACAAAATTACACATTGTTCCTAAAAAAATCGAGTACTGACATAATAAATGGATTTTGAGTCTAACTATACCTTACAAGGTACCTCATAAGAAGTAGATATTTGAAGGCCATATAAGAAAGCCGCAAATCCCTATTTCATCTAATGTGCGCGGCGTGATGGATACTATATTTCGAGGGACGTATCGCGTGCCGCAATTGTTACTTTTATCGAGGATCGTGTCGTGCGCCGCAACAGATGCATGGCCAGATATGTCCCCCATGGTTCCAAGAATGAGAGACAACGTGTGTGTATCATTGGGAATGATATACATCACCATATTTGACATAGTATCTCATGGCATTGCACATTTTTATTATTGATGAACTTGAACACGTGTTTTTCGCTGATCTTGTGAGTGTTTCTCTGTGAAGTTTGTGACTGTTAAATATTGAGTTGCTATTGAGAATGTGTAAACTCATAGAGTGTGGTTATTGAGTTGTGTGTATGGTAAATTGTAAACTGTTAGGCTGTAGCGTGAAGGTTTAGATAGGGTGTAAGGAGTACCTGTATTTTGTTCACTTAACTTGTGTTTAGAGATATTCTTGTTGGGTACCGCGTGGTTTGGTACTCACCCCTTGCTTCTACAAATTTTTGTAGGTTACGAGCCCGGATCTTTGTGATACATGTCATTCTTTTAATTTTCTAGACATCTTTTGGAGGGTTGTGAGGTAGCTGTTTGTCATCTCAGCAAACTTTCCATTACAACTTCATTTTCGACTTCTACTTTATTTCAATTCTAATATTTACATTAGAGGCTTGCGCACGTGACAACCTGGTTTTGGGGATTGAATTAATATGGCTTGGTTTCATAATAGAAATTGTTGTTGGATTGTCATTTACTTCCGCACTTTGTTAGATATTGGGTTTTAGGCTGACTTGTCATGGTGGGATAAGACGAGTGCTATCACACCCATTTTTGGGTCGTGAAGAAATACGTACTTATAAAATTCAGGATTAGGTCTTGAAAAATGTATGTACTAATAGAAGTAGTAATTAGGTCTAGAACATTAAAATCTTTTATAAATTAGGATTCATCTATTGTAACGACTTCAAGAACAAAAACACAAAAAAACGAACTTCAAAAATTGTACGTACTAATAAAAATAGAGTTTAGGTCTTCAAATAATGTAACTTCTAAAATTATAGGTTAGATCTTTTGTAATTACAAGGCCTAAAACATCAGTACAATGAACTTGAAGAATATATATGTATTAATAAAATTAGGGTTGAAGTCTCAAATATTATAACTGCTAACAAATTAGTGTTTATGTATTGTAACTTCAAAACCTAAAATACCACAATATTAAATTTGAAAGATATATACGTACTAAGCATATTAGTATTTATGTCCTAGTAAAATATAACTTATAAAAAATTAAGATTAAAGTATTTTAACTTCAAGGCATAAAACATCAACAAATTAAAACAAAATTTTTAAAAATGTACATACTAATAAAATTTGAATTTAGGTCTTGAAAAAATGTAACTTCTAATAAATTGTGATTTAGGTCTCGTAAATGAATATCAAATAACTAAAAATATTTTAACTAATAAATTTCAAATCCATTAAATTAAATGTCTTGTGATATACTTTAAACTTTAAACCTATTGTTTAAATTTTGAATCTGTCATTGAGATCAAATTGATATAGCTAAAGCCTTCAAGATAGTTTAGTCATTCAACATTAAAAATATTCAAATTTCCTTCTTGGAATGAAAACTTTTCTAATAAATGTTTGTGTCGCAACATTATCACTTACCTTATCTTCCCTCTATATATAAGAAGTAATCCCTAGGGTTTACTATTGGCTGCTGAAAATCACAAACAACCTCCAATGACATACATCTACATGAATCAGGTAAATCAATTTTCCTCTTCATAATCTTTTCATTTGTACTATTGTTTAGGGTTCAAATAGTTGTTCATAGTTCTAATAGAGTTTTATGTGGAGAATTTTATGTTGTGTTTCTATTTGATGAGTTTAACTGCTTTGATATCCTTTACTTGATTCAAGAGTGTCCTGAAAACAAGATTTTCTATCTCCACAAGGTACGGGCAAGGTTTGGGAAAGTTTTTGTTTTAAGATGAGTTTAATTCGGCTACATTAACATTTTTGTGAAACAATTCTACTTTTTAAGCTTTCCGGAGCCAAGGGTTTATCAAAACAATCTCTCGTGGTTAAGGAAGCAAATAACTTATGCACTTCAAATCAAATAATTTATAAAAAAAGTACTTTTGGAGAAAAACAATTTGTGTTTTGTGTTGTATGTGCTCAAAATGTTTTCTTATTTCAACCACACACCTCAAAAGTACAGAAGAGTCTATCCAAATAGGCTACTAGAAACGTAAGAATTCCTATTCTTCCAAACTTCCTGATATTTCTTAAAAATTTCATTGATTACGTCTATCAAGAATGCAACAATTGTGAATGAAATATATTTCCATGCTTAAAAAGAATGACTACAGAGAAATTGGCTTGTCTTAATTGTTGATCATTAAGGAATCACCTAACTTGAATAAGGAAACTAACTGTGTATCCTGTTCACATTCTTTTTTCTTATGTTGTTTCTCATTTATTCTTGCAGGTTTTCATCTTTCCGAAGTTTCCCTGTGCACTTTTATTATATTTTCAGCTCATACACATTCTTTGTTATGAGATGTGAAGTTGTAGAAACTTGAAGTCTTCATCCATATCGGTTTCAGTCTGCATTCTTTAGTTATTATTGGTTAATTCAACATTATCAAAAGATCTAAACTTCAGATACAAAAATTAGAATATTAAAATAGTTGCATTATATTGCTCAAATTTGTTTCTAGTTCAACATATTGAATACCCTTTCGTATATAGGTAACAAGAGCATCAAGAGGATAAAAATCTACTTCCTCTTAGTGCACAAAGAGAATATAACAATTCTTACATAAGAAAACAATTAAAGGAATTTTATTTCCTCCTCATGCTCTTGTTACCTTTGTGCAAAAGGGTATTCATCATCTCGAACTAGAAACAAAATAAGCATTGTTATGCAAACATTTTGATATTCAGATATTTTTTTTAGATATAACTCTTTTGATATCTCTAACACTAATCAATAATAACAATGAGAAGCAAAATAACAAATATGGATGAAGATTTCCAACTTCTACGACCTTTGGATCTCGTTACAAAGAATATATTTGATCTGCAAAATATATTTTAAAAGTATGAACAAATGTTTGTGCCCCAAAATTCTCACTTACCATATAATCCCTCTATATATTCAGATATAGAAGTTAAAAGTAATCCCTAGGGTTTACTTTTGGCCGCTGACAATTAACAGCAACCTCCGGTGACCTACATCTATATAAATAAGGTTAGTCAATTTTCCTCTTCCTAATTTGTTCCTTTGTACTACCTTTTAGGGTTCAAATCATCGTTCATAGTTCAAATAGAGTTTTATGTGGAGAATTGGACGGTGTGTTTCTATTTGATGAGTTTAACTACTTTGATATTTGTTATTTGATTCAAGAGTGTGTTTGGAAACAAGATTATCTATAAGGTATGGGTGAGGTTTAGGTAAGTTTTTATTGTTAGATGAGTTTAGTTCTGCAAAGTAAACATTTTTCTGAAACAATTCTAGTGCTTAAGCTTTTTATGATCCAAGGTTTTCTTAAAAAATTCTCTCGTGATTAAGGACTCAAATAACTTATGCACTTCAAATCAAATCATTTATAAAAAAGTACTTTTGGAGAAAAATAATTTATGTCTTGTTGTATGTTCTCAAAATGACTTCTTTTTTTTGTATGACACCTCAAATCATTTATAATTTATGCACATGTTTTTTTTTGTTTGTGATTTTAGCTTCAAGAAGCCTATACCCAAATAGGCTACTAGAAACTTAAGAATTCTTATATTCTCTCATTTCTTTGCTCCCTAGTTTTTGGTCTTGGGTGCATTGGTCCTAACTTGCCTCCGTCTTCCTTTTCAAACACACTAAAGACCTAAACCAAGGCTAAGAATATGGTGAGTGCTTTACCTCACTGAATGTTCGTACATAAAGAGGAAAGTAGGTCAGGAAAAATTTAACGTACGAATATTACAAATAAGCTTACATCTAACTTTGTGGAAGCAATCATACTTACAATAATTTGTTAAGAACTAAACACATATTTTTTTCCCATTTGCCTTTTCTCTTAAAGTCCCAACACACTTTAACCCCAAAAGTTGAGTTGAAATTTGGGAATTGTTGCAATTCGGCCTGTAATCCCCTTGCGAGTAAGAATAATTCAAAGAGATATAGTTTAACTTTAACCGTCCTGCAAATGGATTCTTGGTGTGCGATGGGCCCACAAAAGGATCTAATGTATTGAACATAACCTTTTGTTTCTATGAGCTTACTGGTTTTGTTTTATTGTCTGTTTGTGAGTGGTTCATTTAATGCTATAGTGAATGTATTGCGTGTTTAACGTGGCAGTCTTCTTTATAGCATGAATACCTCCACGTAATGGATGTGAACTCATTATGTCTAGTAAAATTAAGGCATTCTTAATAAATAAGTGTTCTCAGAGGAGATGGCCTTTTGTGAATGGCGAGGTGAGACTCAACCTTTGCGCCTATTACCAACAAGGCGAGGCGACCTCTAAATGACGAGAAAAGGCGAGCCAATGACAAGTTGTGAGTGGGAGGTGAGGCGAGCTAATAAAGGCGCTACTTTTAAAAAAAAATATATATTTGCCTGATTTAGTAATTAAAAGGTAACATTACAGCTTATTTGGAGTTTCGGACATACACGACAATGTTTTCTCTTTTTTCTCTCTAGTTCAGAGTAGCGACTCTCTTCTCGAGCTTCGCAATCTCCAAGAGGTACTTCTTCTCTCTTCCTCTTCAATTCTTCTTCCTCCTCTGCTGCATGACCTTAAGCATGTACATTTTTAGCAATTGTTTTCTCTTCTTCTTCTATTCTTCTTTTATGTATTGTCAGTTGTGTGCACACTCTTAGTTTTTTCTTATGCTCTATTATGTATCTATTCAAAAGGGAAAGTGCATTGTTGCGCGTCAGGGCTAACCCTTGTTTCATTTCTCCATCTAAAAACTTCTATCAATACCTAACCTATTCCTTTTAATTGGGTGGGAATGTAGGGAGGGGGGGGGGGAGTGGAGTTAGAATGACGTAATTGTGTATCTTTCTCAAGGATCATCAAATTTTTGTATCCTTTTTGTTGATTTTTTGTGTGTTTTACTGATTAGGTTCTTTTACATTTTGTATCCAAAAAACCTGTTTACTCTGTTCTATCTAGTATGAGTGGTGAAACTTAGCAAGTAGGTCATTGGATAAATGAGTGAATATATGGTTCGTGAAGGAGGCAAAGATTATAAAAACATACAATGACAATGGCAGTATTTTTTAAGTTTGTTGAATCAAGGAAGGAAACAAGGTTGTAGCTTCTTTTGCAAACAACAAGCTTTTTGTTTTTTATATTTTACTGTAGAGGTTGAGGAATAGCACTTTAAAAGAACCTAGGAACACAGAGGAAGGAATTTAACAATTCAAGAAACTCCGTTGTGCAAAAATGGAGATTGTAGATATGCTTCTTTTAATATATCACACAGTGTCAAGTTTACCCACGGCACCCATAAGTTAAGATCAAAGAATGATTTGGTCAGCCCTAATTTTGTTAAACCAGTTCGTGTGTGACAAAAAAAAACTTATCTACAATGTTTTTTCTGCAAGCCAGAGTTTCTTAAATTCTGAAATTCTCAAGTCCTCTTAAAGTATTTCCTCAATTTCTACAATTGAATATTAAACACACAAACCTTGTTGTTTGCAAAAGAAGCTGCAACCTTGTTGCCTTCCCTGTTCCAACACATGCACTTCAAATGTACCGTCATCGCCATTGAATGTTTTTACAATCTTGGCCTCCTTTACTTATCATATATTCATGCATTTATTAATTGACCCACTTGAACAATATTTACCGCTTGGACTAAATGCAACAATGTAAACAAGTTTCCTGGATTAAAAATGGTAGAGAACCTACTTCGTAAAAAAAAACCTCCAAATGGAAGAGAGTTATTATTAGATAAAGGGGTATTTTTTTGTGGAGCTCTGGACTCAACTCTTGTTCAGAGTTCGTATAGTTATACTTTGTGATTGTTTTTGTATCTTGAAAAGGATAAGTCAAGAAGATTACAGTTGAATTGGTTTAATGGTAACCATTTAAAGAAATGGAGGAGTAAAATACTTTTATATTGAAGTCTCTGCTCAATATTTCTTATTTGTTAACTTAGAAGAGTCCTAATAAAGTTGATAACACCTTCATAAATGATGATAAACTTATATCTCATCCAAAGGAAGTGGAAAAGTATGATGCCGGTATTTTATTATTGATTGTCTATTATATTTGATAAATTTTATGATTATTATTATAGAACATACTCTAATACAAAAAAAATCAAAAACATTGCAAAGTAAATATGATATCGAAGAAGGTGGAGCGAAAACATATGTAGCTTGTAGCTTTTTCATTTACAAAATAGTGGACAACAAATCAATGGTTGATCAAGGTCAAGACTTTATAATGATTGTTGGAGAGCTCCGGTCAGTGGCGAATCTAGGATTTGAAGGTTGTGGTGTTCTCATAGATACAATGATGGCGACAAAATGTTCATTATGGAACTTGAAAATATAAAACTTAAAAAGATGAAGAAATCAAATTGGTGTGTGTGTATACATACATACATACATACATACATACATATATATATATATATATATATATATATATATATATATTTATATATATATACATAATATATATATATATATATATTATTATATATATACATATTATTATTATTATTATTATTATTTTTATTATTATTATTATTATAAGTGGAAATCTCCTAACTCAAAAGTTGAATTACCATTTCACCTTTATTTTATCCATAAACTAAATTAAATATTAATTTATAATTAATTTAATATTAAATAATCATATTTAAATACATGTATCTAGACACAATATTTCAAATTCTAATTATTTAAATACATAGTAATAATTACATTATATCATACTAAATGCTAAAAATAAGGTGTAAAGTCGAACTTTGAAAAATAAAAATATATCATAGAAAATTGTTAGAAATTATTTCATAGAAAATGGTTAGGAATTATTTTAAAATTAAAAATTAAAAATCTCTATTCTCTCTCTATAATTACTGTGGTTAAATTTGTTATCCTTTCTCTATAATTAGTATAATTAAATGTCTTGAATTATTAGTAAAACAGTACACTTTTCCTATCCACTATATCTAAGATCTCTAACTTTTGAAAATTATCTTAAACAATTCTTGAATTTTTCATCTTATCCTATAAATCTTTAGCTATATATATGTGTACCATGAAAAAGTATTTTTTTTTCTTTATCACTTGCATGTTGATGTGTATAATTAAACAAATTCATGTACATTTTTTTAAAATATTAATATTTGTTTGATTCTAACTAGAATGACATTATGTATCATTAATTTATCTTCACCATTTTAGATGGTCTTTTCTGGTTATAGGAGAAGGTATCATCAAGAACTCTACTCCTTAAATATTTCATTTTACTATCTATATTGTTATACTTAAAGTCTTAAGAAGAATACGATTGTTGTAATTTTTGTTATCTGTTTAATTTTTTTTATTCTTTACCAATTTATAATTCTATAATTCAATCTTCTACGAAATTATGAATGTTATTACTCTATTTTTATTAGTGCTAAAAATACTAATTTATGACTTTTATTCGTTTAAAAATGTACTTTTATAATATTTTTTTCTTTATTCTTTCCGTACTGATATAGTTTCTTTAAGTAGCTATATATTTGTGAACTTACTGATATGGAGCGTAATGAGAGATTATTAAGGAAAAGTCATATAGATATATTCATATTATTGGATGCTATTGTAATAATATTATTTTTCCATATTGCTTGCTTGATAGTCAATGTACTATTCAATTATTATGAAATTTTTTTAATGAATAAAATATAAATTGGTAAAATTAATATATTTAATTTCAACATTTTTATATAATAATTAAACTATAAAATAAATTTGTGGGAAAAACATGCAACGCACGTTCCAGAAACTAATATATATATATATATATCGTGGTCTATCTAGCCCCGACCCACCACTTACTTTTCAATAAAAAAATGTATGTTTATAAATTTAAGACCTTATCATAAAAAAGAAAATCAAATTTGAACATGATAGCGAAAAAAATCCTTAAGAAAATCTATAAAAAATATTATTTTTAATAAATGAAAAAGGAAAAGTATATTTTGTAGAAACTCTACATTCGAAAAGAAAAAAGAAAAGCAAAACACAATGAGTGAAGTGCACAAAACAATAAACTTAGGGAGGTGAGGAAGAAAAAAATCTAATTGAATAATAATAATGTATTGACTTGGAATTGAACCCACACAAAAATAATGATTAAGGGAGAGAAAGGTGATTTTTTAAAAAAACAATTAAAAAAAGAGATGGGTGGGAATCAAACCCGACTGCAAAAGTTAAGATATAACCTTAAGCTCTCTCATACCAACGCTGTGCAACTGAGACTATATATCCTACAGGTGATCTCTCTTCTTCTTTTTTTGTATATATACTAGTTCTCTTAATTTCTATATAAATATAAATAGTTCGATAAAAGGTTAGTGGATGCTGGAGCACCCGAAAGTGCCTATGTCGGTCCGCCTCCAGCTTCGATTCGAGGAGATAAAAACTGAAGATAACCTTGTTGTTTGTGTCATAATAGATAAACTTCCATCTTCTTGGAAGGAATTTCAAAAACCTATGTGGCACCAACTTTGAAACCTCTCATGAGACACTGATAATGTGAATTTGTATGGAAGAAGAGACAAGGTTCCAAGATGCACTTTTATAATTAGAAGAGAGTAACATCACAATGAAGTAAATTTAATTAGTTCAAATAATGCTAATCCTTAATCTTACAGAACTCTTCCTATAAAGCATAAGAAGAAAAATTTCAAGATACATAATAGTGGATCTCTCAAAAAAATAAGGGTACAAATAGCCATGAACAAAATCAACAAACTCAAGAAAATGGATCGTGCTTTGTTTATGGAAAAAATGGAAATATTGCTCAATTTTGCATATTTTAGGCACGTGGTCCTACACCTCAGTAAAATGAACCACAGAGACTTGTGAGGAGGTAATTATAGACATAAATAATTAACATTGTTTTTGAATGGTGTATTGATTTTGGTTCAATTGTCATGTATGTTATGACAAATATTGATTTAAAAAGATATTCTCATTTTGTGGAGCCAAAAACATCTTGCTCCGTGATTCTCATTGTCTCGACCGGGGAGCACCCCCCTAGAAGTAACATGACGTACTTAACCTCTCGGACGTCTTATACAATCTCATAATTATCATTCATCGCATTTTCATAGGTAAATTTAGTGGAAAATTCGAAACTTTTCATAGCACATCATATACTAGAAACATCACTTCATATATATATGTATACAACATAAGTCATAATACATATTTATACTCTAAGACTATTTTGCCATCTTAGACTCAACATCATAGAATAGAATAGGGACACGACCCTTATCATTATAACATATTATGTTTGCTATTATATATACTTTGAATGAAACATAATATAGGAAATCCTTGAAAGATAAGGATCCCTTTTCTTGAACTTGGGGGAAAATCCAATCCCTTCACTTTAAGAGATATCCTCTAGTCACCACCACCTACATTTTGTGTAACAAGATGAAGAAGAATGGTGTTAGTAGAAGAATGCACTAAGTATGGCAACAGTGCAAAACCATGCATTTAAAGAGGACATTTTTCTTTAAAATCACGCAATATGCCTTTTGAAAAAATATTCATAAACATTGGAACAATTACACAATACAATTTTTTTTACACAATACAATTCATACACAATATATAGGCATAGACAGTATTCATGTCAATACACCAAGTTACATATATTTCTTTTTTAACACATCAACCATGTTCATAACATTATCTTCTTTTATGTTAACTAATTAACCCCTAAGTAACCCTTTTAGTGATACTTGGTGGAGTGCATGAATAGTGTCCCATTCCACCAAAGTGAACACTAACATAACCTTATTTAACTTAAAACATACATATTCATATAACATAACAAAACATGAGGCTCACCCTTCACATATAACCCAACACACTTTATGGGCCACATAGAAGACTCTTCTTAAGACCACATGAAAGTCAACACTACCAATTACAGCATAAGAGTAAATAGTCTACAATAGCATATTTGGACTTCACTTCATAAGGACAACATAAAACCTTACTCACAATCCCACTCTAAGACTACTAGTGCAATGTACATGTGAAGCCCCATAACCTCACACACACTAAGTAGACTCATAAAGAGACTACAAGCGTACAATTCATTCAATACATCAATAACACAAGTATAGACTACTTCATACATTTGAATTAAGACCTCATCATACAATTAACATGACCAACATTATGCCTATAAGGTAAGACCATATTATATGTTCTCATTAGGACTCATTCCATGAATTTCTTCACAATAAGTAGAGGACACTACAATGACATGCATAAGAAACATAAACATGATCATATACATTAAAACACCTTCCTAGAACTCCCTAAAAAAGCTACTTGTGCAATGCATAGGTAAAGTCTCATACCCTCACTTACACTAAGTAATTTCCCTTAGGTTATCTGAGTTAGAGTCGTTACTTTACTTCCATTGTCCATTTTACTTTAGGGAAACTATTGCCTTAACCGACACTAAGACCGTAGGTGCTAAACATGGAGTTTTGTGTTATAGAACCTTACACCCAAGAAAGGTTCTCTAACTTGCCAAAGTAGAACATTAACATCATGCTAGCATTTTAGGTGATATCACTTGCTAGATTCTATAACGCAAACATAGTTTATGGATCTTGGAGGAATATATTAAAACCTTCTTCATGTGAAATGGTTCACTGTAGTTATCCACCTCGTGAGAACTATGGTGCACCTACCTTACCATATTGTGAATGGACACCCCTCATCTCAAGTTCACTCGTTGCTAAGCTATGTTCCACATATTAAAATGAGATTATTATTTATTACTTTATAAAATTAGACTTTAGGAGATTGATTCTTCATATGCTTAGCTTATAGGTCATAGATGAGTGTTCATCTATCTAATTCATGTGAAAAGAACTTTCACATTGACATAGCATATTCAAGCTCCATCTAGTTTAGGATACCCTTGAGAACACCTTTCAAGAGTCCCTTTATTTACTAGATCATCATACATGCATAATGGACATGTTTCATGTGTGTGTATACATATGTGTGAGTAAACCTTTCACATAAATACCCTTAGAACACACATATGCATATTTTTTATAATTCATGCATAAGACATGTTCATAACTTAATCATGCATTGATATTCATGTACATAGATCACAACCTAGGACTATCCCATCAACGCACACATGTGCAATGCATAGAGAAGGTCCCATACCCTTGTCCATACTAGTACACATATCAAGTCATCCCAGTTAAGGGATAAATATTATGCTTCATAGACATACACTATACAAGGATAGTAGTATACACAAGTGCATATGAGAATGCCTTTTCATTAGACACCATGAACCTATACTACCTGTAAACATTCATGAGGTGTAAGTGTGTGTACATTGGTAAACATGATCAAGCAAAACCCATCAACAACACAATGAAGCAACCACCCTCTTAGACCACAATACACATTCATGTACCCTTACACCATTGACAACTCACATATAGAGTAATAGGAACTATATAGCACACACAACCACATCACAACATAGGAGACAAGACATCTTAGTAACTTGAATCTAAGACTCTTAATCATGTTTATGACCACACATTCATGTAGAGATTCATAGGTAGGGTTCATGCTAAACAAGAGTAAGCAATCATCAATAGACCTCAACCATGTAAAACGTATATAGCCCTGAACCTCACATTATCATTCACATATAGAAAGAATTATCAGTACAACCTAAATCATGAACTAGCATTGGAGACTACACATAATACTTCACATTGTGTGATCATCATAATCACACTTTCAAGATACAACAGCCTTCGAGCACAGATCACATTACACATAGAATTACAAAAAAGTAAACACCGCCACCATAAGTGGACCATACCACACAATATCATACAAGGCCAATCAACTAGCAATTCAATAGAAAATAGAAAGAATAGGGTAAAATTACAATTCCTCTAAGATTTGATCATCATTTGTAACAACCCATAGTCAAAACAGACAAAAATATAATTTTTCAGAAAAATCTGCATGTGCTACAAACGGTGGCATCGACGGACCGTAGCCTGAACCACGGTCCATCCTGCTAAACCATCGATGGGATTAGAAACTCCCAAAAATTTCAGCTTAGAAAAATTGGTGAAGTCTTGGACGACGGACGGACTTACGGTCCGTAGGTCAAACGAATGTACGTAGTCTGTGACCGTCGATCAAGACTCCCTTCAACCACTCTCTGTCAAGAGCTATGGATGACAAACATGGTTCGTAGGTGACCTACGGCCCGTAGGTGGAAAATTTGCATCTAGTTAAGGGGAAATACACTTAGGTAAACTTAAAATGATCATACCTCTGAGCACATTATGAATTCGGTATCCCCTGACCTACCCACAGATAGATAATTGAATTATCTTTTTCACAGCCACAGACCTTGCTCAAAGCAGACCTCCGAAGAAAAAAATTATTCTCATTTTAGTATAGGCTTGTGGAACAGGACCTCACGACGGATCCAACGACGGGGCGTCAGGCGCAAGACGGACCATCAGTCCTGGCCATCGTGAGGCCCGACAACAACCTTCCCAGGGGTCTTTTTGACCTTTCTTACTCTGTTTAAACCCAAAGTCACATTTTTTTGACCCTAAATCAGCAGATTTTAGTCACTTTAAGCCTAGAAAAATGACTAAAACATATCCAAGTCAAATCATTAAATCAAAACATAGAAAATTAGAAGCAAGAGAGGAGAAAAAACCTTAAGAACCCTAGTTAAAGAATGCCTTTTTAACTTTGGCAAGGTATATTGGGTCCTCTCGATCGGGCGTATACATCGGACTCCACATTTTGCTCATGTGGTTTTATTATCGGCTATTAGTAGCTCCCACAGTTCAGTCAGACTCTCTGCATCGGCCATTTATCAGTATATTCAGTATTCAGTTTCAGCATGTTATAAATTAGTCATTGCATCCAGTTAGCTTAGAATTCAGCACATGACGTTCAGATTATTATACTTGTTTTTGTGCTTGTTCAGTTGTTCTATTTTAGCTTTACTCTATCCTACATGCTCAGTACCTTTCAAGTATTGATGAATACGTGGCGCTACATCTTCTCCTGATGTAGGTTCATGTTCTTAGCATCTAGCTCACGAATAGATCGATTTCTCGATATCCAGTTTAGTAGATTGAGTGGTGAGTCCTCATTCTCCAAGGACAACAGTCATGAGTTTCATTTCACTCTTTAGTCATTTAGTTCCTGTTTTTGATAGATTTAGCTGGGGCTTGTCTCAATATTTCTAGTCTAGTTTAGAGACTATTTTCAGACATAGTTAGATTCACCTTAGTATTGAGTTAATATTTCTTTTGTGTTAAACTCATTGTTTTCAAATATCTTAGTTATAGAATATTGGAATTCCCCATTTTTTTATTTTATGTATGATGTAGCTTCCACAACAGTTTATTATCTTTACTATGCTCATGATCATGCCAGCAGGATTAGCTTGGGATCACTTGTTGTCCTAGGTTCTGTGTCAGCGTCTCGTGGGTAGCTTGGGCGTGACATTATTGATCAATTGCAATAATTCAACATCAATACATGTATAAAATAGTAGATAAAGGTTACATTGCATAAAAGAACTGATACTTCAAACATCATGGTTTCAAGATCACATTGGGTATACTACTTCATCAAATCTCTAGAAAGTAGAGGAATACAGATCAATTTCCCCAATCCCTAAACCATGATCATCATTGATCATTAATCAAAAAATAATATTCAATTCACATTAATAACAATAGTAATAGTAAATTCAACATAATTGAAACATATTTCAATCAACATAGAGTAAAGATCACAAGACCCACATTATAGGTCAATTTGAGAAATTAGGGAGATCATGGGTTCTTCAAGGAATTGGATTGAAATTCATATTAAAATAAACAATTAACCATAATTACATAATTACAGTGCTTTTGAAATCAATTTGACGATGAACCAATGGCTAGATTGAAGGATAGCAATTTTGATCATGAATTCTCTTTAAAAAACATTTGAAGGAACTCTTTAGATGAATGGATAACAACGGATGAAGGATTACCATACCTTTATACCTGAAATTCCCTCGAAAAATTGAAGATTAAACCATGGAAATCAGCCCCTAGCTTGAACCTTGAGTTCTCCCTCCTATGGAGGTTAAAGAGGATTTGGAAGAGAAGAGAGATTTGGGATTTTGATTTCTTAATGCGTGTTGGGGTTTTGTCTTGGGAAAGTTGTTAAATATGTCATAAAAAACAGTTTAAAACCGCCTCCCCAATTTACGAAGAGACACTCATACTTATTGGGACTTTTAGACATATCAAACTTGACTTTAAAACGACGCAACCAAATCTGGGAAGTGGCTGCACATCGCGGAGGCAGCCTCTAATTTTGCCTCACATAATTTTTGCTGCAGTGAACTTCGTGTACGGAGTGCGACGCACAGGAACACTCTATGATAGGCGCGCGACGCACAGGAAATTTTTCTTTGAAATCAAGCAATATGCCTTTTGATTGAATCGTCATAAACATTGGCACAAATACACAATACAATTCATACACTTCATATAGGCGTAAACACTACTCATGTAAACATACCAAGTTATGTATATTGCTTTTAAAACACATCAATCATGTTGGTAACATTATCTTCGTTTAACTTAAATCATTAACCCCTAAGTAACCCTTTAGTGATACTTGGTGCAATGCATGAATAGTGTCTATTCCACAATCCACACTCAAGTATCACCTTCAGGCCACCAAGGTGAACACTTACATAACCTTCTTCAACTTAAAACATACATATTCATATAACATAACAAAATATGAGACTTACCTTTCACATATAACCCAACACACTTCATGGACCATATAATAGACTCATCTTAAGACCATATGAAAGTCAACACTACCAATTACATCATAAGAGGCAATAATAAACAACAACATACTTGGAATTAACTTCATAAGGACAACATAAAACATTACTCAAAATCCAACTCTAAGACTACTAGTGCAATGTACATGTGAAGCCCCATAACCTCACACACACCAAGCAGACTCACAAAGAGACTACAAGCTTACCATTTATTTCGTAGATCAATAAGACAAGTATATACTACTTCATACATATCAAATAAGATCTCATCATATAGTCAACAACACCAACATTATGCATATAAGGTAAGATCATATTATATGAACTCGTTAGGACCCATACAATGCATTCCGTGAAAACAATTAGAGGACACTACAATGTGATGCATAAGAAACATAAACATGATCATAAACATTAGAACATCTTCCTAGAACTCACTTCAAGAGCTACTTGTGCAATGTATATGTAAAATCCCATACCCTTATCTACACTAAGCAATTTCCCTTAGGTTATCCTAGTTTAGGTCCTTACTTTACTTCCATTGTCCATTTTACATTAGCGAAACTATAGCCTTAACTGACACTAAGATCACGACTTCTAAACATTGAATTAGGTTTTATAGAATCTTACAATAATGAAAAGTTTTCTACTTTGACAAAGTAGAAGATTAACATCATGCTAACTTTTTAGGTGATATCACTTTCTAGATACTATCAAGCAAACATAGTTTATGGATCTTGGAGGCGTATATGGAAACCCTTTTATGCCAAATGGGGCATTGTGGTTATCCACCTCGTTAGAACTATGGTGAACCTACCTTCCCTTATTGGGAAGGGACACCTCTCAACTTGAAGTTCACTCGGTGCTAAGCTAAGTTCCCTTTATTAGAAAGACCTTATTATTATTACTTTATAAAATTAGGCTTTAAGAGATTTACTCCCGATATGCTTAGCTTATAGGTCATAGATAATTTTATCCCTCTAATTCATATGAGAAGATCTTTCACATGGACATAGCATTAGCAAGCGCCACTTTGGGATACCCTTGAGAACACCTTTCAAGAGCCCATCTATTTGACTAGATCATCATACATGCATAATGGACATGTTTCATGAGTGTGTATACATATATTTGAGCAAACCTTTCACATAAAAACCCTTAGACCACGCATATGCATACTTTATTCAATTCATGCATAAGACATGTTCATAGATTAATCATGCATTCATATTCTTGTACATAAATCACAACCTATGGTTATCCTATCAAGTAACACATGTAAAATGCGTAAACAAGGTCCTATACCCTTGTCCATACTAGTACACTTATTAAGTCATCCTAGTTAAGGGATACATATCATGATTCATAAACATATACAATACATGCGTTATAGTAGACACAAGGGCATATGAGAATGACTTTTAATTAGACACCATGAACCTATACTACCTGTAAACATTCATGAGGTATAAGTGTGTACATTGGTCAACATGATCATACAACACCCATCAACAACACAATGAACCAGCCACCCTCTGAGACCACAATGCACATTCATGTCCCCTAAACCATTGACAACTCACATATAGATAAATAGGAACTTTAGACCCATGTCAAACGTGTAGACCTTTAACCGTAATATTTTCATTCACGTATAGAAAGAATAATCAATATAACCTAGATCATGAACTAGAGAGGCAGACTAGGCATAATACTTCACATTGTGTAATCATCATAATCACACTTTCAAAATACAATTGCCTTTGAGTCCATGATCACATCAATTATAGAATGACTAGGAATTAAACACCGCCACCATAAATGGTTCATACCACACAATGACATACAAGGCCAAGCATATAGCAATTCTATATAAAAATAGAGAAAGTAGAGTCAACTTATGATTTCTCCAAGCTTTGATTATCATTGATAAATTCCAATAATTCAACATCAATGCATGTATGAAACATTAGTTAAAGGTATCATTACAAAAACGAAATCATTCTTCAAAACATCATGGTTTCAAGATCACGTTAGGTACACTACTTCATCAACTTAGTAGAAAGTAGAGGAATATAGATCAATTTCTCCAATCCCTAAACCATGATCATCATTTATCATTAATCAACAATTCATATTCCATTCAGACGAATAAAAATAGTAATATTTTATCCAACATAATTGAAACATAATTCAGTCCACATAGAGTAAAGATCACAAGACCCACATCCCACATTATATGTCAATTTAATAAATTAGGGAGATCATGGGTTGTTCAACGAATTGGATTGAAATTCATATTATAATAATTTATTACCCATAAATACATCATTACAGTGCTTTTGAAATCAATCTCACAATGAACCCAAGGCTAGATGGAAAGATAGAAATTTTGATCATGAATTCTCTTTGAAAAACATTTGAAGGAACTCCTTAGATGAATGGATAAATAAGGATGAAAGATCACCATACCTTTTTACATGAAAATCCCACGAAAAATTGAAGAATATACCATGAAAATCAGCCCCTAGCTTGAACCTCGAGTTTTCCCTCCAATGGAGGTTTGAGAGGATTTGGAAAAGGAGATATTTGCGATGTTAATTTTTTAATGGGTGTTGGACTCTTGCCTTGGGAAAGGGGTTAAATAAGTCATAAAAACAGTATATAACCGTCTCTCCAAGTTAATAAAACAACCCCATACTTATTGTGACTTTTAGACATATCAAACTTGACTTTAAAACGTCGCAACCGAATTTAGGAAGTGGCTGCGTGTCACGGAGGAAGCCTCTAATTTTGCCTCAAATAAATTTTGAGGCAGTGAACCTCTTGTAGGGAGCGCGACGCACAGGCACACTCAGTTCAAGGCAAGCGATGCGAGGGCAGCTCCATATTCTGGTTCTGCACGCTGCCTTGGTCAGCCTCCTTGTCAAATGTTTGGTCCTCCTTGGGGGACCTTAGGGTGGTCCTCGGGGAGTCGTACCCGAAAAGTTTTAACCTTAACATTTCTATAAGGATTCTAGGGTTACACCTACTGTTTTTGGACTTAAAAAAAATACATAGAAGAAAGGCAAACACTCAAGGACACACTAGAACGTCCAGAGACCAACTTTCGAACGTCTGGGACGTTTGACCTCCGAACCACTTCAAATCAAGTAGGCATACTATAAAACAGTTGATTAACCTATTTTTAAAATTTTTAGACTCAGGTGAGGTTCTATCTACGTTAATTCATTTTGAGGGACATTACAATATCCCTCACTTGGGAGCATTCATCCTCGAATGAACTTTAATAATTTTAAAACACTTTCAAGGACTCAATGAACCATAGAGTAGCTCACAGAATTCAAAAAATTATCAAATAAAAGTCAATACACCAAATATACAAGGAACACCAACTTCAACCCACTTTGCACTCAATGCATTACAATCAAGCAAAACATTTATTCACACACTTTCAAATGCAGAACAGACATATGCTCTTATCATGTTCATATGAGGAACATCCTTCTCCTAAGCATAACATGGTATTTATATTTTATTTCTTTAAGATCTCATTATCCAAAACTCATTAAGTCACATGTAGGAAGATTCACACCACTCAAGAAGCACACAAGCAACTCACACTTGATGCATATAGATTATGAGCAATGTTGATCAGCAAGATCGTTATCATTTAGACATAATACCATTTAGTTCATACTCAACATGTTTAAGGAGGAATGTCCGTCTCCTCAACACACTTACATGTCTCCTGAGTTCATACACAAGCAATGCACAAAGGTCAATTCAATTTTTAAAATGAGAAATTCTCAACTTTAACCAAAGCATGCTCATACTTTCTCCCTATAGAAGTTAAATTGTAAATAACCCCACTCACATAACAATAATAGGAAGTGACTTCATAAAAATTTCAATCTCAAGCATCACCATAGTCTTCATAAACATGCTTTAATTAGGGTATACTCTTGCAATTTATAGGCACAGATCAAGATCACTATCTAAACATACCAACACCTATTAAGAGTGAGCCTACATTAATGCTTCCCAAGTCATAAAATTCATAAATTCTTATGGAACACATCATATTTCATTTAAAAGATAATAAATTTCTCATTGTGAGGTCCAATCACCACACCTTGAAAGTGACATCTAATATGTTCCTTACATTATCTCATGATGTTTAATGCACAACTAACATATCTAGATGCACAATCAACATGAGAAAACATGAATTTCATCTAAAATCCTTTTTCATGCCATTTAGAATCTTCAAAACATGCTTAACATAATTTTAATTAAGACATACTTAACATACGGAGAACATGCAACTTACATTCTTATGCAAGACTCATATCATGAACAAGCTACTAAGAATTCTTTGGTTTCAAGCTTAAGTGGGAATAGAAGGAAAATATAGAAATATCTACAACCTTACTACTCACATCACCATCCCCCACTTAGGCTTAACTCATTTAAGAGCATCTTATTTCCACCGTAGGTGAAGTTTAACTTGCCAACCTTAGCAACTAGGATCTAAGCTTAAGCACACCCTCCATCAATATCACCTAAAGGTGACTTCCATCATAAATAAGTTCAAAAGAACCCAACATAGGAACATCAAGGGCACTCCAAATTTTACCATATAAACACATTATCCTCAACTTGGACTTACCCTAATCCCATCATGCCTTTAAACACCAAGGTCGAGGCACGTGAAAAACCAACCTATATACTCTTCACACAAGAAGGTTTAGCGTCATAGAGTGTTTCTTTTCCACTTCTAATGCCTTATTAAGGAGTCTACTAACTCAACCTTCATCATTACTCTAGTCCTAACATCCATAGGAAATCCATAACAATCAAGTAAGGTCATACTACCCAACTACACAAGGTCTCGACTATACCATGAATACCAAGGGTCATGAAGACCATGGGGAAAGAATAGAGGACACTTATACATAAGGCCTCTTTCTTTTATTTCACAATAGGGTAGGGTAACTTCTACATCATTTCAATCCACATCATCCCCCTAAAAGGTACACACTACCTTCACTTCTAGGACCAAGCCTATACACAAGACTCAATCTATTAAAGGATACTATAAAGCATTTAACATATACCAACGAAACAATGAAACATTTCACATATACAAAGGCAATATGCATCCTTACTATTTAACACATTTCTTCAAAGCATTTCAAGCCTAAACCACAACATTACTCTATCATCATGCAAAAACATAAAGCAACTTAATATTCAAAAAAATGGAAGCTCAATTCAACTGTAAAAACTTCTTTAAATAGATATGACCATATCATAGCATGAGCATTCACAAAACATATCATTTCACCTAATTCACATATACAGACATAAATGGCATCACATCATCAAACCATGCCAAATTAACCTTCACATATACTCATAAAAGTATAAAAACAAAATAAGAATCAAAACTCAACTTTTCTCCCCCAACCACAGAAATACAATCTCATCCAAGAAATCAAATCTATAAGATTACCAACAAGAAAGTATAAGAGAGAGATCTTATAGAGTTAATCTCTATGGCACGAAATGAGAATATCAAAGAAGGGAAACTCTATTGTCAAATAGACTCTCGCTCATAGATGAGTTGTGACTCACCACCGATGATCGAGACTCTACTAGACATGGCAAAATTAAACTTTTGACCCTACAACATCATTTATAAACCTCATGCTCTTATACAATGTTTGTCACGATCGGAAAGCACCCACTAGATGTAACTTGGCATACTTGACCTCTCAGAGGTTTTATACAAGACCATAGTTATCATTCATCGCACTTTAAGAGATATCCTCTAGTCACCACCAGCTACATTTTGTGTAAAAAGATGAAGAAGAATGGTGTTAGTACAAGAATGCACTAAGTATGAAAACCATGCAAAAACATGCATTTGAAGAGGATATTTTTGTTTGAAATAATGCACTATGCCTTTTGAAAGAATCTTGATGAACATTGGCACAATTACACAATACAATTAATACACTTCATATAGGCATAGACACTATTCATGTCAACACACCAAGTTTCACATATTGCTTCCAAAACAGATCAACCATGTTCATAACTTTATCTTGTTTTACCTCAACTCATTAACCCCTAAGTAACCCTTTAGTGATACGTGGTGCAATGCATGAATAGTGTCCCATTCCACTATCCACTCTCAATTATCACCATAAGTCAACAAAGGTACACTAACATAACCCTTCAACTTAAAACAATCATAATAATATAACATAACAAAACATGAGACTCATTCTTCACATATACCCCAACACACTTCATGGACCACATATAAGACTCATCTTAACACAACATGAAAGTCAACACTACCAATTATATCATGAGAGGCAATATTAAACAATAGCATACTTGGACTTCACTTCATAACGAAAACATAAGATCTTACTCACAATCCCACTCTAAGCCTACTAGCGCAATGTACATGTGAAGCCCAATAACCTCACACATACTAAGTAGACTCACAAGGAGAATACAAGCCTACCATTTATTCCATACATCAACAAGAGAACTATACACTACTTCATACATATCAAATAAGACTTCATCATATAGTCAACAAGACCAACATTATTCATATAAGGTAAGACCATATTATATGGACTCACTAGTACTCATACCGTGCATTTCATCACAACAAGTAGAGGAAACTACAATGTCATGCATAAGAAACATAAACATGATCATATATATTAGAACACCTTCGTAGAACTCCCTTCAAGATCTACTTGTGCAATGCATAAGTAAAGTCTCATACCCTCGCCTACACTAAGCAAATTCCCATATATTATCCTAGTTAGGGTCCTTACTATACTTTAAGTTCACTCTGTTCTAAGCTAAGTTACCTTTATTAAAAAGACATTATTATTATTACTTTAGAAAATTAGGATTTAGGTGATTGACTCTCCGTATGCTTAGTTTATACGTCATAGATGAGAGTTCATCAGCCTAATTCATGTGAGAAGACATTTCACATGGACATAGCATATTCAAGCACCATCTATTTTAGTATAACCTTGAGAACAACTTTCAAGACACATCTATTGACTAGATCATCATACATGCATAATGTACATGTTTCATGTGTGTCTATGCATATAGGTGAGCAAACCTTTCACATAACCATCCGTAGACCACACATATGCATATTTCATTTTATTTATGCATAAGGTGTGTTTTTTATCTTAATCATGAATTAATATTCATGTGCATAGATAACAACCTAGAACTATCCTATCAAGACACACATATGCAATGCACAAATAAGGTCCCATACCCTTATGTATTTGTACACCTATCAAGTTATCCTTGTTAAGGGATACATATCATGCTTCATAGAGATACAATTTACTTGCTAGTAGTAGACAGAAGTGTATATAAGAATACCCTTTCATAAGACAATATAAACTTATACTACTTGTAAACATGCATGAGGTATAAGTGTGTGTACATTGGTAAACATGATCATACAATGGCTATCAAAAACACAATGAGGTAGTCACCCTCTTAGACCACAATACACATTCAAGTACCCTAAACCATTTACTAGTCACATATAGAGTAATAGGAACTATAGACCACACACAACCACATTACAACATAGGAGACAAGACATCTTCGGTATTTGAATCTAAGACTCCAAATCATGTTTGAAACCACACATTCATGTAGAGAATCATAGGTAGGGGTCATGCTACACAAGACTAACCTTTCATCAATGGACGTCAACCATGTAAAATGTATAGACTCCTAACCCCAACATCTTCATTCACGTATATAAAGAATCATCAATCTAACCTAGATCATGAACTAGCATTAGAGACTAGGCATAATACTTCACATTGTCTGATCATCATAACCATACTTTCAAGATATAATTGCCTTCAAGTCCATGATCACATCACATATAGAATGACAAGGAAGTAAACACCACCACTATAAGTAGACCATACCACATAATTCCATACAATACCAAGCATCTAGCAATTCTATAGAAAAATAGAGAGAATAGGGTCAACTTACACAATTTCCAAGCTTTTATCATCATTGATAAATTCCCGTAATTTAACATCAATACATGTATAAAACATAATCTAAATATACCATTACATAATTGAAATCATACTTCAAACATAATGGTTACAATATCACATTAGGTACACTACTTTATCAAGTCTGTAGAAAGTAGAGGACTACTCATTAATTTACCCAATACCTAAACCTTGATCATCATTGTTTACTAATCAAAAATTCATTCTCAATAACATGAATAACAATAAAAAAAGAAAATTCAACATAATTGAAACATAATTCAATCAACATAGACTACATATCACAAGACCCACATTATAGGCCAAATACAGAATTAGGGAGATCATTGGTTATTCATGGTGTTGGATTAAAATTAATCTTAAAATCATTGATTAATCATAAATTAATCTTTACAAATGCTTTTGAAATCAATTTGAAAAGGAACCCATGGCTAAATTGAAAGATAGCAATTTTGATCATCAATTCTCTTTGAAAAACATTTTTGAAGGAACTCCTTAGATGAATATATAAATAAGGATGAAGTATCACCATACCTTTATACATGAGAAGACCACGAAAAATTGAAGAAGAATCCATGAAAATCAACCCTTATCTGCAACCTTGAGTTTTCCCTCGAATGGAGGTTTGAGAAGAGAGATTTAGGAATTTTTATTTCTTAATGGGTGTTCGGGTTTTGGCTTGGGAAAGGGGTTAAATAAGTCATAAAAACAATTTATAATCATCTCCTCCAAGTTACCAAAACACCCCCATACTTATTTGGGCTTTTAGACAAATCAAACGTGACTTTAAAACGCCGCAACCGAATATGGGAAGTGGCTTCGTCGCGGAGATAGCGTCTTATTTTTCCTCACATAATTTTTGAGGCAGTGAACCTCGTTTAGGGCGCGTCGCACACAGGCACACATAGTGCCAGACGCGTGACGCGAGGGTAGCTCCACATTCTTGTTCTGCACGCTGCCTTGGGCATCCTCCTTGTCCAACGTTTGGTCCTCCTTGGGGGCCTTTAGGGTAGTCCTTAGGGAGTCGTACCCAAAAGTTTTGATCCTTAACATGTCTATTAGGATTCTAGGGTTACCCCTAATGTTTATGGACTTAAAACAACACTTAAAAACAAGGCAAATATACAAGGACACACTAGCACGTGTAGAGACCAACTTTCGAACGTCTTGGACGTTCTTGGACATTTGACCTACGAACCACTTCATATCAAATAGGCATACTATAAAAACTATTTTAAACCTTTTTTAGACACATGTGAAGCTGTATCTACCTTAGTTCATTTTGAGGGACATTACACTCATACTACTCAAGTATTTGAAATAGAAGATATTGATTTGTGTTTTACCTATGAAAGGGTATGGACTTTGTAAGATGTATTTTATGCTCCTTCCATGAGAAATAAATTAGTGTATAATTTTCTTCTTAATAAAAAGTTGTCTAACAAATTATTTAATCTAATCAATATATAATTGTAAAAAGAAAGGTACTTTTGTGGAAAAGGGGTATGCTAGTTATAGGATTTTCAAGTTAAATATTGAATGAATAAAGTTTTTTACTTTTACTTACATACTCTCTTGTACTAATTTTTGACACGCTAGTTTGTGTCATTTAATGATTATTATGTTAGAATCATGAGTAGTATAAAATTAATCTCAACGATTAAAAAAGAATTTATTAGTATGGGACTTGTAGTAAGGTCAAGATCACTAAAAGACATCATTTTCAAGTTGAAAGAAAAATTATTTATTAGAAATAGTTCACTTCCTTATTTGTAAACTTGGAGGAATTCTAATGTGTGGAGAAAATAAATATTTTGCCACTTCCGTTGATGATTTTTCTAAGATAACATATGTTTACATGATGAAAAATAAAAGTAATGTTTTCAAAAAATTTAAATTGCTCTCTGTAAGGTTGAAAATCAATTTATAAGATTAATAAAAAAGAATTAGAAGTCACAAAAGAGGCCATGAATACGAGTCAAGTGAGTTTAATCATTTTATTAGATTATTGGGTATAATTTATGAGACTACGTACTCCTCCTTACTGTCCTACGTGAAATGGAGTAGCAAAAAGAAAAAATAAAACTTTGATTGAATCTACCAATATACAATGTCATGCTTATTTAGCCAAGTGTACCTATAAATTTAATGGTGAAACTATTTTGACGACTTGTTATGTATTATGTGTGCCTCATAAAAAGTCTGAAAATTATTACCTTTTGAGTAGTGGAAAGGTCACAAGTCAAGTTTGAGACATTTAATAGATTGGAGTTATCTAGCCTTTGTGAGGCTAATGGATCGTAAAATTACATAATTGATTAAAAAAGTTACTACTTGTATTTTTCTTGGATATGCTTCAAATAGTAGAGTCTATAGATTTTTTAATCATGAAGAATAATATTATAATATAATTTGATGATATTATTTAGCATGAAAATAATTTCCCTTTTATTCTAAAGCAATGCGTGTCAAAGGATTGAACAAAAATGTTTGTTAGTATCTTGTTCTTCTACATTTTCTTTGAGACATAAAGTATTAATTGTTTTGAGTTAAGAAGTAGTAAATGAACTAGAGTAGAATAATATTTTTATCCTAATCTTCATGTTTTTTCAATGTTAAACATGAAACTCCCACTTTACCTATCTTGACATGATCTACTTTTTTGGAAAGATACTGCATTGAGGAAATGAAATTTTTGATTTCTAATAAAACTAAGAAGTTGATTGATTTATCACCGGGTTGTAAATTAATTGATTGCAAATGGGTCTTACAATTAATTTTGAAACTGAATGGATTTATTGATAAATATAAGGCTAGATTAGTTGATAAATGTTTTGAGCAACATGAAGGCCTATAATTTTTTTGATATTTTTTCTCTGATTACTAGTATTACATCGATTAAACTTTTAATTGTTATGGCTTCAATTTTTTATTTGCATATTTATCAAATTGATGTAAAAACTATTTTTAAAAACTGAAGACCTAAATGAGTAAATTTGTAAGGAACGACTGAGTATTTTCTGAAGTCATACCAAGAAATTAATATGTTTAAACTTCTAAATACCTATGTACTTGAAAATACACCAAAACAATAACATGAAAAGTTTGATATCTACATGATTGAAAATAGTTTTGAAACATATGAATGTGATAAGTACATATATCATAAGTCTTGAAACAAATTACATGTTATTATTTATCTATATATTGATAATTTACTGATCTTTTAACTCTAAAGTTACTATTATTGATGAACCTAAAAAAAATTCTTAGAAGCTATTTTGGTCATACAAATTTTATTCTTGAAATTAAAATCACAATAGTTCTTTATGTTGATATCATGAAGAACACATCTCTATTCACTTTTTAGCACATATTTTTCCAATGGGATGAATCGGAAACTCTTCATCATAGTTTGGATATTATATTTGTAAGACTTAGGTTAATATCATGCTTTCTTTAAATTCTTGTTTAGATCAATTGTATAGAGGTTCTTTTTTTATTTTCATACCTAATCAATTCTTTAAACTTGTCAAAATATTTCATTCAATCTAAGTCATGTTTCAATTGAAAATTAAACTCCGGATAAAATAATTTAATTTGACATTTTTAATTTAAATTATCTCATAGACAAATGAGAATAAGTACATAAATTTTTTCAAAACTTGAATAGAATATTTTAATTTAAACACTTAATTAGGAATTGAAATGCTTAATTAAATTAAGGCTTAAAAGTTCGTGTATCTAAATACAATATTTTGACTAGTTTAAAGAGTTGATATTCAGCCTGCTTTTTTTTAGCGTAGTCGTAAATAACGCATAAGTTTTATTTAGAATTAGAAGCTTGAATCTTCATTCAACTTTTGTTAATTGACTGATATAGTAACTGAATTTTGTTTTTGTCTTCAAAAAGTTCATCAACTTGGTCAAATTAGTTTCCGCGGTCATTTTAAAATGAAAATTTAAATTTTTTTAAGATCTAATCAATATTAACCAACTCAACTCTTAAACCATATCTGAAAGATTGGAAAAGTCATAACATTAAGGCTTCATTTGTTTTATTAGCCATAACATAAAGGCTTCATTTGTTTTATTAACATTAAGAGGTTTGAATCTGAATAATATGTGTCTTAAGGTATATCCCAATCTGAATAAATAGGTGAATACTAAATTGTTGCACTTAAATATGATTACTACATAGTAAATATTTAAGACATTGTATTTTCTCTAACATCTGAATATATTCAATTTTTCTTTGTTTAAGAACAATCTATGTAAAATTTAAATAAGTTACTAAATAATTTAAAATATTATATGTTAATTGATGGTGATTGTGTGTGTCAATTTAGTACGGTATTGACTTATGATGGTGGTGGTGGGTAGTATCTTATGGAATAGTGGTTAACAATACTAATTTATGGTTGTTGATGCCGTCAACGAATTATTATTAGTTGATTCATATTGATAGCTACTGCAATGGTGAATGATTATAACAGTTAACAATATATAATGTTGACTAATCGTGGACATTATCGATCTTGATTAGTGGATGTAATAATTTTTTGTGGTGATTGTTGGAATAATGGACCCTAGATTTGCCTCAGGAACATGTATATTTTATATGTTACTTTGCAGATTATAACAGTTACTTTATATGAAGCAAATAAAGTAATGACACAATATTTAATCGCAGAAACCCCGATTCATAACGGGTAAAAAAAACCATGACCTACACTTTAGTAGGATTAACTATACTTCATTTAACTCTGATCCTCAACAAAAGACTACAAACCCATGTAAGCTGAGGAATTATAAATTCTAATTCCTAGACGCAAATAATCAACTAGATCGTCGATTCCATTTCAAGTTATGAATTTGGATTACAACTCTTGCAATCCTAGGAACTAACTCTATTTCCTAAACTCCAACACAAACCTCCAAGGTTAATGTTCCCAAGTCTATAAGTCACCACAACTTGACGACTATATTCCTACTCCACTTTATACTTCAGTGGATCTAGAAAGAATTAAACATGCAGCAAGATAAAAATTCAATACAAGCAAACTTGACTTAAGAAATATAGAACATAAGTTTATGAGTCAGTTCTTCAAATCTTGTTTCCTTGTGTTGGTTGCATTTCGTATTCACAAATCACTCAAAAATGAACTCCCTCTATTTCACTGTATTCTGCTTGTAACTCTTTGTTTATGTCCGCAAGTTTTGTTGAAGATCCTTGCTCTATTTATAGACTAAGTAGACCAAGAATCTTTTTCCTTCTTCAATGTTGCTTCCTCATCCGTGTGGAATTTTGAAATTCTTGTAAATTGATTTTATGTACTCTTCCTACTTTTCCAGGACTCCAACTTGATTGCGAATCTTTTTATTTTACTTGTGCTAGTCATATTGGATGAACATAGCACACATTGACACAATGTTTTTGCAGTAGCTTCTTGTTGAAAAAGCAACCCTTCCACCGCTTTATCACTTCTCATTCGCGTGGTTGACGTTCTCTTTATCCCAGTAAGATTCGGTCTGAAAGGAAAATGTAGGTGCAACCGGTTCCTTTCCTCTATTACTCTATTTTCCAATTATCAAAATCTTTCTCGATCTAAAAAGTTCCCTTTTTTGATGATGAAAAACCATAGCTTTCTGTGTGAATGGATCAATTTGTGTTATGTCAGTTTCTTAAAACTCAATACACGAAGTAAACACATTAGAGGATCAAGTTATTCAAATTGAGTTATAAATATTAAAGAAGCATTCATTTTCTCTTTTGACATCATAGAACACCGTGAATGCATACACTACACAAAGAGTAGAAAATTCGATACTCATGGACATTAGGGGTATCACCTACTCAAACACATAAAAATAAAGAACTCAGTTAGCCATAGCAAAGCATTGGAACAAACATAGGAGATAGACATGATCCTAAAACTTAACCCGACATAAGAATTAATAAAGAAACAGATACACAAGAAATGTAATTAAAATTAATGATAGAATCAAGCACTTGTGATGAGAGAAAAAAAGTGGAAATTCAAAGGCTAGAGTGGCTAAGTAATAGCAAAATATTGGCATGAGAGGGTAAATAAAAATCTATTTCAACAGCAAGATAAAAATCTTTTTAATTAACACAGTTGGAAGTCATCTCAATTTCTAAGGTAGCACTGGTCTATACAAGTTCATGCTTCAGCTTAGTGTTTTATTTTTCTTTAGCAGGCCTACATGCTTAAGATCGTAGTTCATATGTAGTTGGTCCATGGAATACTATGAGTGAGACATATGACTTCAATTTCAACTTACTTTTTTTATTTTGTATAACCTTTAAGGAACTGGTTCAATCAATCATGTACCCG
This sequence comes from Solanum lycopersicum, assembly GCF_036512215.1. Classification (NCBI taxonomy): domain Eukaryota; kingdom Viridiplantae; phylum Streptophyta; class Magnoliopsida; order Solanales; family Solanaceae; genus Solanum; species Solanum lycopersicum. Next base: position 55,117,850 of record NC_090806.1, on the reverse strand, counting down.
ATAGAGAAACAATAGTTCACTCATCTATAACCCAAAAAATAAGTAATCACCTTGCCTAAGAGTATTGTCCGTTTCCCAATGTTCACAACTCTAATTTCAATAGAGTCATATTTAATTTTAATTGAGTTAGAAAGAGGAACATATTTTCTTCAGCATCATTTGTAGAGGAGCATGTTCTTCCAATCTATTCCCTAAACGTGGTAATATTAAGTTCATCACCAACGATAAAATTTTTTTACACTAATCCTAAATCCCAGTTTATATGGATTTCAATAGAAGAACTAGGTTCGATAGAGGGGTCCCCCGTTGATTCACCCTAACTAGATGCACCCAAGTTGATCCTAACAATTGAACTTTGTTCAAAGGGTCCCAATTATATTTCCCCTCACATGGTACATACTCCAAAACATCCTCAATTAATTTTAGGCACTCCCTATACATATTACCCCTAAGAACAAGAACTACCTACTTTCTACACCACAACCTTTATTTTATAAAGCACCAAAGCAGAGGTGTCATCCACAAAAGTCATATCAACCATAACATTCGATAGACTTTAACACTTAGAATCTCCAAGAATGTCATTAAGAACCATATATTGTAATTAATCAAGCATGAAAATATTTCCTGAGGAACACTTCATTCCTCAGTTTTAGAAATAAGTTGATTCTTGGTTAAGAAGTTGAGAAGGGTGTAAGTGGTAGATAAACACTAGGATAAAGCGTTAAATAAGATATTGTTATTGGTATTTTGAGTCCTTTGAGATGAAGAGTTTTATCTTGGGTAGAAATCTGGTTATATTTTATCACAAGAAAGCGTGATTTATAACATTGAAAATAGAGCATAGCACATCGATATATCTTTTCGTACTAGTGGAAGGAACAAGTTCAATTGCCTTGATTCTATATTTAGTCATGAACAATTATAGAATACATACCTTAGATCGCTCAATAATAGTGAATTTTACTCCAGTTTTACTAAGTCTCTCTCTTTTGACAGATGCAAATATAATGTTATAATACATCAGTGACTTCACTTAAAAAGTGGTGTAGAGACACACAACTTAATTTAAAAGGATGAACATAAAATTCAAGATTAGAGGGTAGTATGCACAATGTTCATTATCCATTAAGGGATACTCATGTGATCTTAATCATCCCCAAGTTCCAAATTATTCCTTTTAAAAGTGTTTTCCTAGGTTGTCATCTTTCTAGATTGATGGACTATCAATTTATATACTCTGATTATTTGAGTGCGCGGGATACAGTTTTTCATGTTCGTAATTGTTTGATACTGCAAAGGTTTGACATCACATGTTTCTTCATAATTGATTTAAATATCATTGAAAACCCATCATCATCCTGCATGCTAGTTTCTTTTATTACAAAGTTGTAATATACTGAGTGGATTTTTGTTCATTCCTTCAACATAATTCCTTCTTTCAACATGATGCCTTCTTTCAATTTTTTCCCTTTAGTCTTGCCATTCTTTTCACTGACAAAGCTATTATTACATCCTTTTCTTTTGCAAGTGAGAGGAATTTCTTCTAGTTTTGATCATGTGTTTGGAGAAACATGTGTTCATTGCTGAATGTTTCCCGCTTCCTCTAACTTTTCCTGCAAATTCAAATATTAGATTAGGAACCCTGACTAGCATGCGTCTTTTGTATTGATAAAAAGGACCTGCAAATTCAAATGATAGATTTAGGAACCTAGACTAGCATGCGTCCTTTGTCTTGAGAAAAAGGATTAATGAGATCTGTATTAATGCATATTGGCAAAACATGTTTAGATTTGTTTTTTCCCTAAACTATTCCTTTGACGTAATTCCTTTCTTTAAACAGGGTTGGTTTTTCTATTTGAGGAAACATTGAAGCTTTTATTCATGTGAGTTATAACTATTGGGAAGGTACCCCTTGAATGACCAATACTATCACAATGTGTGCACAAATAAAAAAAGGTTTTCTTAGGGACTTCTTTACCAAAAACTATTCCAGATTTAGTGTTATGTGTTCTTTTAATGAGCTGAGTCATAATCATTGAAGACCAAGTCCATTTATTTGCTCTCTATAGTTCATACTTAGTTCTATCCAGGTCAACATTTATATATATAGACTTTTCTCTTTCAGAAAATAGTTTATCTGTTAAACTCTTTAGATCTTGGTTACATCTGATTTGGTCACCACTAATTTTCCTTTACCATTTCCAGTAACAATTTTTTTCAAAATTTAAGATTTGATAGCCAAAGTGCAGGAATCAAGTTGTTGTAGATGTTCCTTTAGGAATTGATTTTTTTCATAAAATTAGAGTTAATTCTTTCAAGATCAGTGTATTCTTTGAAAAACATTTTAGTTCATTTTTAAGGCAAAGACAATTTACCTCCCTTTTCTCAATGTCCGATTCAGGGTCCTCTATGTCTATCAAAGCCATTTCTTCTGCATCATCTTCGTTTGAGTTGTCTGAATTTGGTCTCCAAGCAGTACACATAGAAATAAACTGTTCAAATTGGTCTCTATGACAACTCAAGTCTAGAGCATGAAAACTAAAAATAAAAAAACTCAGGAACTACAATATATCTATTGATGAATCCTATGATGACTGAGATGGACATTGTTACAAGAGCCAAGACATCATAATAACAAAACTTAAATGACAAAACATAATTGTGGGATCCTCTGGAAGCAAGGAGGCTCACTAGACAACTTTTGAACTTCAACATGATCAACTACGCATCACTTGATGATCTTAATTACCTATATCTGCATCATAAAATATCCAAACCAAATGGTGTCAATACACAGAATGTAAGAGCACGCAAGGGGAAATCTAAAACATTACATAATCTTGAATTTGAACTGAAGTAGGTCAACTCATTTCAATATAAAAGCAATAACAATAATGTGGTATAAAGATAAACTTTTAAAATACTAGATAACAACTAAATGTACTGGAAAATAAAATATAACTCAATAAGTTGGTAAAAATACAAAATCAACTCCGTTTGGGAGATTCTCTAACCGAGAACCATCACGATGAGCTTTGTAATGATACAATCTCTCGCCCACATTGCCAAAACTATCGTATACCTTATCGGGATATAAAAATCCTAAAATGAGGGGATGAACTATGAAATGCTTAAAACACAATAAGGAATCATCTAAATAGTATGATTGTTTCTACCAACGTTGGCTACATAGTTTATGGGGTTGTGAGTTTTTTGAACTATTACCCATATCGGTCCTCAACACTACTCTCAAAATATAAATTAGATCATTTGTTTTAAGAAAAAAATTTCCTCATCCTCAACTTTGAGTTTATTACTCAAAAGCTTTCTCTTGAAAGATATAATACTCAAAAAAATTCATGAAATCCTTTGGAAATCGGTGTTTCCTCTTGTTAAATGTAGAAAAGTTTATTCTTAGGAATGCTTAGTCCCAATATATTCATTTTTAAAAAATGAAATGCAAATTTAATCTTCCTCAAATTCAAGTACTCATGTTTTAAAACAAGTTTAAAAGATTGTACAAGACTTCTCGAAATGACTCAAAAGAACACTCAAGACTCTTCTCTTTAACACTACCTTTAATTTGATTTATGAATTCAATGTTTGTTATTCATCATCTTGATTTTTATATAAAGTTTTGAGTATTTAGATTGGTAGGAAGTAAAGGTAAAGTTCAAAAGGAAAAAGAGAGAGCAAATGATTGGAAGACGTTGGGGGCAGACGACCTTAACACATTGTTGTTGTGGGGCGCCAACCCTTAAATTTCAGAGACTGGCTTCTCACCCACTAGTGGCGCGCCAGGTAGACCTTCTGGTGCATCAGGGGAATTCCTCCCCAGAACTTCTAACGCATTAGGGGGCGCCACCCACATCTGGGGGGTGCCGCGCCAGCCTTACCAAGAATTCCGACAAACTTTTCTTCTTGTTTTTCTAACCCAAATTCATCTAGAATATATACCTTTTCTCATGTTTTACTCATATTCAGTCACCCAATACAAGTACATGAGAATCTACTAAAACAACAAGCCTCAAACTCATACGTTTATCTCAAAAAATCATCAAATCCATCATAATTCAAGAATGAAAGTAATACTTCAAGAATACTTATCAGGAACTTAAATTCAGCAATATGTATGGGCAACTACGAATAAGTAAATCATGATTGGTGTGTGGTTGGACAAACCCAAAATTATAAAAACTTACATAGCTTGATTTGGCGAAATAAATCCCCAATTTGGAAGAAACCTTGATCATTCTTCCTTTTCTCCTCTTTTTCTATTTTTGAACTCCTCTCATAAACCTATGTGTAAATTACTATTGTAAAACTAAACCCAATAAAATTTTACCCCAAAATATTTGGTGAATTTATTTTAATCTGAGAGGTAAGGAAAAGAGTCGTGTAACTTTTCTTAACTGGATGGGCTTACTTCAAACGGGCATATGTCCTTATACAAGCTAAAAATTTTGCAGACTCTGTGGTGTTGAAATGATGGTTCAAGGAAATAACATTTTTTTTATTTTTTGGGACTCCTACCTCATCATGTACAAAATGTTATGGTCATTTAACTTGATCCAAAATTCACAAGTATGCCTTGTAAAATTTCATATTTGGCTTTTTCAAAATTAGCTCTTTCAAATACCATGGTGTAATAGTTCCAGCCATTTTATTTAATTAACTAACTAAATAATTTAAACAAAATTTTTCCAAAAAATAATCTCTCGATTGATTATTTTCTAAATCCAAAGAAAAAGCTGAGCCAAGCGAGCGACAACTACAACAATAACGACACAAGGGGTTACCTGTCTCAAACCCTTTTAACAACTAGTAGAAGTGAATCTCTATCTAAGCTCTCTAACTTTTGTTTTCACAAGTGAGAGTGAAATGTTTTTCTCTTACCAAATCATAAGAAAATTTTTCTAATTCCTCTGTTTATATTCCCTTCATTTCAAAATATTTATTACTATATACCCAATAATCCCCCACATAAATAAGGAATAGTTAGAACATAAAGAAATGCACGGATGAGTGTTTACTTTACAAGCAAGGATTAATTACATCTTGATAAATAGGTTTTCCATTGAACTTTCCGTAGTGAACATATGTCGGATATACTCGATCAATTAGCAGATGTTAAATCTTTGAACCGTGGAGATTTGGTGTATACCTAGACAACCATGTGTCACACAATAAACCCTTGATTGTTTATGTTTCTTAAAGTTGTGTTGATATCATTCGTTAAAATTTGCTGATTGTGTATAAAAAATAGGCTTTTTACAATAATTATCTTTGAAACTTCTTACGCTTCACACTCACATAGGTGATTTCAAATTGTGTCATCGCGTAGATACATGATTTGGTCAAATCTTCCAAACTAAGGAAATCATAAAAAAATTTCAGATTTATTAACTTGTTAACAAGCCTTAATGTTTTAACCTTATTTCTAAAAATCATCTTCATCATGGGAACAGATTGAGTTGATTGATAATGTTGAACCGTCAGTCACAATTTTGTTTTCTCCCTGAATCTAGCTCTTTGGATCTTCGATCTTCTAGGTAGAGTTACCACCATGATAAATTTTCCTATGTGATAAGCCAATTCCCTTTGATTATCTTCCAACTAAATCTCTCAGTAGGCCTTTTGTTAATGGATCTAACACATTATCTCTTGACTTTACATAGTTAATTATAATAGTTTCACTAGAGAGCAGTTGTTTTACGATATTTTATCAGTTTCACTAGAGAGAAGTTGTCTTACGATATTTTGTCTCCATCGTATATGATGAAATTTTCCATTGGTTTGGATCAAAAAAAAATTTCCTCTAAGAAGTTCTGGAGTCATTCAACTTCTTCACAAACCATATTTAAGGAAAAAAATTTAGATTTCATTATAGAGAAAATGATAGATCTCTATCTGGATAATTTCCACGAGATTTCTTCTCTATCAAGTTTAAACATATACCCACTCATGAATTTTATCTCATTTGACCGGATGATATAATTTCCATCACTATACCCTCCAATTATTATAGGACATTTCATATAATGCAATGCATAGTGTTGTGTATGTTTCAAATACCGTATCACACATTTCATTGACATCCAGTAAGAATAATTAGCATTACTAATGAACTTACTTAGGTTACTAATTGCACATGCTATATCTGGTTACGTACAATAGATAATATACATCAAACTAATTAACACTTTGCCATATTCTGATTGAGAGTCACTTTCACCTTGATTCTTTTGAAATATAAAGGTTCTATCAATTAGAGTTTTGACATCGTAGAAATTCAAGTAATTGAGCTTGTCCAATCCTCTTAAAATATGATTGAGTGAAGCCTAGTCCTTGAGGAGTTTTGGAAATCTGATCTCTAAAATAAAAAATGCAATTCTCAAGTCCTTCATATTGAACATGATGGACAACATGCACTTAGTAACGTTTATATCATCAATATTTTTACTCACTATTAGCATGTCATCAACATACAAACAATCAATGACTTCATTATTCAAAATGTTTTAAATGTAAAAACATTTGTCACACTCGTTGATCTTTAATCCATTTACCAACATCGTTTGATCTAATTTAGCATGTCATTGTTTGGGTGATTGTTCGAACACGTAAAGTGACTTAATAAGTTTGCACACATTCTCTTCTATACTAAGAACTACAAACCCTCATGTTTTTCCGTGCAGATTTATTCCTCCAACTCTCCATTTAAAATTTTGTCTTCACATCTATTTGATGGATTCATGATTATGCACATCCATTAGTTCTATTAACACACTAATACTGTTGGGGAGTATGTATCAAAATAAACAAGAGCAACCTCTTACCTATACTATTTGACCACAAGTCTATCTTTATATTTGTCAAGAGTCTCATTAACTTTTATTTTCCTTTTAAAGATTCATTTTGAGCCTAAAGGTTTATTTCCTGGAGGGAAATCAACCAATTTCCAAGTATGATTATTCAAAATTGATTCAACCTCACTATTGACTACTTCTTACCAAAATGTTGACTTAGAAGAAGATATCAATGCTTTAAATGTTTAAGGCTTTTTTTCAAGCAGGAGTGACACAAAATCTAGTCCGAAGGAAGTGTATTTTCGTTGAGGATTAATAGACCTAGGATCCTCGTTATGTAGGGTATTATCTATTGCTTTTTCCCATGCCATATCTTTCACTTATCACACTCAATTACAATATTAACATAGAATTTAGGATTATCAGATTTTTGAACCAAATATTGATAGGCCTTACTACATTTACAGTATAACCTATCTAAATAAATATAGGCTGGATCATGAAATACTATTATGCTCCAGAGGTAATATTTAATCGATAAATAAATATTTATTAGCTTGTAGACTGTTTTAACACTGAAAAAGTTTTATAGAGATAAAACCTCAAGGAATTTTAAAGAAACCCACTTGTGAAACATGATTCAACATGATCCCTGACTAATGAAGTAGATTAACGTAACAATATGGACATTAATAACCTATTGGATCAATGAATTGTCACATGTTTAGAGGTCTAGAGCTTAGAACAAATTTTGAATATCATTGGTAAACAATATTGATGATAAAGTTTAAAATAATACCTTTAGAACCAGTTACACTAAAGGAGACATTTGCATCTAGAACTTTTCACAATTTTATGGTGAAATTAGAGAAGATAACACCCAGATTTTTGGATGCAATAAGAAAAGTTAGAGATGATCATCAGCTAGATTTAAATTTTACCAAAACAGAATATAATAGAATCATTCTTCACAAAATATTCTTAGGTATATTTGTATTTTTAAATAAGTACCAAGTAATATATTAATGGGAACATATATTTATATTAGGGTCTTCTGAAAATATATTATTTTATTATCTAATCGAAATGAACGGTTTTTTTCGTGGGACGAAGTCGTGAAAAGAGAAAATTATTATCTTAAGAGAGATTACTAATTAAATGAGTATTAATTAGTGAGGTTTTACCATATGTGTGTGTGTATGTTGTGCGTATATTGTTTTTCCTTCATTAAGATTTTTTATCACTCTTTCTTGGTAACGAGACACAATATCTATTAAGACATAAACATCCAAGGGGGAGTTTTGAAATATGGATATCCACATAAGTATCCTTAGTGTTGTAACATGAAGGTACATAATATGCTTTGTGCTGTAACATACGTGTATACATAGTATGCATTGTCTGTAAGATGAATATACCCACAACAAACTATGTGTTGTAACCTAGTCATCCATATAATACACTTGGTGCCCTAGTATTTGGATGAAAAAACAGATATCTATGTATTATAGTTGGAGCCCAAGTATATAGCCCTCTTCTTTTAAGATAACACAAGGAAAGAGTAAGTGAAAAGAAAAAAATTCAACAATAAAGAAAAGTGAGTACTCCTACTTTGTATCTCTTTCGTTCTCCTCTTTTATTCTTGTCATTTTATTCTACTACAAATATTTTATTTTAAAAAATAATATATTTCTAACAAATTATACAATTTACCTCCCTAAAATATAATAATCACTAAACTTTCTATTATTGTCACAATCTAATTTCTCGAGTCATGATAAAACCTACTATAATTCACCAGTAGGTAAGACAACCCGCAACCTAGAATGACAAGTAATGTCTATAAGGGTAGAACCAAAGTGGAAGCAAATAATTTATCCTATTAAAAGAAGAAAAAGGTGGAAGCATCACATCTATAAACAAAAAGCAAAAGATCTCTCCCAAAATTTGGAAGTAACTAGTACAGAGCTACTATAGAGGAATACAATTCCCAAAAGTGGATCCTAACATATAGACTTTCCTCAAAATACAAATGACTATTCAACTAAATATAGATTGAGACAAATATGATCCAGAATTCCATTCGCTGACCATCATCTCTGAATATTGGGGTTGTTGGCTTGAACTCAAAACGTTGATAATTGATACTAGGACACGCATCCCGAAATAGATACAGAGTTTAACATGAGTACCAAAATAATAAGAACTTCGTAGGAATTTTAGGTTGACTAAACAAGAAAAGTAAAAGCAATATAAAAGGCGAGAATTTAATACAAAAGAGGTCAAAGAGAAGAAGTCTAAAAGAAATGCACATAAGTGTAGAAAAAAATTGAAATGAAGTGAACTTACTAAAACATCATTGGACTACCACAAGTACAGAAGGTTTACTTCTGGATCAACTTATGAAAAGCCCTAACAGACCCCATAAGCCTGACAGGTTCACAAAAGAACTACAACTAAAAAGAACAAAACCTTGTGAATCTAGAGCCGGAGACTGTGTAGTCTGAATCTTAAACCGTGGGTATGCCTCCCAAAAGAACCGAAAAGAGTGTAGATGGAACCTCAAATCCCATATAGGCCCCCCTAAAGAATCAATAACAACCAATAAATAGGTAGGTGAAAAATACCAGGTGAAATTAGTAGAGATACATGAAAATACCTTTAATTTGTGACCAGTAATAGCTTGCTAAAAGATCTCATATCCAACTCATTGTCATAAGTCCACCATATAACATTGTCAATACTAAGTTAATCAATACAACACTCCAAGCCTGAACCGAATCCAATCCCAAACAATTGAACAAAGCTCGATATCTCAGCCTTGAACTACAAGGGTCGTAGAAAAATGGAGTTATGGATAATTGGGTCGTTTAAATTTTGAATGTAACATTTACATTTTAGATAAAATTGAGCTGAAATTGATATAGATGAAGCCTTGACGATAGTTTAGTCATTCAAAAAAAAAAACTTATTTTCGAAATGCCTTCTCAGAATGAAAAGTGAAAAGTTTTCTAATATTATAAGTATGATAAATAAATGTTTGTTCCCCAAAATTCTCACTTAAAATTTCTTCCCTCTATTTCCCTCTATAAATAGCAAAGGTAGAAGTAGACCCTAGGGTTTACTTCTCGCCACTTACAATTTACAGCAAGCTCCGATGACCTGATCTATATTGTTTCTGGTGCCTACATGTATCAGATAAATCAATTTTCCTTTTCCTAATAAGTTCCTTCGCACTACCCTATAGGGTTCAAATTGTTGTTCATACTTGTTATATAGTTTTATGTGGAGAATTTGATGTTGTATTTTTATAAGATAAGTTTAACTGTTTTGATATCCTTTACTTGATTCGAGAGTTTGTCTGGAAACATGATTGTCTATCTGCACCGGGTACGGGTAAGGTTAGGGTATGGTGTTATTGTTAGATGAGTTTAATTTATTCAAGTTAACAGTTTTCTGGGACAATTCTAGTGCTTAAGCTTTCTCTAAGCCAAGGGTTTATCAAAGCAGTCTCTTGTTGTTAAGGACACAAATAACTTATGAACTTTTAATCATGTCATCCATAAAAAAAAGTACTTTTGGATAAAAATAATTTGTGTTTTGTGTTGTATGTACTCAAAAGAATTTTTTGGGGAACAACACCTCGATTTTATAAAGGGCATCTTTTTTTGTGCTTTAAGTCTCCAAGAAGCCTCTAACCAAATATGCTACTAGAAAATTAAGAATTCCTATTCCTTCACAACAAACACAGACAACCGAATAGAACAAAAGAAAAGGAAAAAAATATAGAATATTGGGAATTACATCCCTCACCCCACTAATTTTCCTTCTACTAGGACAAAACCGTTACTCTGCCTATAAAGGTTTAGCATATAGCAAGAAATCACCTAAAATTTTTTGTCCAGTTTAGGATTTAAACTCTAGTCTCCATTATATTCTTTCATTTCATTGCTCCGTAGTTTATGGCCTTGTGTGCATTAGGGTATGACTTACCGCTTTATTGCTTTGTTCAATTTCTAGTACACTATTGACGAAGGCACACTTAACCCCTGAAACAAGGCTAAGAATATGGTGAGTGCTTTGCGTCGATGAATGTTCATACATAAGTGAAAGTAGGTCAAGTAAAATACAAAGGATGAATAATACTAATAAGGATGAATCTAACCTTGTGGAAACAATCATAGTTACAATTATTAGTTTAGAACAAAACTCAGCGGAAGGTAAGTAATAAATTATAATGAAAATATGGGGAATACCCATATGATAAAACTGATATAATATGAAGATTGATGAGTTTAATACAATGATGTTACTAACTCAACTCTAAGTTGAAATTAAATATGTCTGAAATAGGCCTCTAACTAACTAGAAATACAGGGACAAGCCCCCAACTAAATCTAACAAAAATTGAAACTGAATGACTAAATACTGAAAAGAAAGTCCTGACTGTTGTCTGATACGCTCCAACTTACTTCTCAAATAAGAAGTAAAGCGGTCGTATCAAGTAAAGAACCACACTAATGAGGTTGGGATCGATCCCACGAGGAAAATAGTGCAGACATAACTTTATTCTATTATTACTATTATTTAGTCAACTATTTCCCTAGAAAAAAAAAAACAAAACGGGGGGGGGGGGGTTTATTTCTAAATTAATGAAAATAATTAACTAAATTAAAGTATACAACTAACAGGTTCAAATCTCGGAGCTTAATCAATTAATAAAAGTAACTAGGGCTTATGTGTTCCCCACAGGTTCCTAACTTGATAATTCTAACTATAACAATTCTTTCCTAGTATCTTGCTTGTAAAGGGATAATTTATGTATCTCCAAATCCTTGGTCCAACATCTAGAAAATTTCACTCCGCACATTGGTCCGGCTACGTATGTTGCTATACTTACCCTTACCTTTACCTCATATTAAGCATTGTATTAAATATTTGACAAAGTTATTACCTCGTACCAACCGACACTAGCCTATTAGATAGTGTATACTAAATCTATGTTGATAATTTTTTTCCTATTATCTACCTTCTTGGTCCGACAAGTAGCATTAAGGCGAGTTCTAACACTGGCCATCATGGCTATAATGATCCATCATGGACTTCCGTAATCCCACACTAGGTCAGAATTCCCCATACTCCTTCAGCAGTTTCTCTTCTCACTACGATGCCACCTACGGACCTTCATTAGCTCTGTAGGTGGTCTCTTCAGCATTTCTCACTCAAAAACTTCCGCGTTCATCTTTGGACATATTTCATGGAAATAAGGAGAAACTTACATAAAAATCAGTACAAAAAGGCTTTTGGACACACACTAAACTGAAGGAAAAAGCATTAAAAGTACCGTGAAACCACGGTACATCAACAGCCTCAACATAAACTCATTGTTTGTCTTCAAGGGACGCACTATGACTCACTACGAAATCTTTGTACCAGAGTATCCATATTTTAGCTTTCGCAATCATTTGGCTATCATTTCGGATCATTCTCATCATGTTTATGCATGTTATCACTATTACGCTTGAATTATGCGGAACCAGACCTTGACACATACTCACCATGCACTGACACCTATCCTCTTCAATTTCTCACCGAGGTTCTAATATTTCCGGTACAACAACTAGTGTCTTGAATTCAAAAAACATCCTCATTTTTCACACAATGATTTCATTTTGAGTATAAGGATTACTTTTCAACACTCACTCTAAGAAAAAATTCACAACTCATTCATACATATTGTCAGAAGCTTGCCCTTATTTTCACTACTTTAAGTTCTCCATACAACTCTTAGGATCACGATAGGAATTTCATAGCTTGTAAAATAGGCTAAGGATCAGGTGGGATATATTTTGGTATACTTTAGTGACTTGCTGCCCTCCTTGACATATCGGCTAACCGTACCACCTGTTTGTCATTTTATTTTGCCCAATTTCTCAATTTTCTTTTAATCTTTATGTTTTCCCTTTCTTATCCATATATATAAGTGACTTTTTTTTAATCACTTATTTTTTGTTCTTTCTTTCTCTTCATTCTTTCAACCCCACTTTTTGGAGTATTCCTTATAACAACCATCCTCAACTCATGACTTTGCCATGATTCAAGGTTCACAATACCCACGGTTGGGTTAGGGCCACGACAAGGTTGTTTTCTGCATTAGTCAACCTCAACTTGTGCTTTTGGCATAAACTGAGGTGCAGATGTCCAAGGAGGGACCAGGGTTAACACATTGTTCCGAGAGAAGATCAGTTGGGGTGAAAAAGAAAGATTTGTTTTTAGACTCAAATCATTTGGATCAATACGGGATTAACTTCATTTGGTTTTCCGTTATATATATATATATATATATATAAATATATATAGTTTTTCTTCTACTAAAGATTGACTATTTCGAACAAAGGCCTATGATCCTTTCCTAATTATTCACTTTTGCTTACTTTTAGAAATACTAACCAGGCAAGTTCTAGCTCAGTCTCAATGGTGGATCCTTCGAATTTTACTCACACTCACTTGACATTTATTACATTTCCATATTGTTAAACACCTAGTTCGAGTCTTACATTCAAGGTCATGCAGTAGTGTATCTTTATGTCATGTTATAAACCACACATTTTTCAATTCTATGCCTAGTCATGCATCATTTTCATATCGGGATATCATATTTGTTTTAGCCATCATGCTTCAGAGTTATACTATGTACACAAGATATAACATGCCAGTTCAACAACAAAAGTAATCAGTCTTTTGGGGAAAAAACACAAGCAATAAAACCCCAAAAGAGGATCATGAATTGGGCTACTCAGACTTGACCCTAGCACTCACTTTATATTTACCCCACCTCAACAAAAAGATATGCAATTGTCCCTAATGCATAAAAAAACTGAAATACAAGAGTGGTAGGTGAAGCAAACGTGAGGGGCAAAGCGCCGTCGATCAGCAAGCTGGTGGGTCCAGTTCCCTGGAACCCCCTACTTCTGTATTCTAGACACCCTCAGTAGTGTCTTCATCATTAGCAGCAATATCAGTCATTCCTCCCGCTTTCTCCAAATCTTTAGAGCTAGATGCCGCAGTAGCTGGCTATAGAAGGATAATCTTACTTGCCTCCTCATCACAAATCGAGGCTCTCCTCGCAACTTTCATATCACGACACTCCTTCTTTTTTGCCCTACACTGATCCTCCTCTCGACTGTTGCGCCTCTTCGAATGCTCTCGAGGGGGAGGTCGTGGAATCTCAAAAGTGGAGAATAAAGTAGCCAACACTGTATGCTCAGCAGGCTATGCAGAAGGGGACTCATACTCAGGCACCCTAGCATCTAGGATCATATAAAGATTTGTTTGCAAACTCTCAACCGCATCCTGAAGGGTCGACACGTCCACCTGAGGGGCTAGCCGGGCTAGCACCCGCAACTCAAAAGCGTCTAAGGTGCTGATAAACCTCTGCGATCTTCCTCTCTTTGTGCTTTGCCATCTTATGCTCCAAGAGCTCCTCTACCTCAGCAATAGACCTCTGCATCAAAGGCTGGATGTGCTGCAGAAATGTGGACATCTGAGCCTCTAGTTTGTGGACCCTAGAAAGCGGGACTAGAGCGGGGGAAGGGGCTGAGCGAGAGGAGCTTGGGGCAGTGCTACTACCCGGGATAGACTCGATTGGGGTAGTATCAGTTGGTGCTGAAGTAGCCTGCATAGTCGTTCGAGCATGTGCTACAGTATCAGCGAGATTCTCATCAAGTGGAGGCACCTCTGCACGGGGCCATCTGCTTGGAGCCAACTCATTAGCCTCATCCTTGATTAGGCCGATATCAATATTGCCTTGCAGAGTCTTGAGCTCATTAATGATAAAGATTAACACACCTATGGACGCGCATAATGAAAATACCATGCACGGAAAAGGGTAAGTAGTGGTGACCTTTAAAGCCCTATCGTGCATGACCGCCTGAAGAAGCCAAGCGAAGTCAACCTCAAACCCGACAATCATCATTGCCATCAGAACTGCGCGATCCCATGTAACTATACTATCTGCAGCCGTGGGGGAGAGATAGTGGAGGACAATCAACCATAGAAACTTAGTCGTGAAGGTCAAGTTAGCCTTATTGATGACTCCCTTTTGCTCCATTACCCAGTTGACAGCCTCTCCATCAATAGATAAGTGCTGGGCCATCCACCTCTTGGGGGTCTCTCTCAGCAATGTCTCACTCAAGAATTGGCCCTCTTTAACAATTTTCCACCAGTAGTTGAACTCGGTAGTGAGAGGGTTCTTGGTGGTATCAACATCCTCTCCATAGAGGTACCGTCGGATGGCTGGCAGGGAGATGTCAACATGTATGCCGTGTACTCTGACGTGCTCAAGTGGGGCCTATTTGGTGGGGCCGCCTGCCTATCGATCTATGATAGGAGAGTAGCCACATATGTGGCATAAAACTCTCAGACCAACTCCTCACTGTAGCGACCCAAAGAACAAGTCGTCCACTCTAGCCGGTGTCTGGTGAAGAGAGTGTGTATATCTGGCATGGAGGGGAAACTTCCCATAAGGACCCGCCTCTTTAGTGTAAGGGTCCGTGTCATGACGCCTTTATCATTTAGAAACTTGGCGTCTGAATATACTTGGTAATGCCCGTCGACATACCACCGGTTGGGCCTGTCGGCAATCAGGGCGGGAACTCCAGTCAGTGAGCCTGGAGTTAAATCATGATTGTTAGTCTCATCAGACGAGGAAGGTTGTGCAGCCGTGGCGGGTACAAAGAATTCTACGGACTCGGAGGCTCTTCGACCATGACACTCCTAAGGAACCAGACGCCCCTTCTTCTGTAGTTGACCCAGAAAGTGTGTCTGTCAGTGTGCGCTCCTTATTAGACTGGGAGGCAGTGAATACACCAGACGCTACCTTTTTGGGCGTAGCTCTGGTTGCACGTTCAACTTGTGCTGGAGTGGCAGTGCTTGGGGGCATGTACTCAGGATCATTCTCATCATCAGAGCTTATATCAAGTCGGGTAGACGGGCCGATAGAATTTGATATGATCCAACTTACTTCTCAAATAAAAAGTAAAGCGGTCGTATCAAGTAAAGAACCAACAAATGAGGTTGGGATCGATCGCACGAGAAAAAACAGTTCACACTTAACTTTATTCTATTATTACTATAATTTAGTCAACTATTTCCCTAGAAAACAAAAGACAAAAAAGGGGGGTTTTATTTCTAAATTAATGGAAATAATTAACTAAAGTAAAGTAAACAACTAACAGATTTTTTAAATCTTGGAGCTTAATAAATTAATAAAAGTAACTAGGGCTTAACTGTTCACAGGTTATTACCTCGTACCAACCAACACTAGCCTATTAGATAGTGTACACTAAATCTATGTAGACAATTCTTTTCTTATTATCTACCTCTCTGGTCCGTCAGGTAGCATTAAGGCGATTTCTAACGTTGTTCATCTGTTAAAAAGACTTCTAAACAAAAGAAATATCAATACATGCAAGACACTATTCTAGAATTTCTATTTTAGTTAGATTTTACCTCATTATTCACCCATTGTTTGCACAACCCTAGTTATGGAGTTTAGTTACCCATTGTCATAATCATACTATTCATATATCTAATTTAAGAATTCATGCACTTACTTTAATGAGAAGGAATAAAATTGAGAAATTCACTTGATAAATAAACAAAAACACTAACAATCAATTCCATAAAAAGTGTATCAATCAGTGAAATTAATTCTTCAATACGTGAACAAGAGAACTAAAAATTATCGAAAAGTCGAACAGTCTCACCAAAAGTCTAACCCCAAAAATGAGTTTTTTTTGAACTATTTATAATAAAAACTAAAAACATATTTAAAAAAAGGATTGTAATTACTAAAAATCTGTCCAAATGTATCTGAGTCGACGTACCTCGTGACGTACGTAGTGGTCACGATGGGCCGTCATGCCCTCCGTCTTCCCATACTTCACAAATTCTTCTGATGATTTCTTCATTACCCTTAACGAACAGGTATAACAGACCGTTCCAAGCACGATGGTCCGTCGAGGGTCTCTGTTCCATAACACTTTAACTTTTTGGAATTTGGGTACTGGGACTACTCTTTAATCATTACGAAAAACTAGCAGGACGAACCGTTGTGGCTATGACGGTCCGTCATGGACTTCCGTAATCCCACACTAGGTCAGACTTCCCCATCTCCCTTCAGCAGCTTCTCTCCTTTCTACGATGCCACCTACGGACCCTCACAGACTCAATGGACCATCATAAGCTCTGTAGGTGGTCTCTTCTGCATTTGTCACTCAAAAACATTGGCATTCATTTTTGGACAGATTTCCTACATATATGGAGAAACATACATAAAAATCAATACAAAAAGGCTTTTGGAAACACACTAAACTTAAGGAAAAGGCAATAAATGTACCGTGAAACCACGGTACATCATTATCCTCGGAGAATGAGGACTCACCACTGAATCTTTTGAACTGGAGATCGAGGAATTGATCTATGCGTGATCTGGTTGCTCAGAACCTAAAACTACATCACGAGAAGATGTAGCGCATGTATGCATCATTATTTGAAAGGTACTCATCATGTAGGATAGAACAAAGCTTATATAAAACATAACTGAACAAGAAAAAAAGCAAATAAAATAATATGAACAGGATATGCCGATTTCTTAGCTAACTGGATGCAATGACCAATTTATAACACGCTGAAACTGAATAATGAATATACTGATAAATGATCAATGCAGAGATTCTGACAATCTGTGAGAGCTACTAATAACCGATAATAAAAGCACGTGAGCTAAATGTGGAGTCCGATGTATACGCACCATCAAGAGGACCCAATATACCTTGCCAAAGGTATAAAGGCATGCTACCAGGATCACTAAACTAATTTCCCACAGAGAGGACTTAAAACCTACTTGGCTAGTAGTTCCTGGACTATAAGGTACGCTAAACCCTAGTCCAACTCAGTATTATGCTTCTCCCAATGAATTCTGTAAATTTACTGATTATGTCTGAGTTTCTGTAAATACTGGATAGCTCGAAACAAAACATTCAAAGTGAGAATGCAACAATTCATCTGGTAATTATGCATTTATAACTGAGGCATGTATATATTAAGTGTTTGAAATATCGAACCTAGCATGTGTAATTCAAGAAGTAAAGAAATACGAAGCTAGGGTTCTGAAATTAATACAATAAACTGAATAATAAATTGATATCTTATTTTGAATATATAACTAATAAGTTCATGAAATTCTGTTGACGTTCTAGAAACCTATATCTAATCATGATAAGGGACTCAAGTATATGATTGAAAAATAGGGACCCAATGGGTGATAGGAAACAACTAGTGAAATACCACATACCTGTGAATGAAATCCACGGAGAAATACTTAGGTTTCGGGGCTGAAACGAAAGGACTCTTTCTGCGTTCTTGAACTAGGTTTCTTATGTTTTTTATCCTTTCTTGCTTCTAATTTTGTAATTTTTGATTTATTTTTTTTACTTAGGTTAGTTCTTGTTATGTTTCTTGGCTTAAACTGCATAAAATCAGATGATTTAGGGTCAAAACAGCGTATCTTAAGGTTTAAACAAAGTTGGAAAAGACCAATAGACACATCTGTAAGTTGCTGATGGACCAATCTACGGCCAGGATTGACGGTCCGTCGATTGACCGATGCCCCATCTGTTGGTTCGTCGGTTGGGCCTGTTCGACAGACCTTTACTAAAATTGGAATAATTTTTTACTCGTAGGTTTAATTTTAGCAACAGTTGGTGTCTATGGAAATTTAATTCACTTATATATTTGTGGGTAGGTCATGGGACACCTAATTAATTTTGTGACAAGACATATTACCATTTCAAGTTTACCCAACTACATTTCCCCTTAATTGTCTGCTTATTTCCCACCTACAGTCAAACCTACAGAACGTAGGTGCACCTAGGGACCTTGCTTGTCATCTCTATATCTTCTCACAGATTGGGTGAAGGGAGTCTCGATCAATGGTCAAGGACTACGGACCGTAGTCTGACCTACGGACTGTAAGTCTGTCCGTCGACAAACACTTAACCAATTTTCCTTGGCTGAGATTTTTGGGAGTTTCTGATCCCATCGACGATTGTGCAGGATAGACCATGGATCAGGTTATGGTCCGTCGATGGTCAGGGCGGTTGCACCTGCAGATTTTTCTGAAAAACTAATTTTTGGTCTTTTTTGGATACGGTGTGTTACAGATAGTGTCCAAAACTCTCTTAGTTTGTTGTTTTCCAAGTACTATTGATAATCTTGTACACTAGTTTTCTGAGATATATGAAATACTCAAGTTTCTCTCTTCTTTTCTTTTGCTTATGTTATCTTTGTTTACCTTTTGTGCTAACAATTGTGGTATCAAGAGCTTAAAACCAGGTTAGAATCCATTCTTTCCTCAAGCAGGGAATGGTAAAGTAAGATAAATAAAAGGTTGAAATTGTGAGATTCTTTTGAAGAAGGAAGAAAAAAATTTCATGGAAGGGAACGGTACAACAACATCATTTCAACCCATGTGTCCAATTTTCAAAGGTGAGAATTATCAGTTTTGGAGTCTTAAGATGAAAGCTCTTACTATGGGATGTAGTTTAGACTTGAATTCTGGAAAAGAATGCAAACCAACTGATAGAACATAAAAAGAGATATTCGGAGACAATTTTCATGATCCAGCAAGCTCTTCATCATGATATTTTTCCTCGTATATCAACCATAGAAACCTATAAACATGCATAAAAGATCCTGAAACAAGAGTACTTCAGTGATGACAAGGTAAATGTTTTCAAATTAAAAACTCTCTAACGTGATTTTGAAACATTGTTCATGAACAAAAATTAAAATGTGCAAGATTATTTGTCTAGAACATGTGCGATTGTTAATAGGATGAGGTCCTATGGTGAAAAAATTGATAGTCAAATTGTTGTGTCTAATGTTTTGAGAAGATTAACCACCAAATTTGATCATGTTGTTACTACAATTCAGGAATCGAAGGACCTATCTACTTATTCTTTTGATGAATTAATGGGTTCCTTGTTAGCTCATGAAGATAGGCTAAATAGGTCCTGTGAGAAAGTTAAAGAGAAAGCATTCCAGGTAAAGGGTGAGTTCTCTTACAAGGGAAAAACAGAAAGCTCAATAGTTAGGGACACGACAGAGGCAATAATTATGGACGAGGTCGTCGTGGTTGCAGAGGTAGAAACCAGGTTGGTTATTCACATCAATACAAGGGCACAATTCAATCCCGATACTGGAAGAAATTCGGCCATAATGAAGTTGATTGCTGGATGAAGTAGAAAGATGAGCAGAAGGCAGCCAATGTAACTCAAAATGTGGAAGAAAAAAGTAAGTTGTTTATTAATCATTCCCCAATAACTGAAAGTGCTAATGTTGTGTGGTTCATTGATCGTGCATGCTCCAAACACATATCAAGTTCAAAGTCCCTATTTAGAGATATTCCTGAGTCATAGAAAATGAGGTGCGGCTAGGAGATGACAAACAAGTCCACTTGCAGAGAAATGTATTGATAAGATTAAAATTGTCCAAGGTAATGTGAAACTTTTATATGACATGCAATATGTTCCCACTTTGGCTCACAACATGTTAAGTATTGACCAATGGATAACTAGTGGGTACTCAGTTGTGTTTGATGATCAATCATGTGATATTAAAGATAAGAAATCTGCACAACCATACCTCATGTATCTATGACTAAAAATAAAATGTTAACCCTTGATATTTTATGTGTTTAAATATTGCTTTAGTTGTCAAAGGAAAGAATGAGACTTATCTGTGGCATTCACATTATGGACACTTGAATGTTAATGAGTTAAAACTTTTGGTTCAAAAATACATGGTTATTGGCTTGAAAAAAATCAATTAACTTGACTTGTATGAAGGATGTATTTATGAGAAGCAAACTAGGGAATCATTTCCGGTAGAAAAATCATGGAGGGTTACAACTTGTCTTTAACTTTTGCATGCTGACTTATGTGGAACAATGCAAATGGAATCCCTGGGTGAAAGTCATTTTTTTATGTATACTGATGATTACAGCCATTTTAGCTAGGTTTATTTCTTGATGTTCAAATCAGAAACTTTGAGAATTTCAAGAAACGTAATAGCATTTGTAGAGAATCGAAGTGGCAAGAAGATAAAATCACTCGTACTGATAGAGGTGGTGAATTCTTGTCTAAAGAATTTAATGTCTTTTGTGATGAGAATGGAATTCTGAGGGAACTTACAGCCCCATATACACCGGAGCAGAATGGTGTCGCCGAACGAAAGAATCGGACGGTAGTGGAAATGGCTAGAATCTCAATGAAAGCAAAGGGTCTACTGGATTACTTTTGGGGAAAAGCTATTGCAGCAGCTATTTATCTTTTGAATATCTGTCCAACAAAAGTTGTTTGGAACATGACACCTATTGAACCTTGGAATGGTAAGAAGCCACGGGTAAGCCACTTAAGAATTTTTGGTTGTATAGAATATGCTTTGGTTAATTTTCTTCGAATCTTGATAAAAGATCTGTAAAATGCATTTTTGTTGTCTATAGTCGTCAATCCAAAGCATATCATATATATAATCCCATAAGTGGCAAAGTGATCATAAGAAGATTTTTTTCTTAAGTGAGGATGACTCTTGCAACTTTGTTTTTTTGAATTTGAGATCAAATCTCCAATTTGTATCTACTGATGAAGAACCTACAATAGTAGATCCTACTGTTTGAAGCATTCTTGGTGCACCGACATCAGCTGCAACACTTGATGAGACTTCTGATGAGGTAATTCCACAAATAAGATCAACATGAGAAAGGAAACCAAATCCCAGATATCCTAACAATGTAAATACTTCTTGTCAATTTTCTTTGCTTATTTCAAATCCTGTTTGTTATGAAGATGTGGCAGAACAATCTGAATGGAAGAAGGCTACGGTAGAAGAGATGCAAGAAATTGAAAGAAATTTTGCATGGGAGTTAGTTGATTCACCTAAAGGAAGGGACATGATTGGTCTCAAATGGGTATTTATAACAAAGTGTAATGTAGATGGGAGCATTCAAAAGCACAAAGCTCGTCTCATGGAAATAGGACATTCACAACAACAAGGTGTAGATTTTGAAGAAACTTTTTCTTCTATTGCATGATTTGAAACAGTGAGAATTGTTTTGGCTTTGGTTGGGCAAACCGTTTATCAATTTGATGTGAAGTCTGCCTTTTTGAATGGTGATCTAGAAATAGAGGTGTATGTTTTACAACCTTTGGGCTTTATTATTATTGGTAATGAGAACAAAGCCTACAAGATAAGAAAAGATTTAAGGGCTAAATCAAGCTCTATCTGTGTGATACAACAAAATTGATTCATTCTTTCAATATCACGGATTCACGAGAATTGAAAATGAACCCACATTGTACTTAAGAAAGCAAGGTAATGGAGAATCTTTGGTAGTTTGTCTCTATGTTGATGATATGATTTATTTTGGTTTCTCAAAGTGCTTAGTTGATGATTTAAAATTAAGTATGATGAGAAACTTTGAGTTGACGTATTTTGGTTTACTGAAATACTTTTTGGGGCTTGAAGTAATCCAAGATAAAGATGGAATTTTGTTACTCAAAAGAAATATGCAAAGGATCTTTCGGAAAAATTTCATATGATGAATTTTGAAGCAGCAACTAGACCTATGAATAACAATGATAAGTTACAGGGTGCAGATGGAACTGAGAAAACGGATCTTGTTCAGAAGTATAGTTTGTGGCTTAAATTATCTAACGCACACTAGGCCTGACATTGTTTATTCTATTAGTGTTGTGTCCAGATTTTTGCAGAGTTCGACAAAGCAACATTTAGGTGCTGCAAAAAGAATTCTTGGCAATTTTTATTGAACGGAAAACTTTGGTATTTGGTATTCTAAAGTATCAAATTTCATATTGGTTGGCTATACAAATAGTGATTATGCAGGTTGTTTGGACGATCGAAAAAACACTTCTAGTGGTTGTTTCAGCTTTGGTTCTCGAGCACTAACATGGAGTTCAAAGAAGCAGGAGACAGTAACTCTGTTAACATCTGAGGCGGAGTATACACCAGAAAATTTAGCAGCACGACAAGCTCTATGGCTCCGGAAACTACTTGAAGATTTTAGTTACGAGCAAAAGGAGTCTACTAAGACATTTTATGATAAAAAATCAGCAAATGCTATGTCTAAGAATCCCTCCTTTCATGAGAACCAAGCATATTGATGTGCAATATCACTTCATGCATAGATTGGTAGCTGATGAAAGAATAATGCTAAAACTCTGCAGCACAAACGAGCAAGCAGTGTATATATTTATGAAGTCACTTCCTCAAGCTAAGCGTGAACTTTCAGGTTGCATTTAGGAAAGTGATTTTGAATCAAGGGGAAAAGTTATTTGACTGAGTTAAAACTCACTAAGTTACTGTACGTATTTTTAGGAGCCTTTACGTATTTAATTTATTAGCATTAGGAGTCCTAATTTAGTTGGAGTTAGTCAATTAGCAGGTCATGGGATAATTTCCTAATTTCTCTCTT
Source organism: Solanum lycopersicum (assembly GCF_036512215.1). Classification (NCBI taxonomy): domain Eukaryota; kingdom Viridiplantae; phylum Streptophyta; class Magnoliopsida; order Solanales; family Solanaceae; genus Solanum; species Solanum lycopersicum. The sequence continues at coordinate 55,094,483 of NC_090806.1, read as the reverse complement.
AGTATGGTTTTTTCCAAGTGCTATTTATACTCTTGTACAGTAGTTTTTTGAGATTTAAGAAATACTCAAGTTTCTCTCAGCTTTTCTTCTGCTTGTATTATCTTTGTATACTTCCTGTGCAAACAAAGAAAGCTAAAGCACTACAATTGTTTAAGAAAAATTTTACTTGGCATTATTTAACTCATCTAACAACAAAAACATACCTAAACCTTACCATATCTTGTGCAGATAAAATCTTGTTTCCATACACACTCTTTAATCAAGTAAGTATATCAACGATGTCAAACTCATCAAATAATAACACAACATCAAACTCTCCACATAAAACTCTATTAGAATATGAACAATTATTTGAACCCTAAAGGATAGTACATAGGAAAAAATTAGGAAGAGGAAAATTTATTTACCTGATTCATGTAGATGTAGGTCATCAGAGGTTGTTATGAATTGTTAGCAGCCAAAAGTAAACCCTAGGGATTACTTCGAACTTCTTCCTCTGAATATATATACATACTGAAGATATATATATATGGTAAGTTATAATTTTGGGACACAAACATTTGTTTATAATTTTTATGATATTTTGCAGATCATATACATACTTTGTAGCGAGATCCAAAGGCTTTACAAACTTGAAGTCTTCATCCATATCAGTACTATTTTGCATTTCTTAGTTGTTATTGATTAGTTTAGAGTTTTATCAAAGAGTTAAACCTCAAATACAAAAATCAGAATATCAAAATGTTTGCTTAACATTGCTCATTTTTTTTCTAGTTCAAGATAAAGAATACCCTTTTGCACAAAAGTAAGAAGAGCACCACGAGAAAGTAGAATTCCTTCCATTGTTCTCTTATGTGAGAATCATTATATTTATCCTCTCGGTGCTCTTGGTACCTTTGTGCCTAAGGGTATTAAGTATCTTGAACTAGAAAAAAATTGGAGCAATATGTAATGCAACCATTTTGATATTCAGATTTTTGTATATGAAGTTATATCTTTTGATAATGTTTAAATAACCAATAATAACTAAAGAATGAAGAATGAAACTTATATGGATGAAGACATCAAGTTAATACAACTTTTGGATCTCATTACAAAGAATGAGTACGAACTGCAAAATATAATAAATGAGAAAAGAGAAACTTCGAAAAGATGAACCTAGGATGATGGGTTAGGCAAATGATGACAACGACAGGGACCACAAATGAGAACCTTCAAGAGAAAAGGATAAATAGCATAGGGAAAAAGAATGTCAATGGGATAAAGATAGGAGTGCAAACAACAACTTATGTTTAGTCTTGAGTCAAGCACCAATCTAGTCTCCCGCATCCCATTTATGAGATTACATTGGGTATGTTGTTATTAAAGTGTCTAATATTACTTTTGTATTTTGGGTCATATTCAATGATAATAAACAGAATTCCTTATTCAAATTATGAGATTCTTTAATGATCAACAATTAAGGCAAGCCAATTTCTTTGTAGTCATTCTTTTTAATCATTGAAATATGGTCCATTTACAATTATTGCATTCTTGATAGACGCAATCAATGAAATTTTAATGACTATTGGGAAGTTTGGAAGAATAGGAATTCTTACATTTCTAGTAACCTATTTGTCTAGACACTTCTGATAGGTTAGGATAATGCACAAAAAAGGCAATCCTTTTTACATTCGAGGTGTTTGGCCGAAAAAAGAAGTCCTTTTTAGCATATACAAGACAAAACATAGGTTTTTTTTCTCCAAAAGTACTATGAACATACAATACAAAACACAGGTTGTTTTTCTCCAAAAAGTAATATATAATAAATGATTTGATTTGAAGCGCATAAATTATTTGTTTCCTTAACCACGAGAGACTCTTTTGATCAATCCTTGGATTAGAGAAAGCTTTAGCACTAGAATTATCTCGAAAATTTTAACTTGTTCAAGTTATACTCATCTAAAGACAACAACCTACCCAAACTTTACTCATACCTTGTACATATAGAAAATATTGTTTCCAGACACATTCTTGAATCAATTAAAGGATATCAAAGTGGTTAAACTCATCAAATTGAAACACTACATCAAATTCTATTAGAACTATGAACAACAATTTGAACCCTAAAAGATAGTACAAAGGAACATATTAGGAAGAGGAAAATTTGTTTACCTAATTCATATAGATGTTTGTCATTGGAGGTTGTTGTAGATTGTCAACAGCCAAAAGTAAACCCTGGGGATTATTCTACCTTTGAATATATATAGAGGGAAGATATGATAAGTGAGAATTTTTTGAAAAAAAAATATTTATCATACTTAGAATATTAGAAATGTTTTCATTCCATGAAGCCAATTTCAATAAATTTTATGTCGAATGACTAACCTATCCTCAAGGCTTTCGCTATATCAATTTGAGCTGAATTTTATCTAATATGTAGAAGACATATTCAGAATTTAAACAAAAGATTTAAATTTGGTATTATATCAGAAGACATTTAATTTAATGGATTTGAAATTTATTTATTAAAATATTGTTAGTTAATTAGTATGGATCATGGATGAATGCCAAATCAATATTGATACAACAAAATGCCTTTTACATGAAATGATTAAAATTAATATTTTATATTCTATATTCAATATTCATTTACGAGACATAAATCACTATTTTTTAGAAGTCACAATTTTAAAGACCTAAATTCAAATTTTATTAGTATGTACATTTTTTGGAATTTCATTTTAATTGGTTGGTGTTTTATTCCATGAAGTTACAATACTATAATCTTCATTTTTTAAAAGTTACATTTTACTAAGACATAAATCCTAATTCGTTTAGTACGTATATTTTATTTCAAATTTAACTTTTTGGTGTTTTAGGTCATGAAATTACAATACATAAACCTAATTTTATTAGTAGTTACATTATTTCAAGAGTTCAACCCTAATTTTATTAGTATGTATATTTTCTTCAAGTTGATTGTATTGATGTTTTAGGTCTTGCAGTTACAAAAGATCTAAACCATAATTCTTTAAAAGTTACATTTTTCAAGACTAAACTCTATTTTTATTAGTACGTACAATTTATCAATAACATTTTATTTTTTTGTGGTATTTTTTAACTTGCAGTCGTTACAATACCTAAATCCTAATTTATAAAAAGTTATAATGTTCTAAAGCTAATAACTAATATTAGTTGTACGTACACTTTTGAAGATCTAATCCCGAATTTTATCACTACATACATTTTTTTTAATATGTATTTGTTGAAGATTTTCATATTGGATGAAATAGGGATATGTGGTTTCCTTATATCGAGCTTTGAATATCTACTTCTTATGAGCTAACTTTTAAGGTTGAGTTACGCTCAAAATCTATTTATTACCATAGTGTCGGTACTGGACCATTTTAGGAATAATGTGTAATTTTGTGATCATGAGAAGAAATATATGCTCCATGTGTTAAAAGTTTTTTATGCTACAATTGTTTAATCCTTATCAATTTTAAGTTCTATATATTGACGATATGTCGAAGGTAGAAATATGCATACAATTAGATTACTTCTAGGATAATTACAAGTGATCTATGTAATACTATATTGAATTTGGTCAAAACATGATTAGTATATTATCATTAGTATGTATGACTTAAATACTTATCGAGGAAAGTAAAATAAAAAAAAGATATTTAACTGGTATATGGGACCATATTTTAATCTACTATCTTCACTATTTTAATCAATAAAGTGTAATATATTTCATCTTAGTATAATTATTTACTACAGTAGTAATTAGGGGTATTCATGGTTAAATTTTAATTGGTTATTGGTGAAAATCAAACTAATTTAGTTGGTTGTAAATTTGTAAATGAAAACCAAATCAAATGAAAAATATAACTGTCGATTTGGTTATTGTCGGTCTAGTTCGAGATTTTAGCTTCTTTCACATTAAAAGTAATAATTTTTTAGGATATAGGTATATCAATAAACACACACCTTATACATGAAAAATCTAGAAGAAAGTTATTGTAAGTCAACCAAACATTTAAGCAACACTAGTTATTACTACACGAACAAAGTGTTTCTATTAAGAGATGGTGTAATTATCTTACGTGAGGGACGGTTGATAAATAATGATTTGTTATAGACTTGGACATGAAGTTGTAATAGTTGGACTAAAATATATGTATTGGTCTCGACGAAAGGAGTAAATTTAATAGAGAAAATTATGAGAATAAGCAAACATATACTAGTTCAATTGTTAAAATGTTGTCAATCTGTGTTTAAAGAATCTTACTGCTTCCTACAACTTTGCTGAAACACCAAGTTACCAAAGTTAAATGAACCAATGAAGAATAGAAGAACAAAAATTAATTCACAAAACTAAAATATGTAACATATACAAGAATCTGGAAAAATACAAAGAAAATCAAGCCCACTAAATGCACAGTGTCTCCTTAAGGAAATTATTCCCCTCTAGTATCCGAGGTTTAATTTTGAATTTGTCCTCCCTGAATAATAATCTTAATCACCAGTGTATTGATACACAAAACTCTAGTGTGAACGAGCCACTCAACGGCAGTAAAATACACTTTAAAATACTAGATTTAGTATTAGTAGAAGAAGTCTAGAAATTGGTTCAATTCAAAATGAGAAGAAATCCCTTAATTCATAGAAAACAAAGGGTATTGTGAAATGGTTCTTATTGTACCTTACTTGAAAGGTCACAAAACATTGAAAATTTACAATCTTTCAAAAAGATCACAACCTGTTATAAATGTCAGAACTTTTCATAAAAGAAAGACACAACTTTCAAAAAAGACACAACTTTTCATAAAAATAGCAACTATTTATAAAACTATATTCTATCCTACATGCTTAGTACCTTTTAAGTACTGAGAAATACATGCACTACATCTTATCGTGATATAGGTTTAGGTTCTCCTCATCAAGATCACGCTTAGATCAATTATTATCTCTAGTTCAACAAAATCAGTAGTGAGTCATCATTCTCTAAGGATAATAGTCATGAGTATATTTTTAGTATTTTTATTCATTTATTATTGTTTTAAATTCTTGCACTAAGTCGAGTCTTTTTCATGGGTGTGAAATGCACCACATCTAATGAGAGGGAGTCTATGAGGTGTTTTAGGGAAAAAATGACTTTCTTGACATTCTTATCGTGCATAAGGTATGATCTAATTCCATTCTAACTCGACGTTCTTCATTTCATATCATGCCTCATCGTAGAGCTAATGCCAGGAATACGAATGCCATGAATGCATACGCAGCTCCTCCAGTCCCAAATTAGGAAGTCTCCAATACTGAGTTCAAGAACGACATTCAGATGTTGTCTTAGAGTGTCGCCAAAAAGAACAATCAGTGGGTTCAACCTTATGTGAATGCAAATGGTGGATCAAAAAAGGACAGGGTCCGTAACTTTGTTAGGATGAATCTTCCTTAGTTCTTAGGAGCATAGGCTAGTGAGGTTTGAAAATTTCTTAGATTAGATCAGGAAGATCTTTGAGGTGATGAAGGTCACTAGGAATGATCGTGTTGAGTTGGCATCAAACCAGCTAAAAGATGTTTCTCATATCTGGTATACTCAGTAGAAGGAAAATAGGGGTACAGATGCAACTCCTATTGCCTGGGATTGCTTCAGCGAGACCTTTTTAGACATGTTTTACCCAATAGAGTTGAAAGAACAAAAGGCCCAGGAATTCATGAACTTAAGGCCAGGTAACATGACAGTCCAAGAGTATGGAATCAAGTTTACCCAAATCTTCAGGTATGGTCCTCACATTGTTGCTGGCTCCACGGCTTAGGTGAATATGTTCTTGCATGGAGTGTCAAATTTGTTGAAAATAGAGTGCAGAAATGCTATGTTTCTGAGAATATGAACATCTCAAGGCTAGTGACTCTTGCTCAGCAGGTTGAGAGTGACAAGCTTATGGAACGTTAAATAAGAAGCCTAGGGTTTGGAACTATGACTAGTCTAAGCAGACGTCAAGTTGTGGAAATTGCTCACACTTTCACCAAAAGTCTTTGACTAAAAACCCTATATCAGCTAGTGTTCCATCCTCCAAGAAAAAGTATGATAAAAAGGTTAGCGCACCATGATCTAAGTCTTAGGAAAGTTTTTCAGGTACCAAGACTTACCCCACTTGTCCTAAGTTTAGTAAGAACCATCTAATCGAATGCCTCGTAGGAAAGGAAAGAAAGATGCTCTGGGTGCGGTTAGTCTGGTCCACAGGTTGAGGGGTTGTCCTTCTAGACATGATCAAGTAGGTGGTAATGGTACATATCACTCTACAACATCAACAGCCCTAGTAAGTCGCCCGACTCAACAGCGTAACTCATCTGGTACAGGTGGCAATTAAAGCTAAAATCGTTTGTATGCTCTTAACGCTCGCCAGGATCAGGAAGGTTCTCCTGATGTAGTTAGTGGTACTTTACAAGTCTTTGACCTTGTTATTTGTGCATTCTTAGATCCAAGGGCTACTCTTCCATTGTAAGTCCTTACATAAAAGTCCAAATTAATGTTAGTCCAAAAACTCTCTAAGAACCTTTCTCACTCTCTACTCCAATTGGTGACCCAGTTATATCTAGACGGGTATATAGAAATTTCCTGTTACAGTCTCTCAGAGAGTCACCTTAACAGATCTTTTAGAGTTAGAAATTGTTGAATTTTATGTCATTCTAGGCATGGATTGGGTACATGTTATGCCTCAGTCAATTGTAGAACTAGGATTATTCCTTTACAGTTTATAAATGAACCAATCTTAGAGTGGAAGGGTAGTAGCTTTGCGCATATGGGTGGATTCATTTATTACTTTAAGGACAGAAGGGTGATCTCTAAGGGTTATCTCTATCATCTAGTTCGGGTTAAGGATTCTAGCTCTGAAACCCCAATTCTTGAGTCAGTTCTAGTAGTAAGTGTATTTCCTGAAGTGTTTCTAGAAGATCTTTACGGACTTTCTCTAGAAAAGGAAATCAACTTTAAAATTGATCTCCTTCTAGATAACCAGCCTATTTCTATTCCTCCTTAAAGAATGGCTCCAGCAGAGCTTAAGAAATTGAAAGATTAGTGGAAAGACCTTCTAGATAAGGGTTCCATCAAACCTAGTGTTTCACCATGGGTGCACCTATGTTAATCATAAAGAAGAAATATGGGTCAATCAGAATATGCATTGACTATAGACCGTTGAACAAGGTCATAACTAAGAATAAGTATTCCATCGCTAGGGTTGATAACTTTTTTGACCAACTTCAGTATGCTAGTGATTTCTCAAAGATAGACCTCAGATCGGGTTATCAAAACCTCAGAGTCAGAAACAGTGACATTCCAAAAACAATCTTCAAAACTTGGTATAGTCATTATGAATTTATATTTATGCTGCTTGGACTAGCAAATGCTCTTGCATCTTTCATGGATTTGATGAATAGAGTATCTAAATAGTACCTGCAGTTGTTCATTATCGTCTTTATTCATGATTCCTTATTTCCTCTAGGAATGAGGAAGAAGATGTGAGTCATTACTGATTTATTCTGTAGACTCTCAAGATTGACAATTATTCACTACGTTTAGCAAATGTGAGTTCGGGTTGCAATATGTTACTTTCCTAAGTCATATTGTATCTAGCGATGGAATCTGAGTAGATTCGTAGAGAAGCAATGAAATAATGGACTAAACCTACCTTTGCTAAAAATATTAGAAGTTTCTTAGGTATGAAGAGTTATTACATAAGTTTCATGGAAGGATTTTGATACATAGCCTCACCATTCACTAGGTTGACTCAGAAGATGGTCAAGTATCAACAGTTAGATGATTGTGAGATAAGTTTTGCAAAATTGAAAAATAGATTGTCTACAACTCCTTTCTTGACTCTAGTAGATGGTTCAGATGGTTATGTCATTTGTTGTGATGCATCTAGAGTTTTCCTAGGTTGTGTGTTGATGTAGAAAGATAAGGTTATAGCTTATGCTTATAGACACTTTAAGGTGTATAAGATGAACTATCAAACTCATGACCTCAAGTTTGCAGCAATGGTGTTTGCACTCAAGATTTACAGACACTAATTGTATAGTGTTCATGTAGATGTGTTTAGTGAACATAAGAGCATCCAATATGTGTTCAGCAGAAAGAGGTGAATATTTGCCAGAAGAGATGGCTTGAGTTCTTTAATGATTATGATATGAGTGTACATTACCGTCCTGATAACGCGAATGTAGTGGACGATGCTCTTAGCAGATTATCTATCGTTATTGTAGCCCATGTTGAGGAAGAAAGGAAGGAACTAGTGAAGGATGTTAACAGGCTTTCTAGATTGGGAGTTTGCCTTGTGAGCATATCAGACAGTGGTGTAATACTTCAGAATGGGACGGAATCTTCTTTAGTAGTGAAGGTTAAGGAAAATCAAGATAGTGCTCCAATCTTTCTTGAACTTAAGAGTGCAGTCCATAATCAAATAGTGGAGGTTTTCTCCCAAGGGGGAAATAGTGTACTTCGCTACCAGGTAGATTGTGTGTTCCTGATGTGGTTGAGTTGAGAAAGAATATTTTTGTTCAATCCTATAACTCCAGATATTTTATCATCTAGGTGCCACAAAAATGTACCTCGATCAGCGGGAAGTCTATTGGTTGAATGGAATAAAGATAGATATAGAATATTTTATGAGTAAGTGCCCCAATTGCCAGCAAGTCAAGAAGAACATCAAAAACAAGGGGGTATGACTAAAGGGATCAACATTCCTCATTGGAAGTGGGAAATTATAAATATGGATTTCATCGTAGGTTTACCTCAAATTCGCACAAAATATGAATCCATTTGGGTGATAATTAACATGATGACTAAGTCTTCTCACTTTTTAGCAGTCAAGACTACATATTCGGTGAAGGACTATGCTAGGTTATTCATTGATGAAATTGTGAGTTTGCATGGGGTTCCTTTCTTTATCATCTCATATAGAGGTCCTAGTTTACCTCTCATTTGTGGAAGTCATTTTCAGAAGGGTCTCGGTACTCATGTTAACCTAAGCACAACATTTCATCCGCTGATAGATAGATAGGAAGAACATACTATTCATACCCTAGAGAATATATTGAGAGATTGTGTGATCGATTTCAAAGGTAGTTGGGATGATCGCCTTTCTCTTATTGAGTTTGCGTACAATAATAGCTACCATTCAAGCATTTAGATGGTCATTTATGAGGCTCTATATGGGGGTAGATGTAGATCTCATGTTGGTTGGTTTGAAGTAGGTGAAACAACTTTGATAGGGCAAGATTCAGTCATTTATGCTATGGTGAAAGTGCAAATAATTAGAGATTGAGTTAATACAACCCAAAGTCGTCAAACATCTTTTGTATATGTAAGGAGAAGGGAACTAGAGCTCCTAGTTTATGATTGGATTATCTTGAAACAGTGACCTATGAAGGGGGTGATGAGATTTGACAAGAATGGGAAGTTACTTCATAGATATGTAGTCTCTTAAATGATATCGAAAAGGGTGGCAAGTTTGCATATGAGTTGGAGTTGCCAGCAGAATTTGCAGTAGTCCATCCAGTCTTCCACATTTCACTCTTGAAGAAGTGTGTGGTTGATCTAGTCTCAATAGTTACAATAGAGAGTGTGGCGGTGAAAGATAGTCTTTCTTATAAGTATGTACCAGTTGAGATTCTTGAACAACAAGTAAGAAGGTTGTGAAATAAAGAAGTCACTTCGGTCAACGTTTTGTGGAGTAGTCAGTCCGTAGAGAGAGCTACTTGGGAAGCAGAAGAAGACATGAAAGTCAAGTGCCCTCACCTCTTTCCTTTTGATTACGCTCCAGCCTAAGCTAAGTATTTACAGAAATTAAGTTGTAATGTGTTAATCACTTCATTCATTTGGAGTAGCATAAGACTGAGTAGTACTAGGGTTTAGCGTACCAAATTTGTCCTAGAACTACTAGCCTTGTAGGTTGCAAGTCCCCTATGTGGGCATCAGTTTAGTGATCACGCCAACATGCCTTTATAACTCTGGCAGGGTATATTGGATCCTTTCGATGGGATGTATATGTAAGACTCAACATTTAAATCATGTGGTTTTAATATCAGTTATTAGTAGATTCCACAGTTCAGCCAAACTATATTGCATTAACCACATTTATAGTTCTGTTAGTATTCAGTCTGAACCGGTCATAAATTAGGTCATTGCATCTATTAGCTCAGAATCTAGTATATCATGTTTAGAATATTATACTTGCTTTTGTGTTTGTTCAGTTATATTTTATTTCATCTTTATTCTATCCTACATGCTCAGTACTGTTGAAGTACTGACACATACGTGCTCTATATTTTCTTGTAATTTAGGTTCAGGTTCTCAGCATCCAGATCACGCTTAGATCGATTCCCGATCTCTTGTTTAGCAGATTCAGTGGTGAGTCCTCATTTTTAAGGACAATAGTCATGAGTTTATTTTTAGTATTTTTAGACATTTAGTTTCAGTTTTTGCTAGACTTTGCAGGGCCGGTTTCAGAATTTCTAGTCAGTTAGAGGTATTTTGAGACATAGTTATTTTCAGCTAGTAAAGAGTTAATATTTTATTTTTATTGAACTCATCAGTTCCAAATATTTCAGTTATAGTATATAGGTATTTCCCATCTTTTCATTTTAATTATGATTTAGGTTTCGCATCAGTTTATTATCTTTAGTATGTTCATGATCATGCTAACATGTTTAGCTTGGGATCACTTGTGGTCCTAGATCCTACATCCCCTGTCCGCGTCTCGGGGGTATCTCAGGGTGTGACATTTAGTCTTAGGAGGATCACCCTCAAATAAGTGGTCATATAAATTGGTTGAATAGGGACTAGGTTGATATGGGGGTCCTGGCTCATTATGGTATATGGAAGACTTGAGTAAGAGGATTGGATTCTGTAATGTTGAGTGAAAAGATGATTGTTATTTTCGATGTACATGGTACCTCATATGATGTGTAGAAGTCCACTGGATTTAATTCATTTATTGCGTCTAGCATTTGTTTTCAAGAGGAATGTGACTGAGACATTTTAGAAAGACAAGGAACAAGAATTTTGGAGGGATAAAGATTATGGTTTTTAATTTATTTAGGGAGTCTAGCATTTTACATTAAAGAGTCTTTAAAAGTGAAGAGATGGAGTAGAGGGAAGATGTATAAAAAGAAAGTTAAAGATGTGTTAGGTCCCTGAGTAGATATGTTGCTTTGACTTCAAGTTATGCATGAACAGTGAAAATGGACGATGATTGAAATGTGGAGATCTCAATGATTATCATTTAACAATTTAAGAAAATTGTAGAAGGTGTCAACACTTAGTCAGGACCAAGTCCCTTAGTACAGAAGAAGCGCAATCTTTGAATCGTTCTAATAATTTCTTGCTCCGGTAATTTTCCATGAGTATGTACCTACAACAAGTATAGATCCAAACGAAGATTTGATGCCTTCTAATATTGGTAGGTCAGTTCGTTTTCATCATGCATAACATCAATCTGTTACTTTCAAATTAACCTTTACTGAGGGCTTTTGTGAAAATCTTTGCAATCTGCTCTGAAACTCTACTGAACTGCATGTTCATGTTCCCTTTTAAACATTATCTCTCAAGAAGTGATGTCTGATATAAATGTGTTTTGGTTCTCTTGGGCTTAACTACATTCTTTCTTATGTTGACAACATTGGTATTGTCACACATGAGTGGAATGGTAGGACCAAGTACTGAAATATCTTCAACTTATTGCTTGATCCATAGGATTTGGGAACATCATGGTGCAGCCGATACTTATTTAACTTCATCCGTAGAGAGGGACACTGAGTTTTACTTCTTTATTCCCACTGCAATAAGTAAAAAACCCAAGAAGCTTGCCATTTCGACCGTGCTATTTATCTCCACTTGATGACCTTCAAAATCATCATCTACATACCAAATTAGATCAAAGCAGTCTCTTGGTGGATAGAAGAGTACCGGGTCCATGACATCTTTAGATACCTCAGAATCTGATTGAGTGCTTCCAAATGTAATTCCCTCGGACATGTCAGGAACCTTGTACACATAACCAAATTAGAGAGAGCACTTATTCATAGATATAGAAGATATCCAATAATTCTTCTGTAAATGGTGTGATTCACTAAGGCATCTGACTCATCAGCTTCAATTTTTGAGTTTGTATTTACGGGGGTGTCAATAGGCTTTGAGTTAGCCAGATGAAACTTCTTTAGCAACTCCTTTATGTACTTCTCTTGGAAGATTGAGTTGTCACTTGATGTTTGCTTAATCAACAATCCTGAGAAGAATTAAAACTCTCCCCTCATGCTCATCTCGAATTCATTTACCATAAAGATGGCAAACTCTTCACAAAGAACCACGAATGTGGCTCCAAAAATAATGTCATCCACATACATTGGGGTAATGAGAAGTTCATTGTCCCTTTTCTTTAGAAATAGTATGTTATCTATATTTCCCCTTTTGAATTCATTCTTCAAGCGAAATTTAGGCAAAAAGATCATGATAAGCTTTTGGAGCTTGTTTTAGTCCATACAGGCAGTGTCGAGTTTAAAAACATGGTTTGGATAGTCCGCATCCTCAAAGCCAGATAGTTGTTTCACATACACTTCTTCCTTTAGATCATAATTTAAAAAACCCTTTTTACATCCATTCAGAAGAGTTTGAATTTTTTAAAGGTTACAAAGGAAATAAGAATTCTGATGGCTTCCATTTAGCAACATGAGCAAATGTTTCATCACATTCTATGCCTTTCGCTTTATTATAGTCCTGAACAATCAGTCTTGACTTGATCCTCGTAATGACTCCACTCTCATTTAGTTTATTCCTTAACTCCCATCTAGTCCCTATAGTGGTTTTGTCACCAGGCTTAGGACCAGGTGCTATACTTTACTCTATTCAAACTAACAGTGTTCCTCCAGTATTGCATTAACCGAGTCTACATAATTCAAGGTCTCCTTCAGATTTTTGGGCTCAATGGTTGATATAAATACTGAAAATGCAACCAAATTTCTAGTCTTGGACCTTGTTTTCATTCAAGAATTCAATGTTGAAATAAGGTTATCAAGAGGATGAGATTATTGATGCTTTCATCTTAATTTAGAGTTAAGGGGTTGAGGTTGATGTATCTACTCTTGTTCATTCTCGGAGTCATCACTTTCAAATCGAGGTGACTGTTCCTAGCCTGCTTTACTTGAAGGAGCAGGTCCATCTTCAATCTTGTTAACTCCACTACTCCTATCAGATTGACCGGATTGGGTAGTATCAGAGTGTTTAACTTCTCTAGCCCATGTATCACTCTCTTCATTTGACTATGAATCAACTCCTCAAGTTCATCATCATTTTTCTGCACCAGGTTCGTTAATTCACAACCTTTATAAATAATTACATGAAAACATTCTTCAATGCACAATGTTCTCTTGTTGAAGACTACATAGGCTACACTCGAGGATGAGTACCCTACAAACACAAATTCATCATTTTGAGGATCATATTTTTCTAGATCATCGTTACCGTTGTTCAGCACAAAACAGTTGCACCTAAAACCCTAAAATAACTTAGGTTGGGAGTTGTTCAATAACGACCTTATCAAACTCATGTAGGTGGCGTAGAATACAATGTTAACTATTTCAGCCCAAAAATTTTGAGCGAGGTCTATATCTATGAGCATGGTTCTGGAAATATCAACTAGAGTTATGTTCTTCCTTTCAACAACATCATTTCGTTGAGGTTTTTTGGGAGTTGAGAATTTATGATGACTACCATTTTCAGCTTATAAGGTATCAAGCTTTCATTCTAAAACTTAGTTCCGTTATCAGAACTATCCCTGCAATCGTGAAGTTAAGCTTTGTCCTAATCACTTTAAAGAATATTATCAACACATTAGCTGTTTAACATTTGGACTTGAGGAACAGAGTCCAAGTTAATCTTGAGTAGTCATCAACAGTTACCAAAATGTACTTCTTTCCATCTCCACTTTGAATCTACACAGGCATGCACAGATCCATGTGAATCAACTATAGAGCTTGTGATGAGATTACTTGGTCCTTTTTCTTGAATAAGGATGTGCTATGTTTCCCTTTGATATATGCATGACACACTTTGTTGTTATTCAATTTTAGCTTTGGTATGCCTCGAACCAAGTTCACAGTGACAAGTTTGTTTAGTTGAGAAGAGCTTAATGACCTAACCTCTTATGCCATAAGTTGGCATTTTAAGTTTGAGTATTAAAAAATGTCAGATAATCTCTTTGAGCAGTATTCAGGTCTTCCACATACATATAATTCCGCTTTTTGGCCGCCAGGATCACCTCCTTAGTCGACAAGCTTGTAACAATGCATTTTTTAAATATAAATCTGACCTTGTTTCCTTTGTCGCATATTTCAGAAAAAGTAAGAGGATTGTATTTCAATCCACTCACCTAATAGATATTTTCAATAGAGTGTTCAAGTGATTTTCCGATTCTGCCTACTCTAAGAATATATCCCTTCTTTCCATCAGCAAAAGAAAGACCTCCACGTTTATGTGACATGAGAGAAATGATGTTTTGAGACTTCCTAGTAATGTTCTTCGAGCGTCCACTATCCATAAACTAACACTGGTTATTGGATTCTTCACTCTCCTACAACAAAGATCATTCGTTAGACTTGGGAACCCAATTAATCTGAGTTCCCAATAAGCTGATAAGGCCATAATAATAGTGTTTTTTGCCCGATGAGGCAGGTTGGTTCTTGTCTTGTTGAAGGACTAAAAAATAGGACCAGGTCCCTTATTTTGAGTTATTTTCTATCTAGAGTAGACCGAAAATTTTGTTGTGAAACTTTCCAGGCAGGATACTCCCTTTTCAGGAGATCGTTGCGACCATAATGAAGACACAATATATTATCTGACACCGATACATATTTATTATGGGGATTGTAGGAAGAACTAATGTTTAATCTACCTTACCGCTTCCTGTTGTAGTAGCTTTGACTAGTGATGTTAGAAAGTAACTTGGTGGATCTAGTCCATTTTAGAGCATTTTTCAGTTCTTGTCTAGGATGCACTAGGTCCCTTTAAATTTGATCATTCTTCGCTAATGCTAGTGAAAGTGTACTAATTTCTAGCTCTATTTTCACAGTAGCCTCCCCTTTTATTTTCCCAGATTTCTTATTCATTATGCACAATTGTTCCGTGAGTTCTAGATTTTCACTTTCTAGAAATGTCAACTATTCCTAGATAATAGATATGTTGAATATCATGGTTGTGTTTTTCTTCACTAAACATATCTAGATTGTTTCCCATAGAGTCCTTTTCAGTTGTTAACTCTCAAAAAAATTCAGTCAGAAACCCAATTAGATTTCTTAACCTTCAAACAAAATAAATATTTAGTTTAGTTTAATGTCCACGAATATTACCTTTTCTTCATTATCCTCGTTATTTGATTGATCCATGATTGAGAAAATTCTATTAAATACATTTTCATCAACTTTAAATGCAACATGGATGCATCATATGAATATTTTAATTCTCCTAGCTTGCTTGACAAGTCACCACAAACAGAAAATGTTTTCTACACAACATATTCAACTTCAACTTTTCTTGCCTTCTTCTTAGGTACTTCTATGTTTTCACCTCCAAGTCTTGGACACTCTTTGATTCCAACCTAGTCCATTAGACAGTGTCTCATGAAGTGTCCAGCCTTTCCACACTTCTGACAGAAGTCACTAGCATTTGCATCCCGGGGAGAAGTCCCTCCCTTGTGAAAACCTCCATGTTTTCTCATGATTTTTGGAATATCTTGGTGAAATAAGATTTATCTTCCACTTCAATAAGGATTTCCCCTGACGAAGAATTAAGGTCTAGAGACTTGTATTTCTTTAACTCCTTCTTTAAATTATCTTGGTTCATGTTCATTTCATTGGTCTGAAGGTTACCAGTCAAGACATCCATTATCAGCACTTTTGGGTCATTTGCTTCAGTAATGGCATCTACCTTGATGGCCCATAACTTAGAGAGATCCACATCCAACACAATGTCCCATAGCTCGTCATCCATAATTATTAAAAAGTCTTCCATCCTTGTTTTCCACCATCTACAGAACTGGCCATTGTAACGAGGTGGTCTTATTGATAATTTTCATTCTTCCAGATTCAATGGAGTAGCCATCCTTTTGTAAAAGTCTCCATTAGTGTTAACCAGCTAGAGAGAACTTGATCTGATACCAATTGATAGAATATGTGTGTCCAGTATCAATCAATTGATCATGTCTTTTGACAAAGTATTAATCATAATGAATAGTAAATAACAAAATCAAGGCAACACAAAAAGCTTGTGTAGAAACCTCTTTGCTCAAGGGAGTAAAATCATGACCTGTCCCATATGATTTTCAACTCTTTTCACTAATCTCTTCAAGCAAAAGTGAAACACAAATACAATGTCAAATGAAATTAGGCTATTAACCTTCACGCTAAGTAATAATTCTATTACTTACTCAACCTAAAAACATTCCAAACTACTCGCTAAGAAATCAACCCTAGAAACTTTAACTAAGCAAATACACAACTACCCACTAAATAAACAAGCTCCTAGATGACTTAGACTTTTCAGTAAGCACATACAACTGTCACGATCCAAAAGTACCCTTAAAAGATAGGGTAACCTATAGGTTGTACAATTGCGTACTTGACCCTTTGGGGTTTTTTTACTAGCATACTAGCTATCATTCACTGCATAAGACATGAAAAGTAGTGCGTAATGAAATTTTTCTACGAAAATTATAATAAAAAGGAAATATCTTTTATAAATACTAAAGAGTAGTCTTGTCGTAATAGGCCAACTTAAAGACACAACATAAATATCTTTGGGACACGATCCTTTACATTGAAAGAAGTACATAATAAGTCTTAATGGTAGAAACTAAAGAAATAGAATTTTACCCTCGAATATATGAGGACATACTTAGTCTTGAGAGAGTCGATTCCCAAGCTTTGCCTTCTAGTCTTCTTCTTGCCTCCAACCTATTCTTATAGAGTTTAGAAAAGTATGGGGTCAGTAAAGAAAATTTACTAAGTATGGCATATGTAAAAACATCCAAAAATGGACATTTTAGTAAAATAAACTTTCATTAAATAAGTAAAACCTTCATGAATGTCGAATTAAAAATAGAATAAGAATTATCATTTAGCACATAATGAAAGATTTCTACAATTTTAGCACAAGGAGTCACTTTGCATTGAATCTCCAAAAATATTATAGTGAAACCCATTTTACAATGAACCCATTCATACCACAACACAGTGAACTCATTTCCTTTGAAGTTTCCGTAACCAAGTTATCCTATGACTCACTAAGGTAAGACATGAAGGAACCACCCATACACCCCCTTCAATACACACCTAGATGATCCTTAAGACTATCAACCATAGGCTTACCTCGCACGGAAAACAAGTCCACATTCTAGACTAGACACTAGAAGAACATTCATACATTAAGGACTTCATGTAAGTGTCCTACTCCAATGGGACTTGTAAGTTACACTAAGTGCAATGATAGAGTAGCGTCGGATACTACTACTCCCACTTAGTGCTCATTAAGGATATCCTTGAATTAAATACACTACATTAGTCATTCATAACTTCATTATATAAGACTTAACTTTAAAATGGTTCCTTAAAATTAGAACTTAAGTCATCTAAATTCATTTGCAATGCATAATATCTCATTCATACACTTCATATAAAAACACACCAAGACTACCCTTTTGGAATGTCTACTTACTGCAATGGATAAATAGCGTCTCATAACACCACCTACCCTAAGTAGTGCATTCTTTTAGGAGACATAGTTCATTACATATTAACACATTCATACATTAAGACCCAAAAACACACCAAGATCCCCCTTTCGGATTGTCTACTTAGTACAATGGATATATAGTGTCCCATACCACCACATACCCTATGTAGTGCATTGTTTTAAGAGACTTAGTTCATTACATTCTTTTGTGAGGGATAGCATTAACCGACATTGACCATGAGAGCTAGACATGGAATATTGATACTACCACTATCGGATGAGGGATCTCTAGGCCACTTTCATAGGTAGGGTCATTCTCTTAGATTTTACATGGCTTATCCAATAGCTAAACCTATGCGGGTGCATAGTTAAGGGATAAGGATATTGCTACTAAGTAACTCACTCTCTACTCACAAGGAGTACTCATCTCAAGAGGTACATTGGGTACAATATCTCTACTCACAATATGCACCCACCGCTTCTTCAAATCCTCTCGATTCTATGCATAATTTCCCATGGAGTCTTAAACATTCATTACTTTAGGTCAAGGTATAGATAATTAGCACCACATCTCAACTCACGAAGGATATTTATCCCTAGAGGTCACATTGGAAAACCACATCTCAACATACAATAGGTATCCGAACTCCAACCTATCTTAGAAATATCTTGGGAATAATGAGGCCTACACCCCCCTCACTGACGGGCCATTGCCAAGTCGACACCCCTTAGATGGGGTCCGTCGGTTGGCGCTAAGCCTCCATTTTGTGCAGGATTTTCTATAATTTCAGTTCCAATCGATGCCCAAGGTCGCTTGACCAACGGTCCATCTCTTGTGGTTGTCATTGGTCACTACTTGGCAGCATCCTACCAAAGGGATGGGGTGCTCTTGTAGGGCCCCTTATGTGCCTTACGTGAAGTCGTACACGGAAATTAAAATCCTATACATATTCGTCTAGGTCCTAGGAACATCCCACATCAATTTCAATAAAAATGAAAACTTAAATTTCGATAAAACACATGAGAACACACAAGCACTTTTTTAAGGAATATCTTCCGAATGTCATGGACATTCTCGAACGTTTGACCTCCAAGCCTTACCAAACTTCATACACTGCCTAAGAACATCATTATTATTTATTTTAATGCAAAACTAGGTCATGAAACATTTAAAAAGCTCTAGTTCACCTTAGTTCATTTTATGGAGTTACAACAATACTTCCTACTAAATTAGTTACGCATAACCAATTTAGACTTTTACAAACCGAACAAGAGATCTGAATCCTTTATAGATTAGGAACACATTTACAAAGTAAGGATTGAGGTATAAGTCCTAAGACACTATGACAGTTGAAGCTCGATCAGGTCCCTGGAGTGCTTTTGGATAATACTTTACCATGATTGTCTTTGCTTGTGTACTTGAGAATTTTGAAGATGCAAAAATTAACGTTTGATCTATTTAACATAGCCTTTTATGAATAATAAACCAAACATTCGAGCCCATGCTATTAGTTGAGGTTTTTGCCACAGTTGGATATTATGCACTAACCAATTGTACTTTTTATAGCCTGATATTTGTTATCAGGTCCCTTCACAAGGTCCCATGGATTTGTCAAATCATCAAAACTGCCAATAACACATATTTATTTCCCCACTATCTTTGTATTTATTGTAAGGATGACTTCTTCACATATAAGTATAGGTGGTTTTCCTTTGTTTTTGATACAAGAAAATGTAGATTGCATGAAAGTTAGTTATAAAATAGATATTCATTAGTTGAAAGGGAGTGTTTTTTTTTTTGGACTCAACTCGTATCCAGATTTATTTGAGTTATACTTTGTGAATTAGCTATTGTAAGTTTTCCCCCATATTTTTATGCTAAAAAGCCAAGTGAAACCATGTTATAACTAAATTTGAGAACAATTCCTATTGTGTTTATAACTATTTAGTTTTGTTTATGTTAATTAGGATAACAAAACTGTTATGTGTTGTAAGTTTGAAAGAATGTGTATTAGAACTCTGAACGTAATGAAATAGACGGGAATCGAGGATGAAGTTAGAACCAAGTGTGCATGTCTCAAGAAAAATATGACTACAAAAATAAATTTTGAATGAAAAGCCTCCGAAAAGACTCCATGTCGCGAAGCTATCATGGATCAGGATAAGATGCAAAATGGGCGAGTCTTCCTTGACTTCGTTTTGCGGACCTGTAGAACAAAATTTTGCTGCGCTTTCCAAGCGATAATGAATTCATTTTTTTGGTTGTACAATTATTCCTTTTTAATATTTTTGAGGACAATACATAATGACTTTTTTCTTTAATTTCTAGGGTTGATTCCTACTCTTTTTCATCTTTTCATTTCAGGAATGTATTTTAAGATCCAAACTTTGTGAATCTAATTATTGAGTATCTAAATCTCTTTGTTCTTGGGTTGAAGATACGAATGATTTTTTAGTATCAAATATATGATGAAGTTTGGTTATCGTTAAAAGTTATTCTTTTCTTTTTAAATATACTATCTTAATATTTCAACACCATTAGAATCAAAAATAATATATTTTGTTGAACTCGGGAGTGGAATTGAGAGATATGATGTGGAATACAATAAGTATGATATTTCTTTGCACAAAGATGATATTCTATATGTATCTAAGTTAGAGATTTACCTAATTACCATGCTTGATACTGAAACAAGATGAAATCTTAATGCTCCGTAGTTATATCAATCTATTCCCCACTTAACGATGTAGTTAGATTGTCAAAGTGATAGGTGGTTTGAGGTCAGGAAATCATAATCATATTATTAATCTTGAGAAATAATAATTTGATGACCATGTAAATTCTACAGTGAAAGATACTATGCATAAATTCTTATTTTTGCTACAGCCTTCGAATTTTCCAAGTCATAAACATAATTCTAGTTGAAACTGAATTGTTACTAGTAAACTTAGTTAATTTTATTATTGCAATTTTTAGTATAAAATACCAATTAAAATCTCTCCACATGCCTGCATTAAATTGTAGTTACAAGCAAAATTGAATATATGCTAATCATGAATCATTTGGGTTCAATAAACTATCTCTTAAGAGTCACTATATTACTTGTCTGATCATGTACACTTGTGTGTGCTTCTGGAAGCAACATTGTATCATGTAGGAGACAAGTCAATAAGACTAATGCAGGACCATGAAAGATCTATTGCAGTAGGTTTAAATGAAAATTTTACTTAAATAATATACTATTTGATAAATTACACTTTTTAATGTTACTTTATATTTATTACCATTTAATACATCACTAGGTTTAATAACCATTTGATATAATCAGAGTATACAATTTTTCAAAAATAATTTTGGGACGAGTCCCAAGGCGATTCTCGGGGCGGGGCATATGAGAAATCTCTGGGGCATAAATTAAAAACATAGATCAATAAGGCGTAAGTCCTTAAATTTGATGCGTAAGCCCTAAATATAAAATCGCATGTCCTGGGCGTAAAATCGTACACCCGGACATTTTTAATATATTTTTGCTTAAAATATTATTATTATTATTGGTGTAATCATTTTTCTCATAAATTATTTATAATATTTTTTTTCTTCATTATTGATTATTAATAGTTATCTCAAATAAAAATCATAGATAATTCAAATGTTTAGTTTTGCTTATTTTATTAGTCATAAAATTATAAAAAAAATTAATTTACATGAAACTACGCCCTGTCGATCCGTGAGTCTTACCTCTCGCCCTGTACTGTATGAAACGCCTTCCTCATGCCCCCACCTTTTTAAACACTGCGAGTGTGTGTGTATACACGCACTCAGAGACACACACTCACAATTTGGTGGTATCTAGAAGGAAAACGCCACTTCAGTGAAAACAATACTACGCTACTCCTTGATATTATATTAATTAAGAAAACTACATGTATTACAACTCAGACGTGGCAGGATAATTGTTCCTATAAGTTAGTGATTAATGGTAATTTCTTCAGACTGTAGTTAGCTTAACTATTTAACTAGTATATTTTTGCTTCCACGCGTAATTTTATCTATTAAATTTACTCCTTTCTTCGAGCCCAATACCTATATTTAGTCCAACTATCACAACCCTAATTCTAAGTCCATCGAATTTCATTACTTTAGTCTTTATCCACCCTACCTCACATAAGATTATTACTTTGTCTCTCTTAATTAAATCACTTTGCTCGTGTAATAATAAATAATGTTGCTTAACTGTTCGATTGAATCGATTTAACTTTTTTCTGGATTGTCATGCATTAGGTGTGTATTTATCGAGATACCTATATCGTAAAAGATTTATTACTTTAAAAGTGAAAGAACCTAAAATCCAAAACTAGATCGACAATAATCAAATCGACAGTTGCTTTTTTAGTTTTATTTGGTTTCATTTTAGAAATTTAAAAACCAACTAAATTGATTCTATTTTCATCAATAACCAATACAAATCGAACCGTGAATACTCCTAATTATTACTGTAATAAATAATTATGCTAAGATGAAATATATTACACTTTATAGATGAAATAATAAAGATATTAAATTAAAATATGATCCCGCATACCAGTTAGATATCAAATATTTTTATTTCATTTTTCTTTTACTTTCCTTGATAAGTATTTAATTAAAATTCATACATGCTGATGATTGTATACAAGATAGTATTACATAGATCACTTATAATTACATTACAAGAAATTTGATTGTATACATGAGTGTTTTAAGAGCGGGGGCGTGCGGTGAGACATTTTATGTAGTACAGGGCAAGGCATAAGCCTCAGGACAAGGGGTGTAAGTCCCATGGATCTATCTGGCGTAGTCTCATGTATATTTAATATTGTAAATTTATTGCTATAAAATAAGTAAAATTAAACGATTTGATGATTTATGGTTTTTATTTGAGATAATTATTGATAATCAATAATGAAAAAAAGTATTGTAATTATTATTTGAGAAATATCATTACACCATTAATAAAAATATGATTTAAAGCAAGAAAAAAAAATTCAAACATGTCTGAGAGTACGTTTTTACGCCCAGGACATGCGCTTTTATTTTCATGGCTTACGCCTCAAATTTTAGGACTTAAACCTTATGGATCTACATTTTTAATTTGCGCCCAAAGCGTTTTTGGTACCCCTACCCCGAGGCTCACCCTAGGGCTATCCCCAAAAACGTTTTTGAAAACATTGGTATACATATTTCTACCTTCGACAAATTGTCAATATATAGAACTTAAAATCGTTAAGGATTTAACACATGGAGCATAATAAATATTAACACTGGAGCATATATTTCTTCTCATGATCACAAAATTACACATTATTCCTAAAACTATCCAGTATTGACATTATGGTAATGAATGAATTTTGAGCCTAACTGAACCTTAAAAGTTAGCTCATAAGAAATAGAAATTTGAAGGCCATATAAAGAAATCACAGATGCCTATTTCATCCTATGTGAAACTCTTCAACAATTACATATTAAAAAATATATGTACTGATAAAATTGGAGATTAGGTCATAGAAAATGTATGACTAATAGAATTAGTGATAAGGTTTAAAACATTATAAATTTTTGTAAATAAGGATTTACGTATTGTAATGACTTCAAGATCGAAAACACCAAAAAAAATTTAAATGAATTTCAAAAACAGTACGTTCTAATAAAAATTGAGTTTAGGTCTTGAAATAATGCAACATCTAAATGATTATGATTTAGATATTTTGTAACAGCAAGACCTAAAACTTCAATACAATGAACTTCAAGAAAATATACGTACTAATAAAATTAGGGTTCAAGTCTTGAAAAAACTATAACTTCTAACAAATTAGGTTTTATGTATTATAACTTCGAGACATAAAAAACCAAAAAATTAAACTTGAAAAAAACAATATACGTACTAAACGAATTAGGATTTATGTATATGTAAAATCTGTTTTAAAAATATTAAGGTTAAAGTATTGGACTGAAAACTTTTCCAATATTCAACAGATTATAAATGTTTGTGTCCCAAAATTATCACTTACCATATCTTCCCTCTGTATATACTCAGAGGTAGAAGTAATCCCTAGGGATTACTTTTGGCTGCTGACAATCCACAAGAACCTCCAATGAACTAAATCTACATGAATAAGGTAAATAATTTTTCTTCTTCCTAAAATGTTCCTTTGTACTATCTTTTAGGGTTCAAATAGTTTTTCATAGTTCTAATAGAGCTTTATGTGGAGAATTTTAATGTTGTATTTCTATTCGATGAGTTAACTTCTTTGATATCCTTAAC
Source organism: Solanum lycopersicum (assembly GCF_036512215.1). Lineage (NCBI taxonomy): Eukaryota > Viridiplantae > Streptophyta > Magnoliopsida > Solanales > Solanaceae > Solanum > Solanum lycopersicum. The sequence continues at coordinate 55,070,414 of NC_090806.1, read as the reverse complement.
TTGATTCAAGAGAATGTCTGTAAACAAGATTTTCTATCTGGACAAGGTACACGTAAGGTTTGGAATTTTGTTTTTAGATGAGTTTAGTTTGGCCAAGTTACATTTTTATGAAACAATTCTAGTGCTTAAGATTTCTGTAAGCCAAGGGTTTATCAAAACAATCTTTGGTGGTTAAGGACGCAAATAACTTATGCACTTTTAATCATATCATCTATACAAAAATACTTTTGGATAAAAACAAATTGTGTTTTGTATTCTATGTGCTCAAAAGGACTTTTTTTTTAATCACAACACTTGGAATTTATAAAGAAGCGTCCTTTTTTTTTGTTTTTAGCCTCCAAGAAGCCTCTCGCAAAATAGGCTACTAGAAACTTAAGAATTCCTATTCGTTCAAAACACATACAGAAAACCCATCCTCCCCCCCCCCCCCCCCCCCAAAAAAAAAAGAAAAGGAAAAAGTTAAAGATAATTGGGAATGTCATGTCTCACCTGACTAATTTTCCTATTACAAGGACAAAACCTTTACTTTGCCTATCAAGGTTTAGCATAAAGGAACAAATCACCTAAAGTATTTTTTGTCCTTTTTAGGATTTAAAATCTAGTGTCTATTATATTCTTTCAATTCATTGCTCCCTAGCTTATGGTCTTGTGTGCATTCATACTTACAATTATTTGTTTAGAACTAAAAACATGTGTATGTTTTTTTTCTCCATTTGCGCTTTTCTCTTATAATCCCAACGAACTTTAAAACTCCAACAGTTGACTTGCAATTATAGAATGATTGCAATCTGGCCTGTTATCCCCTTGCTAGTAAAAATAATTTAGAGAGGTATAGTTTCACTTTAACCATCTAGCAAATGGATTCGTGGTGTGCGATGATCCAAAAAGCGATGTAATGTATTGCACCTAACCTTTTAGTTCTACGAGCTTACTGGTTTTATTTTATTGTCTTTGTAGTTGTTCATTTTACTCTACTGTGAATCTATGGCATGGTGAACGAGGTAGTCTTCTGCATAGCTTAAATACTAACATGTGAACTCATTATGTGTAATAAAATTAAGGCATTCTTAATAAATAAGTCTTCTCAAAGGTGATATCCTTATTGTGGTTTGTTTACTTGCACTCGGTTGAATTATCAATAAGTGTTCTCAAAGGAGATCGCATTTGGTGAATGGCAAGGCGAGGCACAACCTTTGCACCTATTTTTGGCAAGGTGAGTTGACCTCGAAATGGCAAGCAAAGATGAGGAGATGACGAGTTGTGAGTGGGAGGTGAGGCGAGCCAATAAAGGCGTCACCTATTTTTGTAAAAAAAAAGGAGTTCTGGACAAATCCACCACTGTTTTCCCTTTTTCCTCTCCAATTCGCAGTAGCGGCTCTCTTCTCCAACTTCACGACCTCCAACGTGTGCTTCTTCTCTCATCATCTTCAATTATTCTTTCTAATCTGCTTCGTGACCTTTAGCAGGTACATTTTTTTTCTCTTCTCTTTTTCTTTCATGTGTAGTAAGTTGTGTGCACAGTCTTAGTTTTGTATATGCTCTGTTATTTAATTTCTACAGATTACTGGAACATTCCTATAGTTTTTTTAAGAAATAATTCTAGTTCTTCGACATTTTTTTCTACCAAGCTTAGTTTTGTTTTATAGTAATTCTACTGTTACTTTTTACTTGACATGTTTTCTAATATGTTATTGCTATTAAAATTTTTTATATGTATATATGCAATTAAATATTTTGGATATATATATTCAAAATATTTTGGATATCTATATATTCAAATATTTTGTATATCCCTAGATTCAAATATTTTGGATACTTATTTATAAAATATTTTGATATCTATCTATTCAAAAAGGCGAGTGCATTGCCGCACGGCAGGGCATACCCTTGTCGTCTTTTGCCATCTAAAGCATTTCTATCAATACCTATATAACTATTTCTTTTATTTGGGCGAGGATATTGGGGGGGGGGGGGAGTAAGAATGAGGTAATTGTTTAACATTCTATAGAACCATCATATCGTTGTATCCTTTTTGTTGATTTTTTTTACTGATTATGTTCTCTTCAATTTTGAATTCTGAAACATGTTTACTCTATTGTATTTAGTCCAAATGGTGAATACTTATCAAGTAGGTCATTGGATTATCACCTGAATATATGGTTAGGGAAGAAGGCAAAGATTATACAAATTTTCAATGATGATGACGATATTTTTGAAGCGTGTTAAAACAAGGAAGGCAACAAGGTCGCAAATATTTTTAAGAACAACAAGCTTTGTGTGTTTCATATTTGATTGTAAAGGTTGAGGAATAGCACTTTTAAAGGACTTGGTAGAATAGAGGTGTGAAATTCACAATCAAGAAACTCTGCCTTGCAAAAATTGAGATTGAAGATATGCTTCTTTTGATTTGTCACATGGTATCCGGTTTACCCTCTACAAGCCTAAGTTTAAATCAAATCCATAATGATTTAGTCGACCCTAATTTTGGTAAACCGGACGCCGTATGACAAATCAAAAAGAGCTTATATACAATCTGTATTTTTGCAAGATTGAGTTCTCTTGAATTTTCAAAATCCCTTCCTCCGTGTTCCCAAGTCCTTTTAAAGTTAGTCCTCAACTTCTATGATCGAATATCAAGCACACAAGCCTTGTTGTTTGCAAAAGAAGTTGCAACCTTGTTGTCTTCCTTGTTCCAACGCACTTTAAAAGTACTTTCATAGCCATTATATGTTTTTACAATCTTGGCTTCCTTAACTGATCATATATTCATGCGTTTATCAAATGACCCACTTGCCAAGTATTATATCTGTTTGGATTAAAAGTAACAAAGTAAAGTAGCTTCCTTGATTCAAATGGAAGAGAACCCACCCAGTAAAAAAAATATTGTGTTACGATAGAGGTTGTGAATAAGAGTCAAATGAGTTTAATTATTGTATTAGATCATTGAGATAATTCGTGGAAATACTCTTCCTTATTCTCCTACATGAAATGGTTTAGCGAAAAATAAAAATAGAACTTTGGTTGGATTGTCTAATATACAATGTCATGCTTATTGAGCCAAGTGTACCTATAAATTTATGGGTGAAATTACTTTTAGTGGTTGTTATGTGTTTGAATTGTGTGCCTTGTAAGAAGTATAAATTGACAACTTTTTTTTTTGTGGAAAGGTTACAAGTCAAGTTTGAGATATTTAAGAGTTTGAAATTATAGTCTTTGTTAGGCTAGTTGAGTCTAAAATTACAGAATTGAGTAAGAGAGTTACTACTTGTGTTTTTCTATGGTATGCTTCAATTTGTAGAGTATATTGATTTTTTAATCTTAAAGATAATATTATAATCGAATTTGGTGATGTTATTTATCATGAAAATAAATTTCCTTTATATTCTAAAAATAATGGAGGTCAAAAGATTGGAGAAAATATTTTATCACTACCATGTTCTTATACATCAACTTCTACTTTGAGACAAAATATTGATGATTTTCAATTAAGAAAAAGTGAATGAGCTAGAGTAAAAAAATATTTTATCATAATTTTCATGTTTTAAATGGTAGAGATGAACTTTTCACCTTACAAGAAATTATATTTTCCATGATTCTACTCTTTTGAAAGGAGGTTGTAATGAGGAAATGAAATTCCTAATTTCTAATAAAACTTGGAAATTGATTTATTTACCATCGGGTTGTAAACCACTTATTGCAAATGGGTCTTAAGAAATATTTTTGAAATGGAATGGATCTATTGATAAATATATGGCTAGAATAGTTGCTAAATGGTTTAAGCAACTAGAAGTCCTATAATTTTTAATATTTTTTCTCTAATAACAAGAATTTCATTCATTAAACTTTTAATTATTATTGCTTCAGTTTTTTATTTGCATATTCATCAATTGGATGAAAATCTATTTTTAAAACCTGGAGACCTGAATAAGGAAATTTACTATTGGATAAGTGAGTATTTTGTGAAGGCAGACCAAGAAAGTAAACTGTATCAACTTACTAAATCGTTATATGACTTGAAACAAGCACCAAAGCAATGACATGAAAAGTTTGATTCCAACATGATTTCAAATGTTTTAGAAACATATGAGTGTGATATGTGCTTATATCGTAAGTAATGAAATAATTTTTATAATATTATTTGCCTATATATTGATGATTTATTGATCTTTGACTCTAAAGTTAATGTTATTGATGAAGCTACAAAAATTGTAATAAGCCATTTTCATATGAAATATATTTGGGAGACAATTTTTTTTTTTGGAATAAGAATTACAAGAACATGTGATGGAATTTTCTTTAACCTGTAACATGATGTTGAGAAATTTCTTTAAAAATATAACTTTCTTGATTGTAAAACATGTTGTAACTTCTTTTTGTTCAATTTTTCATTTATTTCCTGCTCAAAGCGAAAATGATGTGATAAATTAAAAGAAATATGGTAGTGTAATACAAAAGTTAGAGAAATTTGATTTATTGCAGTAGGCATGGTACTATATATGTGGCAGGAATACTTTGTTGTTTACAAGAAATCTAGGTAATGAACATTGATATGTTATAGGAAGAGTTCATAAAATATTTAATTGAGACAAAAACTTATAATTTCTTCAACAAAAAAGATAATGTTGTACCAGAAGGCTTTTCTTATGTAGATTGAAAACTTTATCAGGTGATTCATGTTCTACCGCTAGTTAAATTTTTACTTTGAGTGGTGGTGTTATTTGTTGGAAATGAAAAATCAAGTAATAATTTTTAACTTTAGTATAGATGTTAAACTAATTTTTTTAGCATGAGCTTGTTAGGAAGCAAATTGGCTGGGAGATTTATTAATTATTTCAAATACATTCTTTTGAAAAATCAATTTGCTTATATTTCAACTAATTTTGATATCACTGCTACAATTAGTAGAGTTCAAAATTGTTATTATGACGGTAAATTCAAACATAGAAGGAGAAAACATTGTGATGTGAGATCATATTTGACAAGTGATATAATTAATGTTTATTATGTCAAATCTTAGGATAATATTTTATATCCTCCTACTAATGCCATAACAAGGGAAAAGTGTGGACCATATTGAGGGATGGAATTAAATTTGATAAATCCTTGAGTCATTTATGAGGAAACCCGACCTGGGGAATAGAGATTTAATAACCAAGTGCAATGGGAAAAAAGTATTAGATGATGACATGTTGTTAAAAATACACTATTTTCTATTTGCTCCCTATGATTTGAGTGCATTGTATTCTATAGTGAATTGTGGAGGTTGAGTTTAAAAACTCATAATGAAAAATAGGTAGCATGTATGGATGGAGTGTTAAACTTATTGGAGCACTTTGCTTAAAACTCCATTAGGTATAAATGGAGTTTAGGACAAACCCAACTCTGTTTTCCCTTTTTTCTCTCCAGTTCGTAGTAGCGATTATCATCTCCATCTTCGCGACCTCCAACAAGTTCTTATCTCTTCCTCTTCAGTTCTTCTTTCTCCTCTAATTCTTGATCTTCAGCAGGTACTTTTTTAGCAATTGTTTCCTTCTTCTATTTTTCTTTCATGTGTAGTCAGCTATCTACACAGTCTTATTTTTTTATGCTCTGTTATTTAATTCCTACAGATTACTGCAATATGCCTATTGGTTTTTATGAAAAAATTCTAGTCCTTCGATATTTATTTCTGCCAAACTTAATTTAGTTTTATAGTTGTTCTACTGTTAGTTTTCACTTGAAATGTTTCCTAATATGTTATTGATATTAAAATTTTGGATCTGTATATATTCAATTATATATATTTGATATATATATATATATATGTATATATATATATATATATTCAAATATTTTTTATATCTGTTTATTAAATATTTCGATATCTATATATTAAAAAGATGAGGGAGGGTAGACCCTTGTCACCTTTCGCCATCTAAAGCACTTCTATCAATACCTATATCCCTATTTCTTTTAATTTGGATGGTGAAATGGGTGGGGAGTGGAGTAAGAATAATGTAATTGTTCATCTTTCTATAGGATCATCAAATCTCTATATCCTTTTTGTTGAATTTTTTTCTTTTTCATTGATTAGATTCTCTTCCATTTTGTATTTTGGAAACATGTTTACTCTAATGTATTTAGTCAAAACGGTGAGTACTCTGAATGTAGTTCATTGGATAACTGCATACATATATGATTAGTCTAGGAAGGAAGGATTAGAAATACTTACGATGACAATGGTGATATTTTTGAAGTGTATTGAAACAAGGATGGCAACAAGGTCACAACTTCTTTAGCAAACCACATGTTTTGTGTGTTTGATATTTGAATTTAGAGGTTGAGGAATAGCGCTTTTAAATGACATGGGAACACAGAGGCATGATTTCACAATTCTAGAGACTCTGCTTTGCAGAAATGGAGATTATAGATATGCTTCTTTTGATTTGTCACACGGTAGCCGGTTTACCCCTTACAAGCCTAAGTTTACATCAAATCCATAATGATTTGGTCGAACCTTATTTTGGAAAACCGGACACCGCATGACAAAACAAAAAGAGCTTATCTACAATCTTCATTTCTGCAAGGCAGAGTTTCTTGAATTGTGAAATTCCTGCCTATGTTCCCAAGTCCTTTTAAAGTTATTCCTCAACCTCTACGATCGAATATCAACCACTCAAACCGTGTTGTTTACAAAAGAAGTTGCAAGCTTGTTACCTTCGTTGTTCCAACACACTTTAAAAGTACTGCCATCGCCATTTTATATTTTTACAAACTTGGCCTTCGTCACTGATCATATAATCATGCATTTATCATATTCACTTTCCAAGTAGTCATCGTTTGGACTAAGTGCAACAAAGTAAACAAGATTCGTTGATTCAAATGTAAGAGAACCTACTTAGTAAAAAAACAAACACATTAGGTCACGATAGAGGTCATGAATATGAGTAAAACTGTAACATCTCGTAACCTGAAATAGCTAAGAAACTAAAAACTAATTATTTTTTGAAAGAAAATGAAAAATTTGGGAATTTCTTAATTTTAAAAAGAGAGTTTTGGTCATTTTCAAACGGTCATAGCTTCTGGCTCAGGATTAGTTCTAGTTATTGGTATGGTTGGAAAGCCCATGGAGAGATATTTCCAACGCCGTCGAGTTTGCACATTTTCAATATCGTAGGAGGGAGATATGTCTATCGTAAGTTGGGTTGTTAGATTGAGTAAGGTCCTAATCCGGATTTAAGGAAGGGCAAACTAGTCTTTTCAACCATTTATTTCCTATTTCATTTTTTGGATTTATTAGGGAAAAAACAAGTTTTATATCATAATAGAAAAGTTATTTTACGCTTAGGGCTTGGAGGAAAAATAGAAGAGAAGAAGGAAAAAGGAATAAAGATCAAGGATTCGCCAAGAATAGTAAGGAATTTTCAGTAGAATTCGTCAGAGTTGAATCCTATCAAGGTATGTGAGATCTTATGTGTTGTTTTAATCATTCACACACCAAAAGTTATTTTAATTAAGTGGTTTTAGAATTGTTTACGTGATTAAAAGTGAGTTCTTGATGAATCTTGTCGAATCCCTATTGGTTGAGTTGTTTGAGTGCCCATCAATGTTGATTTGTAATTGCTAAGTTGTTTTTTGAGTTAGATCTACTGTGTATTTAATGTATTGATGATCCTAAGGGTTTAGGAATAGAACTATGTTAGTTTGAGCGATTTAGGATCAGAAAACGAGATAAGAAATATGTTTAGGAGCATATGGGTATCACTAGGGAGGCGCCCCCATCTGTACCAAAAGGACTGGGATGGCGCACATGCAGTGCGCCAAATATCCGCCTCACACCAAGTGGACTGGTGCGGTGCGCCCCAAATGCGCCTAGAACAACGTTTTTCACTCAGTTTTTGCATTTTTGATTTTTTAAGTCCTTCTAAGGTACATTAACACCTTCCAATGACTCTAATTACTTCAAATGATTTCTAAACACCTAGAAATCCTCGAATAACACAAATCATAACCTTGAATCCATAATCTGATACAAGGAAAGTTAATATCAAAGACATGGAAATGGAGAGTCAAGTCTAAAGTTAAGAAGCTAGTCCAAAGAAAAGTTCTTAATGGTTTTCAAGAGTCTTTACTAAACGTTTTGACTTCGTTTGAAGACTCAAGTTTCAAGTAAAGTAAAGAGTAAAGAGGTTGAAGTCTTTCCTTAAAAGAAATATAAGGGAACATAGTATTCCCTAAGAGTTTGTTATGACTCAATTTTCAAATTAAGCAAAGAGTAAAGAGTTGAGTTCATTTCTGAAAATTTTATAAGGAAACTAACTATTCCCTAAAAACTTATAAGTGTTTTCACATTTAAGTTAATAGAAAACTAAGATTTCTCAATAGAGTTCTGAACAAGAAAAGGGAACATTGATTTCAAGAGAGCTTTTTAAAGGTAAGTATTGAGAAATTATCTCAACCCAAAGAAAGGAAGTTGTTTCAAAAAGCATGAGCTAAAGTACATTTCGGGAGTAGTATTGAGTACCGATGTGGGGATGAGAGTTAATATTAACTCAAGTCTCCATGAAAATCGTGCATACATCATATGCATTAACTGGTCATACTTTATAGATGATCATGTAAGTTAAGCTAGTGGATCCAATAAGGTACAGAGTTCTATGTGACAACCTAGTATAGGACAGTTCTGACAGCGTAGTACATTGTATCACCACTTAGGCTCATAGAGGTTGTTTTCTGTTAGAGGATCCTGTATCGAAATTATATTACTTTATATAAGTGAAGTTGAGTTTGTTATTGCATTTTCTTTATATATATATATTCATGAGTTGAGCAGAGCCAAGGTAAGTGTTTCTTCTTACTCTTTTCAAGCTTAAGTTTTGTTAACAGTCCAACTTGCATACCTGTACATTCGATGTACTTATTCCAGTTGGCCTGCATCATATTATGATGCAGATACATGTAACCAAGATCAGCATCATCCAGCAGCTCATTGATCCAGCTAAGCACTCGAAGTTAGTGGTGTGCCTGCTTGCATTTTGGAGGACACATTTACAATATTTTAAGAATTTCTTTTAAATGATGTTGTGGGATCTTTCCCAATATCCATCTTAGTATTATAGATGCTTCATAGAGATATAGTAAGTCAGCTAGTTTAGTTTGAGTCTCTCTTTATTTGCATTTCAGATATTTTTTGTGAGACTTAACTGCCATTTTTTGCCAAGACATTTATTTTACGTGTGTTTTATGAGAATGTTTCTCGCTTCATATTGAATTAAGCCTTCCACCGAGTTATGTAAGGCCAAGGGTCCGCTCAACGCCAATAATGGTCGTTGGGTGCTGGTCACGTCCAAAGTGTAGACTCGGGCGTGACACAAACAAGTTTAAATATTTTATAAGATTATTGAGAATAATTTATGGAATTAATCCTACATGAAATGGTTTAGCGAAAAATAAAAAATAGAACTTTGGTTTAATTAACTAATATGCAATATAATGCTTATTGAGCCAAACGTACCTATAAATTTATGGGTGAAACTATTTTGACTTGCAGTAATGTGTTTGAATTGTGTGCCTCGTAAAAAGTCTAATTGACACCTTTTGAATTGTGGAAAGGTCACAAGCCATGTTTGGGATATTTAAGGGTTTGGAATTATCTAGCCTTTGTGAAGCTAATTGATCCTAAAATTACAAAATTAAGAAAGAAAGTTACTACTTTTGTTTTTCTTGGTTATGTTTCTAATAGTAGAGTGTATAAATTTTTTTTATCTTGAAGATATTATTATAATAAAGATGTTAGTTATAATGAAAATAAATTCCCTTTTCATTCTAAAAAAAGTGGGGCTAAAAGGGTTGAAAAAATATCTTATCACTACCATGTTTTTTAACTTGTACTTCTACTTTGAGATAAAGTATTGATGATTTTCAGTTAAGAAAAAAATAAACGAGCTAGAGTATAAAAAGATTTTGTTCCTAATTATTATGTTTCTAATGTTAGAGATGAACCTTTTACCCTACAAGAAGTTTTATTTGACATGATTCAACTTTTTTGGAAAGAGGTTGTAATGAGGAAATGGAATTCCAAATTTCTAATCAAACTTTTAAATTGATTAATTTACCATTGGGTTTTCAATAACCGATTTCAATGGGTTTTACAATTTTTACTTTTTTTCAAATAGAATGAATCTATTGATATATTTAAGGCTAGACTATTTGCTAAATATTTTAAGAAACTAGAGGCCTACTTTTTTTTGATACTTTTTCCCTAATAACAAGAATTATATCCATTAAAATTACAATTATTATCGCTGAAAAATTTTTATTTGCATATTCATCAAATGTATGCAAATCTATTTTTAAAACCTGGAGACCTTAATGAGGAAATTTATATGAAACAATTGATTATTTTGTGAAGAAAGACCAAGAAAGCAAAGTGTCTAAACTTACTAAATTCCTTTATGATGTAAAATAGACCCCAATGAAATGACTTGAAAAGTTTGATTGTGATAAGTGCATATATCACAAGTGTTGAAATAATTTATATTCTATTATTTGTCTATATAAATTCTTTATTGATCTTCAACTCTAAATTTAATGTGATTGATGAAGCTAAAAAAATTATTTGAAGTCATTTTGATGTAAAAGATTTTGGTGAGACAAATTTTATTCTTGGGATTAAAATTACAACCACATGTGATGGAATTTTCTTTTACATGTCACATTATGTTGAGAAATTTCTTAAAAAATATAACTTTCTTGATTTCAAAGCATGTCGTAACCTCTTTTTATTAAACTTTTCATTTATTTCCTTCTCGAAGTGAAAATAATTTGATAAATTAACAGGAACATGCTATCTTAATTGAAAGTTTGAGATACATAATTTATCGCACTTGGCATGATGTTGTATATGTGGTAGGGATACTTAGTTAGTTCACAAGAAATCTAGATAATGAACATCGACATGTTATAACAAGAGTTTATAAAATATTTAATTGGGACAAAACTTTATAATCTATTCTACAAAAAAGATAATGTTGTACTTGATGACTTTCTTGATGTAGATTGAAAACTTTATCAGGTAATTCATGTTTTTACCACTAGTTAACTTTTTAGTTTAAGTAAAGGTGCTATTTGTTAGAATAAAAAAATCAAACAATAATTGTTAATTGTACTATAGAGGTTGAACTGATTGCTTTAGAATAAGCTTGTAAGGAAGCAAATTGGTTGAGATATTTATTAATTATTTCGTATACCTTCTTTTAAAAAATCAATTCCTCATATTTATGTCAAATATTCATAGGATAATCTTTTATCTCCTCTTAGTGATGCCTTAACAAGAGAATAGGTTTGGAACATGTTGAGGTGATGAGATTAAAGTCGATAAATGCTTGAGTCATAAATGAGGAAACCAAATCAAGGAACTAGATATCCTATAACCAAGTGCAATGGAAAAACTTATTAGATGATGAGTAGTTGTAAAAATGCACTATTTTCTATTCGCTCCCTATAATTTGAGTGCGTTGTTTTCTATGGTAAATTGTGGAGGTTGAGTTTAAAAACTCATATTGAAAAATATGTAGCATGTATGGATAGAGTGTTAAACTTATTAGAGTATTCTCGACAAATTTCACCTATCTAAGTATGGAAGTAGGCTGCTTCCTATAAGAATTCAAATTATTCTCAAAAGAATCCATGAAATCGGGATAGCACAAGGGGGTAATGTGCTTACTTTTAAAGATTGTAGCAACAACTTCATTATTATGTGTAATTAGTAATATTTTATTATCCTTAAGGAGTCATAGTTCAAGTCTAACACCATTATGACATTGGAGTAAAAGCAATTATTTTACTAAGTGAATGTTCAATGTAGATATTTTGCCGCGAACCTACACCATGGACATGGTTGACACTGATCAGAATCATTGTTGGTCCCAATTGTACCTTAATTCCGATTAACTATGTCACATATCACTTTATATAATATGCGGAAACTTCAATAGATTAGAATTTCAAAACATTTAAAGAACTTAAAACCATTATATGAGAATACTTAATACATATACTAAACGTTGGGCAAAAACATTTGAATAAGTATTGAAACTATTTAACTTCCAGTCCATGAATCGTTTGTAGTGTAAATATTGGTGATGGTAAAAGACCCACAACGCCTTAAAATACTATCAAAACTAAACAGTAAACTGGAGTACTCCAAAAGCAATGGGGTCTCAGCGCAGATGCAGTAATCTCAATGGAACGCTTGTTAATGATCTGAAGTGCCTGAATTTGAATCATGAAATGATTCAAGTGGAATGAAATTAGAATGTACAGTATGTAATAGTGCTATACAAAATAAATAATTGAACTGAAAGAGGTTGAAAGTAACTTGGAAGTGTAGCTTGAGCATGAGGTAAAATCATTTAAGCTTTATAATATAAGATATAAAAAAAATCATATATATATATGTGTGTGTGTGTGTGTATGTTTGTGTGTATTTGTGTGTGTGTATAAAGGAAAACCCTCAACCCTGTGACATGGCGCAATCACAAGCCTTAATAACCTTGAACTTTTTTAATTCCAAAAATACCCTTCCCCTTCAAACAGTCATACCCCTAACAATCAACATCCCCATTGCCTTACCAAGAACCTCTTCTGTAATATTGCCGCGGTATTACAAATAGGGCGTAAAGACGAAGTCCCTCCTGGCACTTCTGTAAACAGCCTGCACACAACCTCTAATTCTCACACAACCTGTAATTCCCTCATTTGCTTCCAACTTCTTCACTCAATCCCCCCCCCCCCACTGTGAATATTCATGCAATTTTACAGCCTGTTTCCAAGGACCCAAATTTTTTCAAACAGATCCCCTCTCAAAGCAGGTAAACTTTGTTAGTTTTTTCATTATCATGGTTCACTCGCCTTAACGTTAATCTGTATAATTGTTCTTCCTCTCGCCCTTCAAATTTTCGCCCCCTGTTTTGTCAGTAAAAAAACTCATGTACTACTTTAAATTGTCTCTTACCAGGCATGCCTATATGAACACAACCGTACGTGCTCCTTGTGTGGATGCAAAGGAATTAAACCAATTTGTTATAGATTATGTTGCATTATTTTTCCCTTGAATTTTGTATAAGCATACCTTGTACAACGGTGCCTTCTCATGCATTTCATATTTTCATCCCTTATAAGATTTGAAGCATTTTTTAACAGATTACGATTAATAATTTTTCCCTTGAATTTTGGATAACAAACTCATGTTCTATTCTATTTTTGTCTCCCACCAGCGCTGCTTATACGGATGCAAAGGATTTAAATCAAATCCCTACAAAATACAGGTATGCATACATACATTTTCCAATCACCTGTTATGCCCAGGATACTGTTCACCTGTATATCGATATCTACCAGTAAGTTTCATACTTTCATACCCTATTCTTTGTGATCATTTTAAACAAAAGTAGCATTCCACTTTGGATCGCCAGGACGCCCGCTATCGACGGAAATCAACAGACTGCTATGGACCCAACAAAACATTCAAAAAAAATCCGGCCAATCTAGGTACACATACATAAGTTTAACACTTGCATCATTCATTGGATGTCTCACTGTCACACTCTTCTGTGAAATTCATTGACCCCTTAAACCGTAAATCAGTTTCTCTAATTTTTAAAAACAATAGTATTCCACTTTGCTGATAACCAGGATGCCCTCTATGTATGCACATCAACTGGCTACTATGTACCCAAAAGAACATACCAAAAAACACGGCCAATGCAGGTGTACATACATAAGTTTAACCCTTGCATCATTCATTGGGAAGTCTCACCCTCAAACCTTTTCCCCAAATTTCATTCACCGCGTAAATGGCAAAGCAGTTTTTGAAATATATACACACGCAGGTTTAAAACAAATTTTGAAAGAACCGCACCCACTCCTTCAAATCCAACCCCTCCTACAGAATCGCAAGGTAACTTCCACATTATAAATACCTCTAACTCCCGTGGAACAGGCATACGCAAACCTAAAAATACTGTGAATCAACTATCTGTGGAGACAGCACACCCACATAACGGCCTTCATCCATTCCACAAACCTTCAAGAACCATCAGGAGCTAATTAACAATGGTTACGGCACCAATGCCTTACATTTTAATACATTTTTATCCCCTGTCTAACTTATAACTCTGTTTCCCTATTAGTTCTCATACCTGTCCTAACCCACTAACATAGTTAATGTTGGTATTGTGTTGACAAAAACAATTTATTTTTAACTACACACTTCCTATTATATTTTTATTATGTTAGAACTTTGTATATAATGATATATATCCTTTAGGAGATCTATTGTTCCTTTATGAACATCATTTTACCCGTACACGGTGTCACAATGCTCATTACATACTTATTTAATTTTTTATCAAACATATCTATTTTCACCAACAACATTTTATCAGAATTTTTAGGCCAATTTTTTAAATCAAATATTAGTTAATGTAAATAAGAACGTTATCCAGCTATATAATATGTTGATTAATCATCCGTAGATACCATTCTACTGTTACTTGACATGAGCCTTTCAAAGTTCACATTAGTGCGCATAACATTCCAAGCTTGGTTGGATTAAAAGACTTTCCACAACTGCAACTACAAATTTCTAAGCGCAAAATAGGCTCAATAGGGAAATTTGACTATAAATATGTTCCTTCACATTTGCGTCGTCACATTGTTATCCTTTACCAACCAGTTCCTAGCCCGTACCCCCGAGATTTCATATCATTGACAGTGTTGTTGCCTGATAATATATCAAAGTTTGACTTCCTTATGGAAGTATGCTTCTCTGTTCATTTTATTTTTAAATCGCTATTTCACACAGGTTACATAAAATGATATGTTCAACCCCAACTTTGTTCTTCTGTGAGTTAAATTATAAATTGTTGACATCTGCTTTCCCCACAGTGAAGGTGATTCCAAAGCGGGTTGTTTGTGCAATGTATAAAAGTATGTTGTTACTTCATCTTCATATTGATTATACAGAATCATTCCATATTGTCTCATAAAACTCTTTGAGCTTCACTTTCTTATGAATGTACTTTCCAAAGAAGGTGCTTATGCTCTCCGACCATTGAGTTGTTGATATTCTATCCATAAAATTGGTCTGTCATGTAAGCTGGAATTCATTTTTTGCAGACCTCATACAGTGACTTAATGAGTACTGAATTCATTCATTCTCTTTCTGATCAGATTGTCTAACCATCTCCCACCCTCTTATATCAAATTGCTCATCAGTTACCGACTTAAATGTACACTTACTGAATCTTCTCATTAATTTCTCATGCAGTATTTTTACATTGAAAAGTATTTCCATGATTATTTCCAGCACGTGAAACCACAAAATAGTGACTTCAACATGGGAAAACTTCTTCCATAGCTAATTTGAGTGACGTATCTTGAACAGTGATCATTACTTTTGGAGCTTGCCCACCCCCTACTCTAAGTTGGGTGTTCGTTAACGACTCCTTCTCTTAAAGCTTATGAGATTCCTTCATTATCAATATTTTACCTGCAAAAGATGACTAAATGGTTATTTTGCAACTTATGTACAAAAACTTATACCGAAGAACAACCACTGTCCTACTTTCTTTGATTGCCCTCATGAAACTTGCATAAGTGCTATGACAGTTAAAATACACATATCTGTATTTAATAAAAATTGTATTATTTTCAATTAAAACGATAAATTGCTATAACATGTGAATTGGAAACATCTTTAAGAATATCTTGCAATCGCAGAATCCTACAAAATTGCTGAAGTAACTATTCAACCTTTACTTTACGTGGGCTTGTGAAACTCCATGTTTTTATCCCAAAAGTACCATTTGTTACTGCATTTTAAAACTCTCTAGTATTGAAATTACAAAATTGTATGCTTAAAAAAGGTTACTAGACAACTCCAACTTAAAATAAGATCATCCACGTATATAAAATGTGTATAATCGAAGTTCATTAATTTACAAATATCAAACAATATATAGTATTAATAAAAAAAATTGCACACTAAATCCCACAATTTTAAATTACATTTTATGTGGTCTGAGGATGAATAAAAAAACTATTGAAATTTAATCCATCATAGTATATCATATTATTCAAATGTTTCCCAACCTCTAACAACAACTATTAATTTTAGAGGCAAGACAATTTCATGGACTATTTTTGTATCACCTTATTTTCCCTACCTCTATTAGTTTTTTTTACCCTAAGTCCAATCTATGCAAACGGCCATGCCTCCATTTTTTCGTAAACCTCACTAGTCTCTTTTAAAGTAGAACATCATAGCATCGGTACGACTATGCGAGCTTAGTTTGATTCACTTAATAATATATATGTTCAAAATCAGGGCAATTCAATCCCAAAATGGAATAAAATTTCAACCCAATAATTAAGCCTAACTACCTATTTAATATTACAAACATAACTCTACGGGTTGTGACTAAAGAACAAACAATGCTATTCTCAAAGAATATCTCACTTCCTAACATCTCTAGCTAAACACAATTCCTGCACCTAAAAGTTGTTCCAAATTGTGCCTCTTCAAAATTGTGCTTCCAAATAATTATATTTCATCCGAAAGGTTGCAAACCTCTTTTAAAACAATGCTATTCTCAAGAATGCGTAACTTCCTAACATCTTGTGCTAAACACAAGGCCTGCACCTAACCGTTGCTCCAAATTGCACCTCTTCTAAATTGTGCTTCCATAAAGTTGTGTCCCATCCGAAAGGTTGCAAACCTCTTTTAAATTCACTCAATGTCTATATAATGCCTTTCATACTCCAAGATACCCTTCACATTAACCCCTATCTGCCTTTTTTTTTAAAAGAAATAATTGATCTTTGTTAATGTATAGTTGTTTCAAACACATTGCCTATTCACTGCTTTCAGATTTGAATACTACAAGAAATGACCGGTTGGTTAAGGCACGATTTTGATGGATGTGGGAGTTTAAAAACTACAAGAGAAGCAATGAGATGATAAGTACGGACATTATACTTATTGACGAAAAGGTAATACTCATTTGATTACTACTTTATACCACATTGTTGGTCAGGTTATTGCGGACGCACTTACAAACTAACATATAACAGGGAACTTTGGTACACAATTATATGGAAGAATCAAGTAAATTTGGTTTAGTGCTAATTTATTCGAAGGATTTGTGATCATTGTCAGGAATTTGAAGGTTGCTGAAAGTATGGGTGAATACAGACCGGTACAATCTTATGTTCAAATTGAGGAACTTCCGTACCTTTGCTTCCTTCAGTTGTCCAGGAAAGAACCTCCCCAAGAAGGATTCTTCGAAACAATCCCATCTCGGAGGTGGTGCATCCTAATCTCTGCTCTCCTTCCATTGATCAAATCATGTTCTAGCCATACTCATTAGTTAATATGCAATCAATTCAATTCTCTCAACATTAACCACATGCATTACCTCAAACACTTTCTTCAATTCTTCTACAATGTTTTTCAAATCCTCAGTAATACTTGATCCGGAAGCTAGGAGGATTCATTTTCAGAAATTCGCGAAACCTCGATGTGTCAACCCCTTCTTGCCTAGCTCCTCTCTTTTTACCAACTCGGTTGGTTATTACTTGACTTAACATCCGGATAGCTCCTTGGTATTCGTCCTCTCCTTGGGGTTGCACATTTGGTGCATTTAGAACCTCTTGTTCCTCAACATTTCGTCGGGATAGTCGACCTCTCACTTCTCTTCCTGGAGAATGTATTAGGGACAGACTTTTAGAGATAAATTTTACGCAGAAAGAATATTAAAGAAGTAAATCATTCCTAAATGTTGTAGACTCCTAATCGTAGATGTGGCGTTCTTCACACCTATCACATCCGTGGAGAACCCTCTAGAAGTAACATGACGTACTTGACCTCTCGGAGGTCTTATACAACTCCATAGTTATCATTCATCGCATTGTCGTAGTAAATTTAGCGGAAAATTTAAAACTTATCATAGCACATCATATGCTAGAAAACATCGCTTCATTTTTATATAAAATATCATATTACATACTTAGACTCTAAATTTCTTTTCCATCTTAGACTCAACAATATTGGAGTACATTAGGGACACGACCCTTAAAACATAATCATAAGTATACAACATTATAAAACTTTACAGTAAATATAAGTAGTGAATCCTTGGAACTTAAGGACCCCTTTCC
Source organism: Solanum lycopersicum (assembly GCF_036512215.1). Taxonomy (NCBI): domain Eukaryota; kingdom Viridiplantae; phylum Streptophyta; class Magnoliopsida; order Solanales; family Solanaceae; genus Solanum; species Solanum lycopersicum. The sequence continues at coordinate 55,052,213 of NC_090806.1, read as the reverse complement.
TTGAGCTTGGGATTCATCTACCAAGCTCCTGAGTCGTATAGACATCCTTTAAGCATCAATAACCTATACTTTGTACAAAAAGTAGAAAAAATTGGAATTAGTACAAGAATGCACTAAGTATGGAATCCATGCAAAAACATGCATTTAAAAGGGACATTTTCTTGAAAACATACTTCAAGTATTTTTGAGTAAATCTTTATAAAAACTTTGGACAATTGTATTTATATCATTCACATACTTCATATAGACATACTCAAATTCCAAACATCATAAAAAATCAAATATAGAATTTAAGTCATTTTTGAGGTAACTTTACAGTGAGATCTTTTACTTTACAGTGAGCTATCTTTTCTTTTATTCACTAACTTCCCAAGTAACCCTCTAGTGATACTTGGTGCAACGCATAACCTTAGGCTACAAAGAAAGCATACATGCAACCTACACAAGTCATCACATATCATCATATAAGTATAACACATTGCAAGTCACCTTCAAGTCAAGGTCATAAGACGTTACAGTAAACTCTAGTCATTATGCACATATATTTATTTTACTTCATCTAGAAACTTATGAAACCTTACTCATAATCCTACTATAGGTATACTAGTGCAAGTATATGTGAAGCTCCATAACCTCACACACACTTAGTAAAACCTATCATAAGACCACAAGTCTTAACACCCAATTCATATATCAACATAGCAAGTGAGGACAACTTCATTCACGTTAACAACCTTCGTCATATAGTCATTAAAACCAAAATAGTGCATATCATCTCATAATGAAGACACTAACACAATGTCATTAAAGAGAACCACATTCATAGACACATGCATTTAAACACCTTCCTATAACTTCCCTTAAGTTTAACTTGTGCAATGCATAGGTGAAGTCCCATACACCCACCTACACTAAGAAACTACTCTTAGGTTATCCTAGTTAGAGTCCTTACTTTACTTCCATTGTCCGTGTTACTTTAGGGAAACTATAGCCTTAACCAACACTAAGAACATGGGTGATAAACATGGTATTTGGTGTTGTAGAGACTTACACCAATGGAAGGTGTTCCACTTAGCAAAAGTAGAATTTTAACATACATCCTAGCATCCTAAGTGAATTCCCTTTGCTAGATCCTATGTAGAAAGCAGAGTTTATAAATCTAAGATATAGGTATGATCCCTCTACATGCCATTTGGTAATTGGGGCCTCCTCTCATGAGAAAATATGGGTGAACCTTCCTTAAAGAGAAGCCACCACTTCATGTGGATCCATAGGTGTGTATTCCTCTAAGGGAAGTCAACACTCTATATGGAACAAATGCTGAATCTTCCTCCAACGGAAGTCAACACCTCTCATTGTCAAGTTCACTAGATGCTAAGCAACTTTATTTAAAATCCTTTATTAACATTCTTCATAAAACATAGGCTTAGGATAATTTTTCCTCATATGCTTATAGCATATTCAAGCACGTATCTAGTTTTAGAGTATTCTTGGTCACACCTTGTAAGGCCTATCTATTTACTAGATCATCATTCATGTGTGTGTGTACTTATATGTGAGCAAACCTTTCACATAACACATAAATGTCACACATGTTCATATATCAATGCATAACTCTATAGGTATAACTATATGAGCAATCCTTTTGATATAAACCCACTAATACACTATGCGTGTTCATACTTCATAATATCATATAAGTCATATTCATAATATTCCCATTCATTCATTTTCATGTACATAAAAACCAAACCTAGGAACAATCATATAAGGGTACACATGTGCAATAAATAGACAAGGTCCCATACCCTTGACCATATTAGTACACCAACCAACTCATCCTAGTTAAGGAATGCATAGATTACTTCACATACGTATACTTTACATGCATGGTAATAGACACTAGTGAATATGAGAACAACCTTTCATTAGACACTGTGATCCTATACATCTTGTAAGCATGTATGAAGTGTGAATGTGTATGTACATTGGTCGACATGATCACATAACGGATATCAACAACACATTGAGAATGACACCCTCTTAGACCATAATACACTTTCAAGCATACACCACACGACACACAGTGGCACAGAAGGCAAGTCAACTTAATATTACACTTAAGACTCCTAACTTTTGCTATTTATGCATTCATATAAGGGTACATAGGTAACGGATTATTAACCATTTTAAATCATCAATGGAATATCCTACACTTTAAGATAACATATATATACACATGCTTATTACTATGGCCATACAGCCTAGATCACAACTAGAATAGAAAAGTAGGCATAAGCTTCACATAGTATGATCATCACAACCACACACTCATATATTCATCAATTTTCCTTCAAGTCCGTAATCCGACCATATATACTATCAATAAAGTAAAAATTGCCACCATAAGTGGACCATACCACACAATGCCTATACAAGGATTTATCAACTACCAATACTATAAGAAAAGTAGAGAGGAAGACTCATTCTTACCAATTCATCAACCTTTGATCATCAGTGATCAATGCACCTTTTCATCAACATTTATGTATAGGGAGTATCTATATGTACTAAAATCATAAAAGAAATCATGCATAAGCCACTACAAGATCATACTACAAGATGTACACTACATCACCAATACAATGTAAAGTAGAGAGATATAGATCACTTACTAGTATTCCTTGCTTTAATCATCATGATCAACATTCATAATATACAACTGACCAATTTAGGGAAGTATCTAAAGACATAATAATTAATACTAAATCATGCGTCATCTACCCTAAATTGAGATCACACTACATACATAGTATTACCAATCGATCGACTAGAAGAAACTAGATCAATGCATGCCAATACTTATTTACTTTGATCATACAAGATTCCTATCCATAATTCAAATATGATATAAACCTAAAAAAGTAGCTATAATCATTTTCACCTAATTGAATTCAACATTTAATCATTAAAAGGGCAATGTTACACTGAACTCCTAAAAATCTAAACTAGGCATGTTCAGATCTTCATATATTGATCCACATGATTCCTTCATTATCAATTCATCACGAATTCACGTAGAAACAGTAGATATAACCAATTCAACGTAATAGCACAGATCTATCAATAACAAGCCACGATCATAATGCCCATGCAAGGGCTAAATCAATTTTGGAAAGAGACATGGGTTCACAATGCATTTGGATTGTTTTTCACGTTAAAACCATCACAATATCATAAATTCATCATGATTAAGCCATTTAAAACAATTTGAGAAAGAACCCATGGCTAGATTTTGATCATGAAATCTCTTTGAAAATTTTGAGATTAACTCTCTAGATAGAAGGATAACTAGAGATGAAGGATCACCATACATTTTTCTAGTTGAATACCTCTAAATATTGGTGAATAAATCATATAAGTCCATGCTCCAATATGTTCTTGAGCTTCACCTTCAATGGAGGTTTCTAGGGATAATATTTTTGGAGGGAAAGTCTAATTTGTGTAGAAGGGATTGTGAATTGGGTGATCATGTTTTTGATCTCTTATATGCACACAAAAATATCTAAATAAATCATGTAGGGTCTATTTAGGACGTGAGGTGAATTTTCCATTCACCCTTTTAATGAAACTATCGCATGGCAAAAACTGCAGGCCGCTATCGACGGCTAGTTGGTCCATCGACGTGCCGTCTGTGGATTCAGTCGATTGGACGTTGGCCTGTTCTTGGGTTGATCCTTTCCCAGGATAAGTTTCCATTGACTAGAACTCATCAATGGTCCGTTGGTCAACCAACTACGCATCGTTTGGTTCAGTCAGTTGACAGTATCAAGGCAGTATCTTGACAATCCTTGGATTCTTATGGGCCTTTTTGCGGGGTCCTTGAGAACCATACCCGGACGTTTTAAACATAAATATGTACATTTAAAAGTCAAGGAAATTCTATGCAATTTTCACCTGAAATTCACACATAAAAAACATCCAAACATGCTAGGCCCTATCAAGACATACTTGAACGTCTCAAGGGCTAACTTTCGAATGTCTTAGACGTTCTTGGACGTTTGACCTCCAAACTTCAAGAAAATCGATATACTGCATATAAACATTACTATAAATCATTTTCATAATTCACAAGCTCATGACATACTAATATAAGCACGTATAGACACATAGGTGACTAGTTATCGAACGTCTTGGTCGTCTCGTGACGTTTGACTTCAAAAACACCTCAAACTTTACACAATGCCTCAAAACCATATTATAAGTAATTTTAGGACTTTATACCCTTATTACAAACTTGTTAGGCTCTAGACTCATTTTTGGGGTGTTACAACACCGATGACTAAGACTCTACAGAAAGAACTTCAAAGACTACCAAGGACTCTTGAACTCTGGGCTCTCATACTAAGTCTATCACGCCCAGAGTCTACACCTTGGACGTGGTCTTCACCCAAGGACTATTTCTGGCCTTCAGCGAATCCTTGGACTAGCTTTCTTAACTTAGTGGAAGATTATGCTAAACTCAAATAATGAATTACAGACATTTTCATAAGAAAACTTAATAACTTGTCTTGGACAAAATGACACTTTAATATCAATACTGTTACATACACAGTTTAAGATAAAGGAGACTCCAAAACAAAACAACTAAAATGTCTATAAAGACTCTAAACTGACTGAGATGGATGTTGGGGCAGACCCCACATCCTAAAACTAATCTAGTAAAGAAATGAAAAGAATGTCCTCTGGAATGAAAGGAGGCTTACCACTGAATTTGGAGCTCAATCTGGATCAACGAAGTACAGCGTGCGGATCTTGGTTAATTGCGTCTACATCATAACACGATGCAGGCCAACTGGCATCAGTACATTGAATGTACGACTATGCGAGTTGGAAACTAAACAACAACTTATGCTTGAGGGGATTAAGATAAACTTACCTTGTATCTTCTTAAATCAAAAATATACTCAATTCAAAGTATGTATAAAATCAATTTAAAACAGATACGATATATACAAAGCTTATGAAACAATAGAACATCTTGGTTTGTTAAATAAATGTAAGAACAAACTCAACTTTACTTATATATGAAAGTAATATAACTTTTGGGGAGATTCTCTAATCGACAACCGTCACTTGAGCCTAAGTGATGATACAACGTTTTAGCTCACGCTTTTGAGTACCCTCCTATAACTTGTCATTTGTATAAGACCTTACTTAGCTTAGTGGATCTACTAGATAAATTTACGTGATGCTCTGAAAAGTATGACCCATCAATTCCCATTACGGCTTCATGGTTTACATAGAGACTTGAGTTAATATGAACTCTCATCCCCACATTGGTGCTCAATACAAATCCCAAAATATAATTTATCTCATACATTTAAGAAAACTTCCTTTCTTTGGGTTGATATAATTTACAAAACCCTTTTGCTTTAAAAAGCTCGTTTTTGTAAACAATGTTCCCCTTTTATGTTCAAAATTCTTTTGAAACTATTAGTTCCCCTTTAACTTAAATGTGAGACTTCTATAAACCTTTAGGTAATACTTAGTTCCCATATAACTTTTGACAAATGAACTTGACTCTTACTTTTTACTTGACTTGAACTTAATTCTTAGAAAATACTTAGTTCCCTATAGTTTTTGAGAATTTAACTCAACTATGTACTCTTTGCTCCACTTGTAACTTGAGCCTTAAATCAAAGTTGAAATGATTGTATAAGACTCTTTGAAATATTGAAGAACTTACATTGAGTTGTTTCTTAACTTTCAAACTTGACTCCTCACTTCCTTGACTCTAATATTGACTTTCCTTGAATAGAATTATGGGTTCAAGGTTAATGATCTCATGTTTATGGATGATTTCATAAGGTTTACATGTAATTTAAAGTGTTAGAATCAACTAGAAATGATGGGTACATCACTTAAGCACTAGTATGAAAAGATAGGGAAAGAAGAGGGTCTCCAAGGGGTCGTGGCGCTCTCAGAGGCGCGGAGCACCAGAGCCTGACGAACAGACAGTTTCCTCTAAGACTCTGGCTGGCGCGGCGCACCAGAGCCTAACGGAAAGAGTCTGTCCTGAGGGGATCTGGTAGCCGCGGCACCCCAAGGCCTGTCAGGTAGGTTTTCTAACTTTTCTTCTCCAATTCTCAACTCTAAACCTCCCAAACTTCGACGGATCTTCCCCCAAACACTTAGAATCATTAAATTATTCAATACCTAATATATTAGACACAAAAACAGTCCGGAAACATGAATCAAAACTACTATATACGAACTACAATTCAACCAACAAAAATTTCACAACTTTCGTCAAGAACACCCATATTCAGCATTCCATATACACTAACTTACTGAATTTAAAAAAATTGGGTGTAAGAGAAAGGACCCAACACCTAATGATCTCACATAACTCGATAGGGATCACCCCATACGAAATCCACACAACGATCGTGGCGCTTCTTGGACAATTTTTGATCTTCCTCTTCTTTTCTCTTTTCTCTCAAGCCCTAAGCGTCCTAGGTTTTTCCAAAACTGATTTGGGACATGGTTTTACCCCTAATATAACCTTAAAATGAGTTAGGAAATACTAGGTTGAAATGATAACTTTACCCTTACTCAAATCCGGATTGGAATTTTTCCTCAGTCGAACATCCAAACTTCCGAAAGACCTATCTACCTCATACGACATCGGATTTTTGCAAACTCGGTGGCAATGGAAAGATATTACTAAGGGTGTTAAATCCATATAAATAACTCATATCAACTTATCCTAAGCTGGATTTTATGACCGTTTGAAAATAAACAAAACTTACTTTTGAAAGCTGGAAATTTTCCAGATTTCCCTACTTACTCCCAAAATTGATGGTTCTTGGTTTCTTAGCTTACTCTTAGTTTATTTAAGGTACGAGATGTTATAATGGTGTTTCAAACAAAATTTAACTCCTCCATTAAAAAAAAGAGGAAAAGAACGAATATAAAAATCTATTTTCACCACCTCTTGTATGCACTTGAATGTAGTTGTTCTTTGAAAAACTTGAGTCTCGATTTGATCAATACCAATGACTTGAATAATGCTCGCAATCAAACAAACATGAATTTACGACTATAATGAATTCAAATTATGTTGCATAGACAATATGTGAAATTTTTGAATCTCATTGTTATTAGCCAATTATCGATTTGAGTTTCTTGCGAGGAACATTGAACACTATTAAAAGTGTGGAGTCTTGTTTGACTTTTGTGTCAATGCCTTGAATGATGAGCTTATCATGTACCATGTATGATGACACCTAAAATTTGCTCTGTTGGTCAAGTTTACTAAGTTATGTAATCCAGTTATATGACATAGAATATTTTAAAGAGTGTGAACCAATTTGACATAGACCTCTTTGTGACATAACTTGTGACTGTGCAAACCTCTTCTGAACACCCTTTGAGCCTTGCCTTTATTTGGAAGAAACTTAAAAAAAACATGACCTTTCTTTATGCACTATCTATAATTCTCTTGATTTGTGGTTGATTGAATAGCCAACTTAAGCCAAAAGCCTAAGTTAGGGGTGTGGTAAAAAGAGAAGGAAAGTCAAGAATTGCAAGGAAGTCTCCCTTAACCCATGGTGTTTGGAAAAAAATTGAAACCCCCCCCCCCCCGCCATAAAAAAACAGAAAAAAAAGAAGAAGAAAAGAACGAAAATAAAACTCATGGAAAAAAGTTATGGGGTTTATCCGAACAATCCATGGAATGTGAATAAAGGGATGACTTCTGAGAACAAAAGTAAATATGAAAGAAGGAAAAAAGAAGTGTTGTGAGTACCATATTTCCTGAGGATAAAAGTCATTGAGACCATACCTTTAAACTCAATCTCATTACGGGCCTTGAAAAGACCTTTTTGTTTCTGAATGAGCTGATATGAAGGTTGATTGAAAAATAAGGACAAATCTACGGGTTAATATATGCATTATGTTAATCTTTGTGAGTATCAGCGTTGAAATTGATTCCAGAACTTTAAATTGTGAATCATTGTGTGTGAATATGGAATCATTCTTTATGTGAGGGTATTTGATCACTGTTGTTGAGATTAAACATGTATTTGAAGAAAGTGTCGTGAGCTTGAAAATCTTTGATAATGGTGTATCACAACTCGATCCTTTCAGTGCACAATTGATCCTTGCAAGAGTAAGTTGACTCTTGTTGTGTGCATTCACGATTGAATCTTGCGTAGCACTATTTGAGACATCCTTTTTGAATAGTTGAACTTTAGTATTACTTAAGGACAAGCCAAACTTTAAATTGGGGGTGTTGATGAGTCAACGATTGGGACTCATTTTGGGCTATATTTTGATTGGTTTAGTATCCTCAAATGCACTTGTTGTCTCAATAACTTATGAAATACCTTGAGTTTCAGGTATTTAGACATAGAGAAAAAGGCGTGGATAAAATTGCGCAAAAACTAAAGAAGGTAGTTGAAAGAATGATGAAATTGAGACTTGAGGAGCGACGAACCCCTTCGGCTAGTCGCCAAATGGTCTTATACTCGCCTAAAGTTTCATTGATCTGAGCCCTAAAGGAAATGAGAAAATCGACGGTAAAAAGGAGCAGTCAGCGTGTCGGGGAGCCGTTCTACTAAACAGTATTATGTCGTCGAATGATCAAAAACACGAAAATGCTGAAGGCTAATTCAAAATGGAGAATGAATATACCAAATGGCGGCGATCCCAAATTACTTTTCTGAGTGGTCCTTCGTAGTATAACTTTTTGGAAACTATAAATACTCATTAATACATTTTAGTTTGTAATTAAATTTTTTATCTTTGAATCGTATTTTTCAGACTTAAATTCTGTTTTGTCTTTTTTAGAGCTTTTGGGAGACTTTGTTCTTGAACCTTCAAGGCTCACAACTTCAAGAAATTGGAAGTGGGTCTTGAAGAATCTTCATCATTAGCTCATGTAGAGCTATTTTGTATCCTACCTATTTCAAGGAAACACCTTTTGGTATACTATGCGTAGCTAAAACCTCAATTCTTGGTGTGTGATTATGTAAATATGAGTTAAATTTACTACTGGGTCTTGCTAATTACTAGTTATTTTACTGTTTAAATGTGATTTCGTTTAGTTTTCTTTTTTGAAATTAATGAAATTGTAGTTGAAAATATGTTTTATCGTCGTATCTCGGACTTGCGAGAGAGAGAGGTCTTTAGACCAAAACTACTAAATTGGTAGGCAGTGATTATTGGGTTGTTGTGGATTCAGGTCGGGAGTCTGAATCCTAAAGCCTCTCCGACACTTTCAGCTCGAGAGAGTGAATGGGTTAAGGTGAAGGCTATGCATAATAGAGGCTTTTCGGTGTTCGAGAGCAACCGAGTTCATACGGGGTAAGTTGCTCTAGAGAGTAATTTACCCCCACTAAAGCCTTGCGTAGTCACAAATTTTCAACAATTTAATAGTAATAGCATCTACATGTCTGTTCATATAATATTCCTATCACATCCCAAGAATCCAATCTCCCTATTATTCTCTCTTATTTTTATTGTTTTTAGTGGTAATGTGCCAACAAAACATTCCACTTTTTACCGACACTTGTTTCACCCCTTTTGATTTATTATGTTTTCAAAATTGATAATTTCTTTTAGCTATGATTATTATGAGTTAATTTTTATTTGGCTAATTTATTCTCAAAACCACTCATTTCACACTCTACCCCAAAACCTGGACTAATGATCGTCGACACTTATTATTTGATGAAAATGTCTTTGATGAAGTTGATCAATACTACTCAATTACTCCTTGATATTATATACAAGTTATCAGACATGGTTGTGTATTTATACCTATAAGTTAGTGAATAATGGTAATTAATTCAAATTGTATCTATGTTACCTATTTAACTAGTATATGTTTGCTTATTCACGTAATTTTCTCTATTAAATTTACTCCTTTCGTCTAGCCAAATACTTATATTTTAGTCTAACTATTACAACCCTAAGTCCAAGTCTATCGAAATTCATTACTTTAGTATTTATCCACCGTACCTCACATAAGAAAATTACATTCCCTCTTAATTGAATAACTTTGTTCGTGTAATAATAACAAGTGTTGCTTAAATGTTTGATTGAATCGACAATAACTTTCTTATGGATTTCTCATGTAATAGGTGTGTGTTTATCGAGATACCTATATTCTAAAAATATTAATACATTCATAGTGAAAGAATCTAAAATCCCAAACTAGAACGACAATAACCAAATTGATAATTATTTTTTTCATTTGATTTTAATTTTAGAAATTTAAAAGCCAACTACATTTGTTTGATTTTCACCAATAACTAATTCAATTCGAACCAAGAATTCCCCTATTACAACTGTAATAAATAATTATACTAAGATGAAATATATTCCACTTTATAGATGAAAATATTAGATTAAAAGATGATCCCATATACCAGTTCGATATCCAATCTTTTATTTTATATTTCTTTTACTTTCCTCGATAAGTATTTAATTAAGTCATACATACTGATGATAATATACTAATCATAGTTTGACCAAATTCGAAATACTATTACATAGATCACTTGTAATTATCTTACAACTAATCTGATTGTATACATATTTCTACCTTCGATATATCGTCAATACATAGAACTTATAATCGATAAGGATTTAATACATGGAACTTAAAAAATATTAACACATGGAACATATGTATCTTCTCATGATCACAAAATTACACATTGTTCCTAAAACGATTGAGTACTAACATTACGGTAATAAATGGTTTTTTAGTCTAATTTTAACTTACAAGGTAGCTCGTAAGAAGTAGATATTTGAAGTCCATATAAGAAAGCTGCATATCCCTATTTCATCTAATGTGAAACTCATCAATAATTGCATATTATAAAATATACGGACTGATAAAATTCAGGATTAGGTCTTGAAAAATGTACGTACTAATAAAATTAGTAATTAGGTGTAGAATATTATAATCTTTTATAAATTAGGATTCAGCTATTGTAACGACTTCAAGAACAAAAACACGCAAAAAACGAACTTCAAAAATAGTACGTACTAATAAAAATAGAGTTTAGGTATTGAAATAATGTAACTTCTAAAATTATGGGTTAGATCTTTTGTAATTGCAATGCCTAAAACACCAATAAAATGAACTTGAAGAAAATATTTGTACTAATCAAATTAGGGTTGAAGTCTTAAATAATATAACTTCTAACAAATTAGTGTTTATGTATAGTAACTTCAAAACCTAAAACACCAAAACATTAAATTTGAAAAAAAATATATATATACTAAGCATATTAGTATTTATGTCTTAGTTAAATATAACTTATAAAAAATTAAGATTAAAGTATTTTAACTTCAAGGCATAAAACATCAACAAATTAAAACAAAATTTTAAAAAAAAGTACATACTAATAAAATTTGAATTTAGGTCTTGAAAAATTGTAACTTCTAATAAATTGTGATTTAGGTCTCGTAAATGAATATCAAATATAGGATATAAAATATTAATTTTAAACATTGCATGTAAAAGACATTTTTGTTCTATAAGTATGGATTCTAGCATGCATTCATGATCCATACTAATTAATTAAAAATATTTGAACTAATAAATTTCAAATTCATTAAATTAAATGTCTTGTGACATACTATCAAATTTTAAACCTATTGTTTAAATTTTGAATCTGTCATTAAGCTCAAATTGATATAGCTAAAGCCTTCAAGATAGTTTAGTCATTCAACATTAAACTTATTTAGATTCCTTCTTGGAATGGAAACTTCTCTAATACATGTTTGTCTCCCAAAATTCTCACTTACCTTATCTTCCCTCTATATAAGAAGTAATCCCTAGGGTTTACTTTTGGCTGCTGAAAATCCACAACAACCTCCAATGACATATATCTACATGAATCATGTAAATCAATTTTCCTCTTCTTAATCTGTTCATTTGTACTATTGTTTAGGGTTCAAATAGTTGTTCATAGTTCTAATAGAGTTTTATGTGGAGAATTTGATGTTGTGTTTCTATTTGATGAGTTTAAGTGCTTTGATATCCTTTACTTGATTCAAGAGTGATATGGAAACAAGATTTTCTATCTCCACAAGGTACGGTAGAGGTTTGGATAAGTTGTTTTTAGATGAGTTTAATTCGGCTAAATTAACATTTTTTCTGAAACAATTCTACTTCTTAAGATTTCTCTGAGCCAAGGGTTTATTAAAACAATCTCTCTTTGTTAAGGACGCAAATAACTTATGCACTTCAAATCAAATAATTTATAAAAAAAAAGTACTTTTGGAGAAAAACAATTTGTGTTTTGTGTTGTATTTGCTCAAAAGGACTTCTTATTTCTACCACACACCTCGAAAGTATAGAAAAGTCTATCCAAATAGGCTACTAGAAACGTAAGAATTCCTATTCTTACAAACTTCCTGATATTGTCTATCACGAATGCAACATATTTCCATGATTAAAAAGAATGACTACAGAGAGATTGGCTTGTCTTAATTGTTGATCAGTAAGGAATCTCGTAATTTGAATAAGGAAACTAACTGTGTATCCCTTTCACATTCTTTTTTCTTATGTTGTTTCGCATTTTTTCTTGCAGGTTCTCATTCTTGGTCCCTCTTGTTGTCATCATTTTCCTTATCCTTCAGCCTAGGTTCATCTTTTCGAAGCTTCGTTATGCACTTTTATTATATTTTTCAGCTCATACACATTCTTTGTAATGAGATGTGAAGGTTGTAGAAACTTGAAGTCTTCATCCATATCAGTTTCAGTCTGCATTCTTTAGTTATTATTTGTTAATCAACATTATCAAAAGATCTAAAATTCTGATACAAAAATCAGACTATCAAAATGGTTGCATTACATTGCTCCAATTTGTTTCTAGTTCAAGATATTGAATACCCTTTGGTATAAAGGTAACAAGAGCACCGAGAGGATAAAAATCTACTTCCTTTTAGTGCACAAAGGGAATATAACATTTCTTACATAAGAACACAATGGAAGGAATGCTATTTCCTCCTTGTGCTCTTGTTACCTTTGTGCAAAAGGGTATTCATTATCTCGAACTAGAAACAAAATGAGCAATGTTATGCAAACATTTTTATATTCATATATTTGTATTTGAGATATAACTCTTTTGATAATTCTAACACTAATCAATAATAACTATGAAAAGCAAAATAACCAATATGGATGAAGATTTCTAACTTTTACAACCTTTGAATCTCGTTACAAAGAATATATATACTCTGCAAAATATATTTTAAAAGTATGAACAAATGTTTGTGTCCCAAAATTCTCACTCCATATAATCCCTCTATACATTCAGATATAGAAGTTAAAAGTAATCCCTAGGGTTTACTTTTGGCCGGTGACAATTGACAGCAACCTCCGGTGACCTACATCTATATAAATAAGGTTAGTCAATTTTCCTCTTCCTAATTTGTTCCTTTATACAACCTTTTAGGGTTCAAATCATCGTTCATAGTTCTAATAGAGTTTTTTGTGGAGAATTGGATGGTGTGTTTCTATTTGATAAGTTTAACTGCTTTGATATTTGTTACTTGATTCAAGAGTGTGTTTGTAAACAAGATTATCTATAAGGTATGGGTGAGGTTTAGGTATGTTGTTATTCTTAGATGAGTTTAAATCTGCGAAGTTAACATTTTTCTGAACAATTCTGGTTCTTAAGCTTTTTCTAATCCAAGGTTTTCTTAAAAAAGTCTCTCGTGGTTAAGGACGCAAATAACTTATGCACTTCAAATCAAATCATTTATTAAAAAGTACTTTTGGAGAAAAATAATCTGTGTTTTGTGTTGTATGTGCTGAAAATGACTTTTTTTGGCCAAACACCTCAAATAATTTATAATTTATGCACCTGTTCTTTTTTTTTTGTTTGTTTGTGATTTTAGCCTCCAAGAAGCCTATACCCAAATAGGCTACTAGAAACTTAAGAATTCTTATTCTCTCATTTCATTGCTCCCTAGTGTTTGGTCTTGGGTGCATTTGGCCTAACCTGCCTCTATAGTCTTTTCTTCCTTTTCAAACACATTAAAGACCTGAAACAAGGCTAAGAATATGGTGAGTGCTTTACCTCGCTGAATGTTCGTACATAAGGGGGAAAGTAGGTCAAGAAAAATTTAACGTACGAATATTACAAATAAGCCTACCACTAACTTTATGGAAGCAATCATACTTACAATAATTTGTTAAGAACTAAACACATATATTTTTTTCTCCAATTGTGTTTTGCTCTTAGTCCCAACAAACTTCAGCACCAAAAGTTCAGTTGAAATTTGGGAATGATTGCAATCCGGCCTGTAATCCCCTTGCGAGTAAGAATAATTCAAAGAGATACAGTTTCATTTTAATCGTCCTGCAAATGGATTCTTGGTGTGTGGTGAGCCCACAAAGGGATCTAATGTATTTCACATAACCTTTTGTTTCTATGAGCTTACTTGTTTTGTTTTTTTGTCTGTTCGTGAGTGCTTCATTTAATGCTATAGTGAATGTATGGCGTGTTGAACATGGGAGTCTTCTTTAATGCGTAAATACTTCCATGCAATGGATGTGAACTCATTATGTCTAGTAAAATTAAGTCATTCTTAATAAATAAGTGTCCTCAAAGGAGATGGCCTTTGGAGAATGGCAATGCGAGAATCAATCTTTGCGCCTATTACCAGCAAGGCGAGGCGACCTCTAAATGATGAGCAAAGGCGAGGCAATAACGATTTTTGGGTGGGACATGAGGCGAGCCAATAAAGGTGTTACTTTTAAAAAAATACATATATATTTGCCTGATTTAATAATTATAAGGTAACATTACAGTTTATTTGGAATTTTGGACAAATACGACAATGTTTTCTCTTTTTTCTCTTCAGTTCAGAGTAGCGACTCTCTATTCGAGCTTCGCAATCTCCAAGAGGTATTTCTTCTCTCTTCCTCTTTAATTCTTCTTTCTCCTCTGCTACATGACCTTTAGCAGGTACATTTTTAGCAATTGTTTTCTTCTTCTTCTTCTTTTTCTTCTATTCTTCTTTCATGTGTTGTCAGTTGTGCACACTCTTAGTTTTTTCTTATGTTCTATTATGTATATATTCAAAAGGGAAAGTGCATTGTCGTGCGTCAGCTTTAACCCTTATTGCATTTCTCCATCTAAAAACATCTATCAATACCTAATACCTATTCCTTTTATTTGGGTGGGGATTTGGGGGGGTGGAGTGAGAATTACCTAATTGTGTATCTTTTTTCCAGGATCATCAAATTTTTGTATCCTTTTTGTTGTTGTTTTTTTTGATGTTTTACTGATTAGGTTCTCTTCCATTTTGAATCAAAAAAACCTCTTTACTATGTTGTATCTAGTCTGAGTGGTGAAACTTATCTAGTAGGTCATTGGATAAATGAGTGAATATATGGTTTCTGAAGGAGGCAAAGATTATGAAAACATACAATGACAATGGCAGTATTTTTTAAGTGTGTTGAATCAAGGAAGGAAACAAGGTTTCAACTTCTTTTTCAAACAACAATGTTTTAGTTATTTATATTTAACTGTAGAGGTTGAGGAATAGCAATTTAAAAGAACCTAGGAACACAGAGGGAGGAATTTCACAACTCAAGAAACTCCGTCGTGCAAAAATGGAGATTGTAGATATGCTTCTTTTGATATATCACACAGTGTCTAGTTTACCCACGACATGCATAAGTTTAGATCAAAGAATGGTTTGGTCGGCCCTAATTTTGTTAAACAAGTTCGTGTGTGACAAATAAAAAAAACGTATCTACAGTCATATCTCTGCAAGGCAGAGTTTCTTAAATTCTGAAATTCTCAAGTCCTCTTAAAGTATTTCCTCAACTTATACAATTGAATATCAAACATATAAACCTTGTTGTTTGCAAAAGAAGCTGCAACCTAGTTGCCTTCCTTGTTCCAACACATGCACTTCAAAAATACCGTTATCGCCATTGAAAGTTTTTACAATCTTGGCCTCATTTACTGATCATATATTCATGCATTTATTAACTGACCCACTTGACAAGTATTCACGGCTTGGACTAAATGCAACCAAGTAAACAAGTTTCCTGGATTAAAAATGATAGATAACCTACTCAATAAAAAAAACTCCAAATAGAAGAGAGTTATTATTAGTTAAAGGGGTATTTCTTTGTGGAGCTCTGGACTCAAATATTGTTCAGAATTCGTAAGTTATACTTTGTGATTGTTTTTGTATCTTGGAAAGGATAAGTCAAGAAGATTAAAGTTCAATTGGTTCAATGGTAACCATTTTGAAGATATGGAGGAGTAAAATACTTTTCTATTGATGTCTCTGCTCAATATTTCTTATGTGTTAACTTAGAAGAGTCCTAATAAAGTTGACAACACCTTCATAAATGATGATAAACTTATTTCTCATCCAAAGAAAGTGGAAAAGTATGATGTTGATTCTTATGAGTGTCGGTATTTTATTCTTGGCTGTCTATTATATTTGATAATTTTTAAGATTATTATAATCGAGCTTGCTCTAATACAAAAATAAAAATTAGAAAACATTGCAGAGTAAATATGATATCGAAGAAGGCGGAGCGAAAACATATGTAGCTAGTAGCTTTTTCATTTTCAAACAGTGGACAACAAATCAATGGTTGATCAAGGTCTAGACTTCATAATGATTGTTGGAGAGCTCCGGTCATTGGTGGATCTAGGATTTGAAGGTTGTGGTGCTCTTATAGCTACAATGATGGCGACAAAATGTTCATCATGGAACTTCAAAATATAAAACTTAAACAGATGAAGAAGTCAAATTGGGGTGTGTGTGTGTATATATATATATATGTGTGTGTGTGTTTGTGTGTGTATATATAGATATATGTATGTGTGTGTATATATAGATATGTGTGTGTGTGTGTGTGTGTGTGTGTGTGTGTGTGTGTGTAGATATAGATATATGTATATGTGTGTATATATAGATATATGTATATGTGTGTGTATATACACACATATACATACATATATATATATATATATATATATATTATAAGTGGGAAGCTCCTAACTTTAAAGTTTAATTACCATTTCACCTTTATTTTATCCATAAACTAAATTTTATATTAACATATAATTTATTTAATATTAAATAATCATATTTAAATAAATGCATCTAGAAACAATATTTCAAATTTTAATTATTTAAATACTTAGTTATAATTACATTATATCATACTAAATGCTAAAAATAAGAAGGTGTAAAGTCGAACTTTGAAAAACAAAAATATTTCATAGAAAATTGTTAGAAATTATTTCAATACACCAAGTTACAGATATTTCTTTTAAAACACATCAACCATATTCATAACGTTATCTTCTTTTACGTTAACTAATTAAACCCTATGTAATCCTTTAGTGATACTTGGTGCAGTGCATGAATAGTAACCCATTCCACTATCCACAATCAAGCATTACCTTAAGGCCACCAAAGTGAACATTCACATGACCTTCTTTAACTTAAAAACATAAATATTCATTTAACCTAACAAAACATTAGACTCACCCTTTACATATAACCCAACACACTTCATGGGCCAGATAGAAGACTCTTCTTAAGACCACATGAAAGTCAACACTACCAATTACATCATAAGAGGCAATAGTAAACAATAGCATACTTGGACTTCACTTCATAAGGACAACATAAAACCTTACTCACAATCCCACTCTAAGACTACTAGTGCAATGTACATGTGAAGCCCTAATAACCTCACACACACTAAGTAGATTCACAAAGAGCCTACCATTTATTCAATACATCAATAAGACAAGTATCTACTACTTCATACATTTCAATTAAGACCTCATCATACGGTCAACAAGACCAACATTATGCTTATAAGGTAAGACCATATTATATGAACTCATTAGGACTCATTTCATCAATTTCATCACAACAAGTAGAGGACACTACAATGTCATGCATAAGAAACATAAACATGACCATATACATTAGAACACCTTCCTAGAATTCCCTTCAATAGCAACTTGTGCAATGCATAGGTAAAGTCTCATACCCTCACCTACACTAAGTAATTTCCCTTAGGTTATCCTAGTTAGGGTCCTTACTTTACTTCCATTGTCCGTTTTACTTTAGGGAAACTATAGCCTTAACTGACATGAAGACCGTAGGTTCTAAACATGGAATTTTGTTTTATAGAACCTTACACCCAAGAAAGGTGCTCTAACTCGCCAAAGTAGAGCATTAACATCATTCTAGCATTTTAGGTAATACCACTTGCTAGATCCTCTAAGGCAAACATAGTTTATGGATCTTGGAGGAATATATGGAAACATTCTTTATGCCAAATTGGGCACTGTAGTTATATACCTCGTGAGAACTATGGTGAACCTACCATTCCATATTGGGAAGGCACACCCCTCAACTTCAACTTCACTCGTTGCTAAGCTAAGTTTCCTGTATTAAAAAGACATTATTATTTATTACTTTATAAAATTAGACTTTAGGAGATTGACTCCCCATATGCTTAGCTTATAGGTCAGAGATGAGAGTTCATCCATCCAATTCATGTGAAAAGACCTTTCACATGGACATAGCATATTCAAGCACCCTCTAGTTTAGGATACCCTTGAGAACACCTTTCAAGAGTCCGTTTATTTACTAGATCATCATACCTGCATAATAGACATGCTTCATGTATGTGTATACATATGTGTGAGCAAACCTTTCACAAAAATACCCTTAGAACACAAATATGCATATTTTATTTAATTCATGCATAAGACATGTTCATACCTTAATCATGCATTCACATTCATGTACATAGATCACAACCTAGGACTATCCCATCAAGGCACATATATGCAATGCATAGACAAGGTCCCATACCTTTGTCCATACTAGTACACCTATCAAGTCATCCCAGTTAAGGGATACATATCATGCTTCATGGACATAGAATATACAAACATAGTAGTAGACACAAGTGCATATGAGAATGCCTTTTCATTAGACACCATGAACCTACACTACCTGTAAACAATCATGAGGTGTAAGTGTGTGTACATTGGTCAACATGATCATACAACACCCATCAACAACAAAATGAAGCAGCCACCCTCTTAGACAATAATACGCATTCATGTCCCCTAAACCATTGACAACTCACATATAGATTAATAGGAACTATATACTATACACAATCACATTACAACATAGGAGACAAGACATATTAGTTACTTGAATCTAAGACTCCTAATCATGTTTCAGACCACACATTCATGTAGAGATTCATAGGTAGGGGTCACGCTACACAAGAGTAAGCAATCATCAATAGACCTCAACCATGTCAAACGTATAGAACCTTGACCTAAACATCTTCATTCACATATAGAAAGAATCATCAATATAACCTAGATTATTAACTAGCAATGGAAACTACGCATAATACTTCACATTGTGTGATCATCATAACCACACATACAAGATATAGCTGCCTTTGAGCAAATGATCACATTACATATAGAATGACAAGAAAGTAAACACCGCCACCATAAGTTGACCATACAACACAATGTCATACAAGGCCAAGCATCTAACAATTCTATAGAAAAATAGAAAGAATAGGGTCAACTTACAATTCCTCCAAGATTTGATCATCATTGATCAATTGCAATAATTCAACATCAATGCATGTATAAAATAGAAGATAAAGGTCACATTTCATAAAAGAAATCATACTTCAAACATCAGGGTTTCAAGATCACATTAGGTATGCTACTTCATCAAATCTCTAGAAAGTAGAGGAATATAGATCAATTTCCCAAATCCCTAGACCATGATCATCATTGATTATTAATCAACAATTCATGTTCAAATCACATTAATAGCAACAATAATAGTCAATTCAACATAATTGAAACATCATTCAATCAACATAGAGTAAAGATCACACGACCCACATTATAGGTCAATTTGAGAAATTAGGGAGATCATGGGTTCTTTAAGGAATTGGATTGAAATTTATAATAAAATCACTGATTAACCATAAATTCATCATTACAGTGCTATTGAAATCAATTTGACAATGAACCTATGGCTAGATTGAAAGATAACAATTTTGATCATGAATTCTCTTTGAAAAACCTTTGAAGGAGCTCCTTAGATGAATGGATACCTAAGGATGAAGGATTACCATAACTTTATACATGAGAAGCCCACGAAAAACTGAATAATAAACCATGGAAATTAGCCCCTAGCTTGAACCTTGAGTTTTCCCTCCTATGGAGGTTTAAGAGGATTTGGAAGAGGAGAGATTTGGGATTTTGATTTCTTAATGCGTGTTGGGGTTTTTCTTGGGAAATTTATTAAATATGTCATAAAAACAGTTCATAACCGCCTCCCCAATTTACCAAAACACCCTCATACTTATTGGTACTTTTAGACATATCAAGCTTGACTTTAAAACGACGCAACTGAATCTGGGAAGTAGCTGCTCGTCGCGTAGGCAGCCTCTGATTTTGCCTCACATAATTTTTGCTGCAGTGAACTTTGTGTAGGGAGCGCGACACACAGGCACACTCTGTGATAGGCGCACAACGCAAGGGCAGGTCCACATTCTGGTTCTGCACGCTTCCTTGGGGAACCTCCTTGTCCAACGTTTGTGTCCTCCTAGGGGGATCTTGGGGTTGTCCTAGGGGAGTCGTACCCGAACGGTTTGACCCTTAACATGTCAATTAGTATTATAGGTTTACCCCTACTATTTTGGGACTTCAAAAAACACATAAAACTAGGCAAACATACAAGTACACACTAACACGTCTAGAGACCAACTTTTGAATGTCTCGGATATTCTTGGACGTTTGACCTCCGAACCACTTCAAATCAAGTATGCATACTATAAAACATTTGATTAACATATATTGAACACTTTTAGACACATGTGACGCTCTATCTATCTTAGTTAATTTTGATGGACCTTACAATAGCCCCCACTTGGGAATATTCGTCCTCGAATGACACTTGAATCATTTTAAAACACTTTCAAGGATTCAGTAAACCATAAAGAAGCTCACAACATTCAACATATCTTCAAAGAAAAGTCAATGCACTAAACTTACAAGGAACACCAATTTCAACCTACTTCGTACTCAATGTGACATAAGCAAGCAAAACCTTTATTCACTGACTTTCAAAATACATAACACACGAATGCTCCTTTCATTTTCATAGGAGGAACATCCTTGTCCTAAGCATAACATGGTATTTACATTTCTTTTGATTAAAAGGTCATTATGCAACAACCTTTAAGTCACCTATAGGTAGATTCACACCACTAAAGAAGCCTACAAACAACACATACTACATGCACATAGATCATGAGCAATGTTAATCAACAAGATCCTTATCATTTAGACTTAATACCATATAGGTCATATTCAACCTTACCATACTTAATTATGTTTAAGGAGGAAAGTCCTTGTCCTCAAAACACTTACATGTCTCCTGAGTTCATACACAAGCAATGCATAAAGGTCAATTCATTTTAAAATGAGAAATTCTCAACTTTAACCAAAGCATGCTCAGAGTTCCTCCCTAATGAAGTTAAAATGGAAAATCACACCACACACATCACAACAATATGAAGTGATTTCACAAAATTTTCAATCTCAAGCGTGACCATAATCTTCATAAAAATGCACGAATTATGGAAAATTCTTGCAATTTATAGGCACACATCAAGATCACTAGCAAAACATACCAACACCTCTTAAGAGTGAGACTACATTAATACTTCCCACGTCATAAAAGTCACACAATTTTACTAAACTCATAATATTTAATTTAAAGGAGAATCAATTTCTCATTGTGTGATCCAATCACCACACCTTAAAAGTGACATATAGCATGATCCTTATTTTATCTCATGAAGTTTAATGCACAACTAATATCTCTATATGCACAATCAACATGAGAAAACATGAATGTGATCAAAAATCTTTTTTTCACACATTTTAGAATCTTCAAAATATGATTAACATAGTGTCAATTAAGGCATACTTAACATAAGGAGAAAATGCAACATATACTTTTATGTAAGACTCCTATCATGAACAAGGTACTAGGAACTCTTTGGTTTCAAGCTTAATAAGGAATAGAAAGAAAATATAGAAATATCTACAGTCTTACTACTCGCATCACCATCCTCCACTTAAGTTAAACTCATTGAAAATCATCTTAGCTCCACCTTAGGAGAACTTTAACTCACCAACCTTAGCAACTAGGGACATCATCCCTCTCATGGGATCTAAGCTTAAGCACACCCTCCATCAATATCACCTAAAGGTGACTTCCATCATAAAGAAGTTCAATATAGCCCAACATAGGAACATCAAGGGTACTCAAAATCTTACCATCTAGACATATTATCCCCCACTTGGGGTAAGCCTAATCACATCATGCCCTCAAACGCCAAGGTCAAGGGAGGTCAAAAACCAACCTATATACTCTCCGCACAAGAAGGTTTAACATCATTGAGGTTTTTTTTTCATTCCTAATCCCTTATTAAGGAGTCTACTAACTCAACCATCATCATTCCTCTAGGCTTAACACCCCAAAGGAAATCCATAATAGTCAAGTTAGGTCATACTAACTAACTATGCAAGGTCTCGACTATACCATGAATATAAAGGGTCATGAAGACCTTACACGAAACAATAGAGAACACTTTGCCATAAGGCCTCTTTCTTTTGTTTCACAATAGGGTAGAGTAACTTCTAGGTCATTTCAACCCACATCATCATCCTAGAAGGTATACACTACCTTCACTTCTAGGACCAAGCCTATACACGAGACTCCAATCCATACAAGGCAATTACGAAGCATTTAATATATACCAAAGCAATAGTGAAACATTTCACATATACAAAGGCAATATGCATCCTTACTATTTAACACATTTCTTCAATGCATTTTAAGCCTAAACCACAACATTACTCTATCATCATGCAAAACCATATGGCAACATACCATTCCAAAAAAGGAAGTTCAATTAAACTATAAAAACTTCTTTAACAAGCTATAACCATACCGTAGCATCAACCTTCACAAAACATATCATTTCACCTAATTACATATATAGCCATAAATGGCATAACATCATCAAAGCATGACAAATTCACCTTCACATATACTCACCAAATTATAAAACCAAAATGAGCATAAAAATCACCTTTTCTCCTCAAGCATAGAAATACTATATCATCGAAGCAATCCCATCTATAAGACCACCAGACAAGATAACATAAGAACGATATCTTATAGAGTTATGTTCTATGGCACGACATGAAAATATTGAATAATATAAATTGTATCGTCCAATTTCCTCTCACTCCTAGATGTGTCGCAACTGACCGCCAACGATTGAGACTCTACTAGACATTGAATTATGAGACTTTAGATGCTAAAACCTCTTTTATAAACCTCATGCTCTGATACCACGTTTTTCAAGATTAGGGAGCACCACCTAGAAGTAACATGGCGTACTTGACTTCTTGGAGGTTTTATACAAGCCCATGGTTTAATTCATCGCCTTTTCATAGGTAAATTTAGTGGAAAATTTAAAACTTTTCATAGCACATGATATGCTAGAAAGATCACTTCATATATATATAAAATATAAGTCATAATTTAGACTCTGAGTCCCTTTTTCCATCTTAGACTCAACATCATAGAATAGAATAGGGATACGACCCTTATCATTATAACATAATATCAAAGCTATAACAAATACTTTGAATGAAACATAATATAAGAAATCCTTGAAACATAAGGATCCCTTTTCTTGAACTTAGGGAAGCAATCCAAGCCCTTCACTTTTAGAGGTATCCTCTAGTCACCACCACCTACACTATGTGAAAAAAGATGAAGAAGAATGGTGTTAGTACAAGAATGCACTAAGTATGAAAACCCTGAAAAAACAAGTGTTTAAAGAGGAAATTTTTTTTTAAATCATGCAATATGCCTTTTGAAAGAATCGTCATAAAGATTGGCACAGATACACAATACAATTCATACACTTCATATAGAAGTAAACACTATTCATGTCAACACAACAAGTTACATTTTTTTCTTTTAAAACACATCAACCATGTACATAACATTATCTTCTTTTACCTTAACTCATTAACCCCTAAGTAACCCTTAAGTGATACTTGAAGCAATGCACTAATAGTGTCTATTCCACTATCCACACTCAAGTATAACCTTCAGGCCACCAAGGCGAACACTCATATAACCTTCATTAATTTAAAACATACATATTTATATAACATAAGAAAATATGAGACTCACCCTTCACATATAACCCAACAAACTTCATGGACAACATAGAAGACTCATCTTAAGACCATATGAAAGTAAACACTACAAATTACATCATAAGAGGAAATATTCAACCATAGCATACTTGGAAATCACTTCATAAGGACAACATAAAACCTTACTCACAATCCCACTCTAAGACTACTAGTGCAATGTACATGTGAAGCCCCATAACCTCACACACACTAAGTAGAGTCACAAAGAGATTACAAGCCTACCATTTATTCAATACATCAATAAGACAAGTATAGACTACTTCATACATTTCAATTAAGACCTCATCATACGGTCAACAAGACCAACATTATGCATAAAAGGTAAGACCATATTATATGAACTCATTAGGATTCATTCCATCAATTTCATCACAACAAGTAGAGGACACTACA
Organism: Solanum lycopersicum; assembly: GCF_036512215.1. NCBI lineage: Eukaryota > Viridiplantae > Streptophyta > Magnoliopsida > Solanales > Solanaceae > Solanum > Solanum lycopersicum. The sequence continues at coordinate 55,027,422 of NC_090806.1, read as the reverse complement.
ATGTCATGCATAAGAAACATAAACATGATCATATACATTAGAACACCTTCTTAGAACTCCCTTCAACAGCAACTTGTGCAATGCATAGGTAAAGTCTCATACCCTCACCTACACTAAGTAATTTCCCTTAGGTTATCCTAGTTAGGGTCCTTACTTTTTTTCCATTATCCGTTTTACTTTAGGGAAACTATAGCCTTAACCGACATTAAGACCGTAGGTGCTAAACATGGAATTTTGTGTTATAGAACCTTACACTAATGAAAAGTGTTCTACCTTTCCAAAGTAGAACACTAACATCATGCTATCATTTTAGGTGATATCACTTTCTTGATACTATCAGGCAAACATAGTTTATGGATCTTGGACGCATATATGGAAACCCTTTTTATGCCAAATGGGGCATTGTAGTTATCCACCTTGTTAGAACTATGGTGAACCTACCTTCTCTAATTGGAAAGGTACACCTCTCAACTTTAAGTTCACTCGGTGCAAAGCTAAGTTCCCTTTATTAAAAAGACATCATTATTATTACTTTACAAAATTAGGCTTTAAGAGATTAACTCCCCATATGCTTAGCTTATAGGTCATAGATAAGGTTCATCCATCTAATTCATGTGAGAAGATCTTTCAAATGGACATAGCATTGGGAAGCACCAGTTTGGGATACTTTGAGAACACCTTTCAAGGGCCCCTCTATTTGACTATATCATCATACATGCATAATGTACATGTTTCATATGTCTTTATACATATATGTGAGCAAACCTTTCACATAAACACCCTTAGACCACGAATATGCATACTTTATTCAATTCATGTACATGACATGTTCATAGATTAATCATGGATTCATATTCTTGTACATAAATCACAACCTATGATTATCCTATCAAGTAAGTCATTTGCAATGCGTAAACAAAGTCCTATACCCTTGTGCATACTAGTACACCTATTATGTAATCATAGTTAAGGTATACATATCATGCTTCATAGACATATGCTACACATGCATAATAGTAGACACAAGTGCATATGAGAATGCTTTTTCATTAGACACCATGAACCTATACTACCTGTAAACATTTATGAGGTGTAAGTGTGTGCACATTGGTCAACGTGATCTTACAACACCCACCAACAACACAATGAAGCAGCCACCCTCTTAGACCACAATACACATTCATGTCCCCTAAACCATTGACAACTCATTTATAGAGTAATAGGATCTATAGACCACACACAACCACATTACAACATAGGAGATGAGATATCTTTGTTACTTGAATAAAAGAATCCTAATCATGCTTAAGACCACATATTCATGTAGAGATTCATAGTAGGGGTCATGCTACACAAGAGTAACCAATCATCAATAGACCTCAACCATCTCAAACGTGTAGATCTTTAACCCTAACATTTTCATTCACAGATAGAAGAATAATCAATATAACCTAGATGATGAATTAGCACGGATGACTAGGCATAATACTTCACATTGTGTAATCATCATAATCACACTTTCAAAATACAATTTACTTTGAGTCCATGATCACATCACTTATAGAATGACTAGGAATTAGACACCGCCATCATAAGTGGACCACACCACACAATGCCATACAAGGCCAAGCATATAGAAATTTTATAGAAAAAATAGAAAGAATAGAGTCAACTTATGATTCCTCAAAGCTTTGATTATCATTGATCAATTACCATAATTCATAGTCAATACATCTATAAAACATTAGTTAAAGGTACCATTACAAAAACGAAATCATTCTTCAAAACATCATGGTTTCAAGATTACATTAGCTACACTACTTCATCAACTTAGTAGAAAGTAGAAGAATATAGATCAATTTTCCCAATCCCTAAACCATGATAATCATTTATGATTAATCAACAATTCATATTCAATTCATAGGAATAACAATAGTAATAGTCAATTCAACATGATTGAAAAATAATTCAATCAACATAGATTAAAGATCACAAGACCCACATCCCACATTCTATGTCAATTTGATAAATTTTGAGATCATGGGTTCTTCAAGGAAATTGGATTGAAATTCATATTAAAATCATTGATTAACCATAAATATATCATTACAGTGCTTTTTCAATTTTACAATGAACTCGTGGCTAGATTGAAAGATAGCAATTTTGATCATGAATTCTCTTTGAAAAACATTTGAAGGAACTCCTTAGATGAATGGATAACTAAGGATGAAAGATCACCATACCTTTAAACATGAAAATCCCACTAAAAATTGAAGAATAGACCATGAAAATCAGCCCCTAGATTGAACCTCTAGTTTTCCCTCCAATGGATGTTTGGGAGGATTTGGAAGAGGAGATATTTGGAATTTTGATTTTTTAATGGGTGTTGGAGTTTTGGCTTGGGAAAGGGGTTAAATAAGTCATAAAAACAGTACATAATCGTCTCCCCGAGTTACAAAAACAACCCCATTCATATTGGGACTTTAAGACATATCAAACTTGACTTTAAAACTATGCAACCGAATTTGGGAAGTGGCTGCGCGTCTCGGAGGCAGCCTTTGATTTTGCCTCACATAATTTTTGAGGTAGTGAACCTCGTGCAGGAGAACGACGCACATGCACACTCAGTTCCAGGACCAAGACTATACACGAGACTCAATCCATAAAAGGAAACTACAAACATTTAACATATACCAAAGTAACAATGAAACATTTCACATATACAAAGGCAATATGCATCCTTACTATTTAACACATTTCTTCAAAGCATTTCAAGCCTAAACCACAACATTACTCTATCATCATGCAAAACCATAGAGCAACTTAAGATTCAAAAAAAAAAGGAAGCTCAATTCAATTATAAAAACTTCTTTAAATAGATATTGTCACGCCCCTTTTTTTTCTCTCTCTCAAAATATTTTTTGCTTTTTATTTTGAAAGAAAAAGAATTTTTTCCAATTAAAGTGAAATTTTGAAAAGAATAATTATTATTCAGAGTCGCCACTTCGAATTGAGTTTTGGTGTTCCAAGTCACCTTATTTAAATCCCTAATCAAAAGGAAATTTGACTCTATTTTTATTGGTCTGCGAACTAAAAATCCGAGTAAGGAATTCTGTTGACCGAGGGGAAGGTGTTAGGCACCCCTCGAGTCCCGTGGTTCTAGCACGGTCGCTTCATTGACTTTGATATGACTAAACTTAATTTTGAATATTATATTATTTATCTTAATAATAAAAATATTTTTTTTTAACTATATTCTCTCATTTATTTTAAACCTTTTAAAAATCATCTTATTTATTTTAAATCTATTGAAAATTATTTTATTATTTTTGGTGTGTGTCCATTAATTCAAAATTTGAAACATTCATATTTATTTAGATATTTATTATTTATTATTTATTTATTTATTTTGATTTTACATTATATATATATATATATATTGTATGTTATTATGGGGATGAATTTATATAGGTATTTTATAGTTAGAAAAAAAATTTAGAGTTCAAGTTAATTTAGGATTTCTATTTATTTATTTTTTAATTAAAAAATAGAAAGATGAAATTTTATGAGATTTGAAATTAGTTTTAAAATCACAAAAATTCTAAATAGATTAGAACTATATTTATTTTTTAAGAAAGGCTTTAACTTCTTTTTTTTTTAATGCATGTAATAATTTTTAACATTTTGTCTCTTTTTAAAAAAAAATTAATTATTATTTTTAGATTAATTCTTTTTGTTTACGTTTGTTATCTTTTCCTTTTTTTATATAAATAAAAGAAATTTTACGTTCCTTACTAAAAAATAAATTTTGTGTTACATCCTCTCTTTTTTATCTTTTATTTTTTCATTTTTTACTTTTTGTTCTTTTTATGTTTTTAACTCTTTTTTATTATTATTTTTACGTTTTTTCTGTTTTTTTTTTCATTTTTTTCACTTTTTTTCTTTTTTTTCTCTGCACGTTTTGTTTGATTTTAAAATTTAATTTTTGTTTTGTTTTCTGTAAAGTTTGTTTCTTTTTTTTTTAGTTTTATTTTATCATTATTTTTATTTTTATTTTATTATTATTGTAAAGATTTGTCTTCTTCTCCCTTTTTTTAACAAAAAAAAAAAATTTGTTAATCTTTTTTTTTTACGTTCTTTTTCATTTTTTATATCTACTTTTTGTTTTATTAGTTTTATATTATTATTTTTTATTTTCATTCTACTTTTCTCTTCTTTTTTTAAAAAAAAGTTTTTTCACGTATTTTATTTCTTTTATTTTTTTTTATTTTTCTGTTTCTGTTTTTTAAAAAAAAAATCTGATATATTTTTTTATGCTTTTTTCTTTTGTTTTTTTTTTCTTATGGGTTTTTTTTTTAGTTAATCTTTCTCATTGTTTTTAATTTTAGTTATGACTTTTTTATATATTCTCTCAATGATAAACTTTAATAATTCGAATTAGATAACTATCTTATACTTATTCTAAAGATAATTTTTAATGGAAATAATGTGTTAAAAAAAATTAAAACGTATTACACATAAGTTTTTAAATTACTAATCAATTAAAATTTTAGTTTACATCCTAATCTAACAAGTTTATAAATTTTATTTTTTTAGTGAAAAATTAGGCTTCAGAAAAACAATAGCTATTAAATATCACAAAATAAATTCTAATATAAATTGCATCTAAAAAAAAACAGACACTAATAATAATGTAAGAAAATGTATGATACATCTTATATTTTATATTATTTTTGTTAGCAAGAAACATTTTCTTTTTTTTCGTTTTTCAGATCGAGAGAAAAAAAAATCTTAACATGCATCACATCTTGATATTGCATAAAAATAACAGACGATTCAAAGAACTTCATATTATTATATTCAAATTTTGATACAACATTACATTTAAATAATGCGAGAGTTTAGAATTACCTCGCTGCGAAGATGGATATCACGAAAAATAACTTTTATGATCTAACTGATTGAGCCACGAATTTGGAACCACGACAAAAAAACTCTAACTCTGACCTAATTCTCAAAAGAATGACTCCCTTTTCTTCTCTTTCTGTTTGCTCTATATATTTTCTCCCTATATTTCTCTGTTTTTCTCTGTATCTGTGTGTCCTTTTTTTTTCAACTGAACGTTTTTTTATCATATTTTTGGCTGAGAATTTGGTGCTAATTAAAAGGAACATAATAGAGTTGGATTAGGATTTAATTTGAAATATTGTTGAGGGAATTGGGGTTGAGATAAGGATGGATATAAAATAAATAAATAATTATAATAGAAAATTAAAAAAATGTGAAATAAACGTCCAAAGAGAGAGAAGAAAGAAAAAATAAATAAATAAATAGGATGAGATTTTTTAGTAAAATAAGTTAGGAAGATGGGAATAATGAGGATAAGGGGAAGATAATTTGAATATTTAGGTTTCTCCTTTTTTCTTCTTCTACCATTATTTTTAAACTAATTAAAAGTTGAAGATTTAAAACAAATACCATAAACTCATAATTTTTTATTATTAATTTAATTTACACAATTTATTTATTTAAAGTATAACACTTTTTTAAAAATTGGTGTTTGACTCTTTATATTTTGGTAAAAATTTAGGTGTTCACAGTATGCCCCTCTTTGCTTGAAAACATGAAGAGTTTTCATGCAAAGACGTGAACAATGTGACTAATTTTTTACTGAAATATTTATGCGAAAAATTTATAGTAGAGAAGAGGTTTGACTGTCTCCTAACTTTTAAAAACTACCTATCCTAAGTTGAGATGATAAGGAGTCAGGCGTAGTTCCAATGAGTTAGGTAGTCGAGTGAGGTTTTGTCGAGATTTCGGTTCGTAGCTTCAGCTAGTACATAAAAAACAAAATGCAGAAGGAAAATATGAAATCCTATCTATTCCGATAGTGCTAATTCTTCATTTTGGATTCTCAGATATCGCTTCACCCTCTTTGGGTAGGTTCATTGATTCCGAACTGTGCTCTGGACTTCTGAGTTTAAGACTTGAAACTTCATGACTTGACTTCAGCTACTGATGTTCTTCCGCATGATATTCTTGAAAACTTATTTTGTTGAAAGGATGAATTCTATTATTTTTGAACTGCAAATTTGTGTACTATGTAGAAACCTGCACACAAAACAAAATTTTCTACCTAGTTTGCACTAGAAAATTTTGTGAGTTATTGATGAAAATAATATTTTTGTAGCCTATTACAAAATGTAATAATAATAAAAAAAGACAAAAGGAAAATTTTGTACCCAAATTGCAATCAGGGGTTATTGTGCCCTGTGAAGACATGAAAATCAAAAAGGTGTTATTGTGCCCTATGCTACCCAGAGGTTATTATGCCCTCTGAAAAAATAATAAAATAGTGGTTATCGTGCCCTATATGCAACCAGGGGTTATTGTGCCCTGTGAAGAAAAATGATAGGGGTTGTTGTGCCCTATATGCAATCAAGGGGTTATTGTGCCCTCTGAAGACATGAAAAATAAAATAGGGGTTGTTGTGCCCTATATGAAACCAGGGGTTATTGTGCTGTGTGAAGACATAAAAATGATAGGGGTTATTGTGCCCTATATGCAATCCAGGGTTTATTATGCCCTGTGAAGACATGGAAAATAGGATAGGGGTTATTGTGCCCTATATGCAACCAGGGGTTATTGTGCCCTGTAAAGACAAAAAAAAAATGATAGGGGTTATTCTGCCCTATATGCAATCCAGGGGTTATTGTGCCCTGTGAAGATATGAAAAAAAAAATGATAGGGGTTATTGTGCCCTATATGCAATCCAGGGGTTACTGTGCCTTGTGAAGACATGAAAAAAAATGATAGGGGTTATTGTGCCCTATATGCAATCCAGAGGTTATTGTGCCCTGTGAAGACATGAAAAAAATAATATGGGTTATTGTGCCCTATATGCAACCAGGGGTTATTGTGCCTTGTGAAGACATAAAAATGATGATAGGGGTTATTGGGCCTATATGCAATCAGGGGTTATTTTGCCCTGTGAAGAAAAATGATAGGGGTTATTGTGCCCTATATGCAATCCAGGGGTTATTGTGCCCTGTGAAGACATGAAAAATAGGATAGGGGTTATTTTTTTTACTCATATTATTATTATTTAATATTACTTTATTTTATTTTATTTTTATTAGTATATTGACCAAATTAAAAATAAAATAAAATGCCCCAGATTTTATTAAGAACAAAAATAATTCTTTTTTTTTACATATTATATGAGAGATAAGGATTCAAAAACTTACCATCGCGGCGTTTGTCTCTAGCAAATTACTTTGCACGATTTGTCTTTATAGCTCTTTCAGCCTTTAACTTTATCTTGATTGTGCTCATGCCAAGACGAAATGTCATCATTTGATAAATGGTGTCACTCGGGATTTTTTACCAAGTAGATATTCTTATTTTTTTTTACTGTCGTCTTATGTTTCTCTCGAGAGTTTTCACTCATAAGACCCTCTTATTTTTTTAATTTTTTATTTTTTATTTTTTTCTGTAACATACCATAGGCTACAATGTTACGTTTCAACTCTTGTAGATTTTAAATAGCATGATAATTATTTTATTGAGTGATTAGACCGAACCTCAGTGAAGGGCTGCCTACGTATCCTCTTAGGAATCAGGTCGAACGTAGTTCAATAATAAATATATATATATTTTTAATTTATTTTTAGAAATATAATGAAGAAATTGGAAAAAGAATTAGTTCATGTTTGATAATGTTGACTTTAGTTGGTACCAACAATTAGTGTTATGCATATGAACTACATTCAACGACTTTCAAAAAAATTTGAGGTCAACTTTAAGTAATTTATATAGTTTCAAATTGTATCTCAAATATATTTAAGTAATTACAAGATCAATTTATCTTGTCAAAATTAAGGGATAGAATTATTCGTATCCTCATGTTTCAAATGCACTCTCAATATATGAAAGTCCTATAATAATTTAGATCATAGGACATTTTTTTTAAAAAAAATCTGATGTTATTCGTATCCTGTTTCTGTTTTTTTTTAAAAAAATCTGAATTATTCGTATCCTGTTTCTGTTTTTTTTTAAAAAAATCTGATGTTTTTTTTTAAAAAATCTGATATTTTTTTTATGCTTTCTTCTTTTGTTTTTTTTTCTTATGGGTTTTTTTTAATTAATCTTTCTCATTGTTTTTAATTTTAGGTATGACTCTTTTATATCTTCTCTCAATGATAAACTTTAATAATTTTAATTAGATAACTATCTTATACTTATTCTAAAGATAATTTTTAATCCAAATAATGTGTTTAAAAAAATTAAAACGTATTACACATAAGTTTTTAAATTACTAATCAATTAAAATTTTAGTTTACATCCTAATCTAACAAGTTTATAAAAAAAACTTTTAGGGAAAAATTAGGCTCCAGAAAAACATTAGCTATTAAATATCACAAAATAAATTCTAATATAAATTGCATCTAAGAAAAAACAGATATTAATAATAATGCAAAAAAATGTATGATACATATTTTATTTTATATTATTTTTGTTAGCAAGAAACATTTTATTTTTTTTTCGTTTTTCAGATCGAGAGAAAAAAAATCTTAACATGCATCACATATTGATATTGCATAATAATAACATACGATTCAAAGAACTTCATATTATTAGATTCAAATTTTGATACAACATTACATTTAAATAATGCGAGAGTTTAGAATTACCTCGTTACGAAGATGGATATCATGAAAAATAACTTCTATGATCTAACTGATTTGAGCCACGAATTTGGAACCACGACAAAAAAACTCTAACTCTGACCTAATTCTCAAAAGAATGACTCCCTTTTCTTCTCTTTGTGTTTGCTCTATATATTTTCTCTCTATATTTCTCTGTTTTTCTGTATTTGTGTGTCCTATTTTTTTTCAACTGAACGTTTTTTTATCATATTTTTGGCTGAGAGTTTGGTGCTAATTAAAAGGAACGTAATAGAGTTGGATTAGGATTTAATTTGAAATATTGTTGAGGGAATTGGGGTTGAGATAAGGATGGATATAAAATAAATAAATAATAATAATAGAAAATTAAAAAAATATGAAATAAACGTCCAAAGAGAGAGAAGAAAGAAAAAAAAATAGGATGAGATTTTTTAGTAAAATAAGTTAGGAAGTTGGGAATAATTAGGATAAGGGGAAGGTAATTTGAATATTTGGTTTTCCCCTTTTTTCTTCTTCTACTATTATTTTTAAAGTAATTAAAAGTTGAAGATTTAAAACCAATACCATAAATTCATAATTTTTTATTATTAAAGTAATTTACACAATTTATTTATTTTTTTATTTATTTTAAATATAACCCTTTTTTAAAAATAGGTGTTTGACTCTTTATATTTTGGTAAAAAATTAGGTGTTCACAGATATAACCATATCATAGCATAAACCTTCACAAAACATATCATTTTACCTAATTAACATATATAGCCGTAAATGGCATCACATCATCAAACCATGCCAAATTCACCTTCACATATACTCATCTAACTATAAAAACAAAATAAGCATCAAAACTCAACTTTTCTCCCCCCAAAACAGAAATACCATCGCATCCAAGCAATCACATCTATAAGACCACCGACAAGAAAATATAAGAGAGATATCTTATAGAGTTAATCGCTATATTACAACATGAGAATATCAAAGAAGGGAAACTCTATCGTCCAATAGCCTCTCGCTGATAGATGTGTTGTGAGTCACCAATGATGATCGAGACTCTACTAGACTTGACAATATGAGACTTTGGACCCTACAACATCTTTTATAAACCTCATGCTCTTATATCATGGTTGTCACGATCGGGGAGCACCATCCACTAGAATTAACATGGCATGCATGACCTTTCGAGGTTTTATACAAGACCATAGCTATCATTCATCGCATTTTAATAGGTAAATTTAGCGGAAAATTAAAAACTTTTCATAGGACAGCATATGCATGAAACATCACTTTATATATATATATATAAAATATATGTCATAATTTAGACTCTAAGTCTTTTTTGCCATCTTAGACTAAACATCATAGTATAGATTAGGGACATGGCCCTTATCATTATAACATAATATCTAATCTATTACATATACTTTGAATCAAATATAATATAGGAAATCCTTGAAACATAAGGATACCTTTTCTTGAACTTGGGGAAGCAATCCAAGCCCTTCACTTTAGGAGGTATCCTATAGTCCCCACCATCTAAACTTTGAGTAAAAAGATAAAGAAGAATGGTGTTAGTACAAGAATGCACTAAGTATGGCAACCATGAAAAAACATGCATTTAAAGAGGACTTTTTTATTTGAAATAAAGCACTATGCCTTTTGAAAGAATCTTGATGAACATTGGCACAAATACACAATACAATTCATACACTTCATATAGGCATGGGCAGTATTTATGTCAACATACCAAGTTACATATATTGCTTTCAAAACACATCAACCATGTTCATAACATTATCTTCTTTTACCTTAACTCATTTACCACTAAGTAATCCTTTGGTGATACTTGGTGAAATGCATGAATAGTGTCCCATTCCATTATCAACACTCAATTATCAGCATAAGTCATCCAAGGTAAACACTCACATAACCTTCTTTAACTTAACACATTCATATTATATAACATAACAAAACATGAGACACATTCTTCACACATACCCCAACACACTTCATGGACCACATATAAGACTCATCTTAAGACCACATGAAAGTCAACACCACCAATTACATCATAAGAGGCAATATTAAACAATATCATACTTGGACTTCAGTTTATAAGGAAAACATAAGATCTTACTCACAATCCCACTCTAACGATACTAGTGCAATGTACATGTAAAGCCCCATAACCTCACAAATACTAAGTAGACTCACAAAGAGACTACAAGCCTACAATTTATTCCATACATCAACAAGAGAAATATACACAACTTCATACATATCAAATAAGACTTCATCATATAGTCAACAAGACCAACATTATGCATATAAGGTAAGACCATATTATATGGATGCAGTAGTACTCATACAATGCATTTCATCACAACAAGTAGAGGACACAACAATGTCATGCATAAGAAAAATAAACATGATCATATATATTAGAAAACCTTCGTAGAACTCCCTTCAAGAGCTACTCGTGCAATGCATAGGTAAAGTCTCATATCCTCACCTACACTAAGCAAATTCCCTTATGTTATCCTTGTTAGGGTCCTTACTATACTTCTTTCGTCCGATTTACATTAGGGAAACAATATCCCTAATGGACACTAAGACCATGGTGCTAAACATGGAATTTGGTGTTGTAGAACCTTACCCCAAGGAAAGGTGTTCTACCTTGACAAAGTAGAAAAATAACATCGTGCTAGAATTTTAGATGATATCACTTACTAGATCCTACAGCGCAAATATAGTTTATGTGTAACACCCCATAGCCAAAACAGACCATAAATTTGTTTTTCCAAAAATGTCAGCAGGTGCTACCAACGGTGGCATCGACGGACCGTAGCTTGAACCACGGTTCGTCCTACACAACCTTCGATGGGATCACAAACTCCCAAAAATATCAGCCTAGAGAAATAGGTTAAGTATTGGACGACGGACGAACTTAAGGTCTGTAGGTCAAACGACGGTCCGTAGTCCGTGACCATCAAAAAAGACTCCCTTCAACCACTCTCTGACAAGAGCTATGGATGACCAACATGGTTCGTAGGTGGACCTACGGTCCGTAGGTATGACCGTAGGTGGGAAAATTTGCAGCCAGTTAAGGGGAAATGCAGTTCGGTCAAATTAAAATGATCATAAATCTTAGCACAAATTCAATTAGGTCCCCCATGACCTACCCATAGATAGATAATTGACTTATCTTTCCATAGCCACCGTCCTTGATAAAATCAAACCTCCGAGTAAACAGTTATGCCCTTTTCATTATAGGCTTGTCAAACAGGCCCTCACGACGGACCCAACGACAGAGCGTCGGGCGCACGACGGATTGTCAGTCTTGGCCGTCGTGAGGCTCGACAGCAACCTTCCCAAGGGTCTTTTTGACCTTTCCCACTCAGTTTAAACCCTAAGTTACGTTGTTTTGACTCTAAATCATCATATTTTATTAATTTTAAACCTAGGAACATAATTAAAACATATCCAAGTCAAATCATTAAATAAAAACTTGGAAAATTAGAAGCAAGAGAGGAGATAAAAAGCTCAAGAACCCTAGTTCAAGAACGCCCCAGCACTTCCAGCCCCGTAACATAAATATTTTTCTGTGGATTTCATCACCAGGTATGTGGGATTTCACTAGTGGGTTCCTTTCACCCGTTGGGTCCCTAGTTTTCAGTCAGGTTCTTGACTCTCTCATCATGATTAAACCTAGGGTTTCTAGAACATTGTTAGAACTTCATGAATTTATTAAACATATGTTCCAAATCAGATTATCATGTTATTACTCAGATTCTCGCATGAGTTTCAGAACCCTAGCTTTGTATTTCTTTAGTTCTTGAATTACATATGCTAGGTTATATATTTCAGACACTTCAGATATACATGCCTCATTTATAAATGTATAATTACCAAATTAATTGTTGCATTCTCAGTTTACAAGCAATCTAGTATTTACATAAATTCAGATAAAATAAGTTAATTTACAGAATTCATTGGGAGTATCATTATACCGAGTTGGGCTAGTGTTTAGCGTACCCAATAGTCCCAGAACTACTAGCCTTATAGGTTGTAAGTACCCTATGTGGGCAATCAGTTAAGTGATCACGCCATCATGCCTTTATACCTTTGGCAGGGTATATTGGGTCCTCTTGATGAGGCGTATACATCGAACTCCACATTTAGCTCATGTGGTTTTATTATTGGTTATTAGTAGCTCCCAGAGTTCAGTCAAACTCTCTGCATTAACCATTTATAAGTATATTCAGAATTAAGTTTTTCAGCATGTCATAAATTGGTCATTACATCCAGTTAGCTTAGAAATCAGCACATCACGTTCAGATCATTATAGTTGTTTTTGTGCTTGTTCAGTTATGTTTTATTTCAACTTTACTCTATCCTACATGCTCCGTACCTTTCAAGTACTGACTCATACGTGAGCTACATCTTCTTGTGATGTAGATTTTGGTTCTCAGCATCCAGATCACGCATAGATCGATTTCTCGATCTCCAGTTCAACAGATTCAGTAATGAGTCCTCATTCTACGAGGACAATAGTCATGAGTTTCATTTCAGTCTTTAGTCATTCAGTTTCAGTTTTGGCTAGTTTTTGCTGGGGGTTTGTCCCAGTATTTCTAGTCTAGTTTAGAGGCTATTTTAAAACATAGTTAGACTTAGCTTAGTATTGAGTTAATATTTCTTTTGTATTAAACTCATTGTTTTCAAATATCTTAGTTATAGAATATGGGGTATTCCCCATCTTTTCATTTGAAGTATGATTTAGCTTCCGCAACTGTTTATTATCATTCGTATGCTCATGATCATGTCAGTAGGGATAGATTTGGATCACTTGTGGTCCTAGGTTCCGTGTCCGTGTCTCAGGGGTACCTCGGGGCGTGACAAAAATTAGTGTCAGAGCACTAGGTTCAAGAGTCCTAGGATGTCTGAAAAAGCCACACTAAGTAGAGTCCTATTCCTGGGTGTGAAGTGTACCACATCTAATAAGAGGGAGGCTATGAAGTGTTTTAGGAAAACTTCACTTTCTTGATATTCTTATCGTGCGTTGGTTTAATCTTCTTTCTAATCTATCGTTATGCGCTTAAATCATGCCTTCTCATAGAGCTTAGGCATGTTATGCTAATCCACGCAATGCTAACGCAGTTACTCTAGTACCAGATAATGAAGTTCAAATGCAGATATTTAGAATCCCAATTCAGCTTATGGCTCAGAGTATAACCAACAAGAACAATGCAGAGTTTGTGATTTAGTTCAGATGAATCTGCCTATGTATTAAGGATCACAAATTGGTAAGGACCCACCGAAGTTCATTAATAAGGTCAAGAAAATATTTTGTGTGATATCAGTAACTCGTAGTGATAGGTGAGATTGTCATCCTACAAACTCAAGGATGTGACTCACACATGGTTCACTTAGTAAAAAGACAAAAGACATGACTTTGTCTTTCGTAACTCAGTATAGCAGTCGAATTCAGTGTTAGTCCAGAAACTCTCTCAGAACCCTTTTCAGTCTCTACTCCAGTCGATGACCCAGTTATAGCTAGACGTGTATACAGGAATTGCCCTTTTATAGTCTCTCAGAAACTCACCTCAGCAGATTTAGTAGAGTTAGAAATGGTAGCTTCGATGTCATTCTAGGTATGGATTTGTTACACTCATGTTATGCCTCAGTCGATTGTAGAACTAGGATTGTTCGTTTTTCTGTTTCCAGATGAACCAATCTTAGAATGGAAGGGTAGTAGCCTAGTGCCTATGGGTCGATTTATTTCTTACCTTAAGGACAGAAAGATGATATCTAAGTGTTATCTCTATCATCTAGTTCGGGCTAAGGATTCTATCCTTGAAACCCCATCTCTTGAGTCAGTTCCAGTAGTTTGTGAATTTCCAGAAGTATTTCCAAAAGATATTCCCGGGGTTCCTCCCAAAAGGGAAATCGACTTCAGAATTGATCTCCTTCCAGATACCCAGCCTATTTCTATTCCTCCTTACAGAATGGCTCTAGCATAGCTTAAGGAATAGAGCAGTTGAAAGACCTTTTAGATAAGGGTTTCATCAGACCTAGTATTTCACCATGGGGTGCACCAGTTTTGTTCGTAAAGAAGAAAGATGGTTCTTTTAGAATGTGCATTGACTATAGACCGTTAAACAAGGTCACAATCAAGAATAAGTATCCCATCCCCAGGATTGATGACTTTATTGACCAACTTCAGGGTGCTTGTCATTTCTCAAAGATAGACCTCAGATCGGGTTATCATCAGCTTAGAGTCAAAGACAATGACATTTTGAAAAAAGCCTTCAGAACTCGGTATGGTCCTTATGAATCTGTAGTTATGTCATTTGGACTAACCAATGCTCCTACAACTTTCACGAATTTGATGAACAGAGTGTTCAAATAGTACTTAGACTTGTTCATTATCATCTTCATTGATGATATCGTCAGCAGACTCTCAAAGATCGCCAATTATTCCTAAGTTTAGTAAATGTGGGTTTTGGTTACAATCCATTGCTTTCCTTAGTAACATTGATTCTAGGGATCTGTGTAGATTCACAAAAGATAGAAGTAGTGAAATAATGGCCCAAACCTACCTCTGCTAAAGATATCATAAGTTTCTTAGGTCTAGCAGGTTAATACAGAAGGTTCGTGGAAGGATTTTCATCCAGAGCCTCACCATTGACTAGGTTGACTCAAAAGATGGTCAAGTTCCAATGGTCAGATGATTGTGACAAAAGCTTCACAGAATTGAAAACAATAGTGACTACAGCTCCTGTCTTGACTCTACCAGAGGGTTCAGATGGTTATGTGATCTATTGTGATGCATCTAGAGTTGGCCTTGGTTGTGTGTTGATGCAAAGAGATAAGGTTATATCTTATGCCTATAGAAAGCTTAAGGTGCATGAGAAGAACTTTCCATTTCATGACCTCGAACTTGCAGCAGTGGTGTTTGCACTCAAGATATGGAGATTCTACTTGTATGGTGTTCATATAGATGTGTTCACCGATCATAAGAGGCTTCAGTATGTGTTCACCCAGAAAGATTTGAATCTTCGCCAGAGGATATGGCTTGAGTTCCTTAATGATTATGATATGAGTCTGCATTATCATCCTGGAAAGGCGAACGTAGTGGCCGATGCTGTTAATAGATTATATATGGGTAGTATAGCCCATGTTGAGGAAAAAAGAAAGGAGCTAGTGAAGGATGTTCATAGGCTTGCTCACTTGGGAGTTCGCCTTATGAGCATATTAGACAGCGGTGTAACAGTTCAGAATGGGGCAGAATCGTCTTTGGTAGTGGAGGTTAAGAAAAAGCAACAGAGTGATCTGATCTTCCTTGGACTATAGGGTGCAGTCAACAATCAGGGAGTGGAGGTTTTCTCCCAAGGGGGAGATGTTGTACTTCGCTACCAAGGTAGATTGTGTGTTCCTGATGTGGGAGAGTAGAGGCAGCATATTATTGCTGAAGCTCATAACTACATGTATTTTATTCATCCAGGTGCCACTAAGATGTAACACGATCTGGGCAAAGTCTTTTGGTGGAATGGCATGAAGAGGGATACAACAGACTTTGAGAGTAAGTTCCCCAATTTCCACCAAGTCAAGGTAGAGCATTAGAAAGCAGGAGTTATGACTCAAGGGATCGATATTCCTACTTGGAAGTGGGATGTGATCAATATGGATTTCGTCATAGGGTTACCTCGTACTCGCAGACAGTATGACTCAATTTGGGTGATTGTTGATAGGATGACTAAGTCTCTCGCTTTTTGGAGGTCAATACTACATATTCGGCAGAGGACTATGCCAAGCTTTACCTTACTTAAATTGTGAGGTTGCATGGGGTTCCTTTGTTTATCATCTCAGATAGAGGTCCTCAGTTTACCTCTCATTTCTATAAGTCATTTCAAAAAGGTCTTGGTGCTCAAGTTAACCTTAGTACAGAATTTCATCCACATACAGATGGGCAGGCAGAGCGTACCATTAAGACCTTAGAGGATATGTGGAGAGCTTATGTGATCGATTTCAAAGGTAGTTGGGATGATCACCTTTCTTTTATTGAGTTTTCCTACAATATTAGCTACCCTTCCAGCATTTTGATGGTCCCTTATGAGGCTTTATATGGGCGTAGATGTAGATCTCTTGTTGGTTGGTTTGAAGTAGGTGAAAAAGCTTTGATAGGGACAGATTCACTCCTTTAAGCTATGGAGAAAGTGCAACTCATCAGAGAGAGACTTAAGACAATCCAAAGTCGTAAGAAATCTTATGCAGATGTAACAAGAAGGGAACTAGAGTTCCAAGTTGATGATTGAGTTTTTCTGAAAGTCTCACCTATGAAAGGGGTGATGAAATATGGAAAGAAAGGGAAGATTGGCCCTAGATAAGCATGCCCTTACAAGATACTAAAAAGGATTGGCAAGGTGGCATATGAGTTAGAGTTGCCAGCAAAATTAGCAGCATTGCATCCGGTCTTCCACATCTCACTCTTGATGAAGGGCGTGAGTGACCAAGCCTCAATAGTGCCATTAGAGAGTGTGGCGGTGAAAGATAGTCTTTCTTATAAGGATGTACCTGTTGAGATTCTTGACCGTCAGGTTGGAAGTTTGATAAACAGAGAAGTCGCTTCAGTCAAGGTTTTGTGGAGGAGTCAGTCCGTAGAGGGAGCTACTTGGGAAGCAGAAGCAGCCATGAAAGCCAAGTATCCCTTCCTTTTTCATTCCGATTCCACTCCAGCTTGAGGTTATAGATACTCTTCAATTTTAAAGTCATTCATGCGTAAATTCAGTTTTAGAATAATGTTCCCTCAGTTTGTACTTTCATTTTTAGTGTAATTGCATGTACTCATAACTCAATTCAGTCAGAATTCAGTTCTCAATGTTTAGTAGTGGGGTTTGCATCTCTCCCTCTATTTCAGCTAGTTTAGTCGTCATTCGAGGATGAATGTTCCCAAGGGGGAGATAATGTAACACCCTGTAGACAAAATAGACCAAAAATTAGTTTTTCAGAAAACTCTGCAGGTGCTACTAACGGTGGCATCGATTTACCGTAGCCTGAACCACGGTCCGTCCTGCACAACCGTTGCTAGGATTAGAAACTCCCAAATATTTCAGCCTAGAAAAATTGGTGTTGTCTTGGATAGTTGATGGACTTACAGTCCGTAGGTCAAACGACGGTCCCTAGTCCGTGACCGTCGATCAAGAATCCCTTCAACCACTCTTTGACACGAGCTATGGATGACCAGCATGGTTCGTAGGTGGACCTACGGTCCGTAGGTTTGACAAAGGTGGGAAAATTTGCAGCCAGTTAAGGAGAAATGCAGTTGGGTCAACTTTAAATGATCATAACTCTTAGCACAAAATGAATTAGGTCCCCCATGACTTACCCACAGATAGATAATTGACTTATCTTTCCATAGCCACCATCCTTGCTAATATAAGACCTCCAAGTAAATATTTATGCCCATTTTAGTATAGGCCTGTCAAACAGGTCCTCTGACGGACCCAACGACGGGGCATCGGGTGCACGAAGGACCGTCAGTCCTGGCCGTCGTGAGGCCCAACAACAACCTTCCCAAGGGTCTTTTTGTCCTTTCCCACTGCGTTTAAACCCTATGTTACGTCATTTTGACCCTAAATCATCATATTTTATTGATTTTAATCCTAGAAACATAATTAAAACATATCCAAGTCAAATCATTAAATCAAAACTTAGAAAATTAGAAGAAGGAGAGGAGAAAAAAAGCTCAAGAACCCTAGTTCAAGAAGACCACAAGATCCAGCAGTTCCAGCCCCAAAACTTAAGTATTTTTCCATGGATTTCATCACCTGGTATGTGGGCTTTCACTTGTGGGTTCCTTTCACCCATTGGGTCCCTATTTTCAGTCAGGTTCTTGATTCTCTTATCATGATTAAACCTAGGTTTTCTAGAACATTGTTAGAACTTATATTATATATATGTTCCAAATTAGATTATCATGTTATTACTCAGATTATCACATTAATTTAAGAATCCTAGCTCTGTATTTCTTTAGTTCTTGAATTACATATTCTAGGTCATATATTTCAAACACTTCAGATATACATGTCTCAGTTATAAACGCATAATTACCAGATTAATTGTTGCATTCTCAGTTTTCATGTTTAGTTTTGAGCTTTCCATTATTTACAGAAATTTAGATAAAATCTGTTCATTTACAGAATTCATTGGAGTAGAATAATACCGAGTTACACTAGGTTTTAGCGTACCCATAGTCCCAGAACTACTAGCCATGTAGGTTGTTAGTCCCCTCTGTGGGCAATCAGTTAAGTGATTTATCACCGGGTTGTAAATAAATTGATTACAAATGGGTCTTACAATTTTTTTTGAAACTAAATGGATTTATTGATACATATAAGGCTAGATTAGTTGATAAATGTTTAAGCAACATGAAGGCCTATAATTTTTTGATATTTTTTTCTCTGATAACTAGAATTACATCCATTAAACTTTTAATTTTTATGGCTGCAATTTTTTATTTGCATATTTATCAAATTGATTTAAAAACTATTTTTAAAAACTGAAGACCTAAATGAGGAAATTTATATGGAACAACTGAGTATTTTCTGAAGTCATACCAAGAAATTAATATGTTTAAACTTACTAAATTCCTATGTACTTGAAAAAGACACTAAAGCAATAATATGAAAAGTTTGATTTCAACATTATTGAAAATAGTTTATAAATATATGAGTGTGTTAAGTACATATATCATAAGTCTTTAAACAATTTACATGTTATTATTTGTATATATATTGATAATTTACTGATATTTTAACTCTAAAGTGACTATTATTGATGAAGCTAAAAAAAAATTCTTAGAAGCTATTTTGCTTAGACAAATTTTACTCTTGAAATTAAAATCACAATAGTTCTTTATGTTGATATCATGAAGAAAACTTCTCTATTTACTTTTTAGCATATATTTTTCGAATATGATGAATGGGAAACTTTTCATCATAGTTTGGATATTATATTTTTAAGACTTAGGTTGATATCATGCTTTCTAAAAAAAAATTTAAACCAATTGTGTTGAGGTTCTTTTTCAGTTTAATACCTAATCAATTCTTTAAACTTGTCAAAATATTTCATTAAATCTAAGTCATGTTTCAATTGAAAATTAAACTACTGATAAAATAATTAAATTAGACATTTTTAATTTAAATTATCTCATAGACAAATAAAAATAAGTACATAAATTTTTTCAAAATTTGAATAGAAATTTTTTAATTTAAACACTTAATTAGGAATTGAAATGCTTAATTAAATTAAGGCTTAATAGTTCATGTATCTAAATACAATATTTTGACTAGTTTAAAGAGTTGATATTCAGCCTGCTTTTTTTTATCGTAGTCGTAATGCATAAGTTTTATTTCTAATTAGAAGGTTGAATCTTCATTCAACTTTTGGTAATTGACTGATATAGTAACTGAATTTTGTTTTTGTCTTCCAAAAGTTCTTCAACTTGGTCTAATTAGTTTTCGCGGTCAATTTAAAATGAAAGTTTATATTTTTGTAAGATCTAATCAAGCTTAACCAACTCAACTCTTAAACCATATCTGAAAGATCCGAAAAGCCATAACATAAAAGTTTCATTTGTTTTATTAACATTAAAAGGTTTGAATCTGAATATTATGTGTTTTAAGGTATATCTCAATCTGAATAAATAGGTGAATATTAAAATGTTGCACTTAAATATGATTACTGAATAGTAAATAGTTAAGACATTGTATTTTCTCTAACATCTGAATATATATACAATTTTTCTTTGTTTAAGAACAATCTATGTAAAATTTAAATAAGTTACTAAATAATTTAAAAAAATATATGTTAATTGATGGTGATTGTGTGTGTCAATTTAGGACGGTATTGACTTATGATGGTTGTTGTGGGTAGTATCTTATTGAATAGTAGTTAACAGTACTAATTTGTGGTTGTTGATTCCGTCAACAAATTATTATTAGTTGATTGATATTGATAGCTACTGCAATGGTGAATGATGATAACAGTTAATGATGCATAATGTTGACTAATCGTGGACATTATCGATCTTGATTAGTGGATGTAATAATTTGTTGTGGTGATTGTTGGAATAATGACCCCCAGATTTGCCTCAGGAACATGTATATTTTATATGTTCCTTTGCAGATTATAACAGTTACTTTATGTGAAGCAAATAAAGTAATTACACAATATTTAATCGCAGAAACCCCGACACCTAAAGGTTAAAAAAACCATGACCTACACTTTAGTAGGATTAACTATACTTCATTTAACTATGAGCCTCAACAACAGACTACAAACGTATGTAAGCTAAGGAATTATAAACTCTAATTCCTAGACGCAAACAACTAACTAGATCGTCAACTCCACTTCAAGTTATAAATTTGGATTACAACTCTTGAAATCCTAGGAACTATTTCCTAAGCTCCAACACAAACTTCCAAGGTTTATGTTCCCAAGTCTGTAAGTCGCCACAACTTGAAGACTCTATTCCTACTCCAGTTTATACTTCAGTGGATCTAGAAAGAATTAAAGATACAGCAAGATAAAAATTCAATACAAGCAAACTTGACTTAAGAAATATAAAACATCAGTGTATGAATCAGTTCTTCAATTCTTGTTTCCTTTTGTTGTCTGCATTTTGTATTCACAAATAACTTAAATATGAACTCCCTCTTTTTCATTGTATTCTGCTTGCAAATTTTGTTTATGTCCGCAAGTTTCGTTGAAGATCCTTGCTCTACTTATAGATTAAGTAGACCAAGCATCTTTTTCCTTCTTCAATGTTGCTTCCTCATCCATGTGGAATTTGGAAATTCTTGTAAATTGATTTTATATTCTCTTCCTACTTTTCCAGGACTCCTACTTGATTGAGGATCTTTTTATTTTCCTTGTCCTAGTTATATTGGATGAACATAGCACACATTGACACAATCTTTTTGCAGTAGCTTCTTGTCAAAAAAGCAATCCTTCCACCGCTTTATCACTTCTCATTCGCGTGGTTGACGTTCTCCTTATCACAGTCAGATTTGGTCTGAAAGGAAAATGCCGGTGCAACCGGTTCCTTTACTCTATTACTCTATTTTCCAATTATCAAAATCTTTCTCGATCTAAAAAATTCCCTTTTGATGATGAAAAACCATAGCTTCCTGTGTGAATGGATCAATTTGTCTTATGTCAGTTTCTTAAGACTCAATACACGAAACAAACACATTAGAGGATCAAGTTATTCCAACTGAGTTATAAATATTACACAAGCATTCATTTTCTCTTTATGACAACATAAACACCGTGAACGCATACACCACACAAAGAGAAACAAATTCGATACTCATGGCCACTAGGGCTATCACCTACTCAAACACTTAAAAATAAAGAACTCAGTTAGGTATAGCAAAGAATTTGCACAAACATAGGAGATAGACATGATCCTAAAACTTAACCCGGCATTAGAATTAATAAATAAACATATACACCATAAATGTAATTAAAATTAAAGACAGAATCAAGCACTTGTGATGAGAGAAAAAAAGTGAAAAGTCAAAGGCTAGAGTAGATAGGTAATAGCAAAAGATAGGGCATGAGAGGGTAAATAAAAATCTCTTTCAATAGCATGATAAAAATCTTTTGAATTAACACAATTAGAAGTCATCTCAATTTCATAGGCAGCATTGGTCTATGCAAGTTCATCCATGAGCTTAGTGTTTTATTTTTATTTGGCAGGCCTACATGTTTGAGATCATAGTTCATATGTAGTTTGTCCATGCATTCTATGAGTGAGACATATGACTTCAATTTCAACTTATTTTTTTCATTTTTTATAACCTTTAAGGAACTGGTTCAATCAATCATGTACCCTCTAGAGAAACAATAGTTCACTCATCTATAACCCCCAAAATCTTTAATCACCTTGCCTAAGAGTATTGTACGCTTCCAAAAGTTCACGACTCTAATTTCAATAGAGTCATATTTAATTTTAATTGAGTTAGCAAGAGGAACAAATTTTCTTTAGCATCATTTGTAGAGGATCATGTTCTTCCAATCTATTCCCTAAACGTGGTACTATTAAGTGCATCACCAACGATAATATTTTTTTTACATCAATCCTAAATCCCAGTTTATATGGATCGCAATAGAAGAACTAGGTTTGATAGAGTGGTACCCCATTGATTAACCCTCACTAGATTCACCCGAGTTGATCCTAACATTTGAACTTTGTTCAAAGGGTCCAAAAAATATTTCCCCTCACATGGTACATACTCCAAAAATTCCTCAAGTAATTTTAGACACTCCCTATACATATTACCCCTAAGAACTAGCACTACCTACTTTCTACACCACTCTTTATTTTATAAGGTACCAAAGAAGAGGTGTCATCAACAAAAGTCATCTTAACCATAACATTCGATAAACTGTCACACTTAGAATCTCCAATAATGTCATTAAGAACCATAAATTTTAATTAATCAAGCATGAAAATATTTCTTGAGGAACACCTCATTCCACAATTTTAGAAAAAGTTGATTTCTTGGTTAAGAAGTTTATTAAAAAGAAGGGTGTGAGTTGTAGAGACACACTATGATAAGGCTTTAAATAAGATATTTTTAGTGGTATTTTGAGTCCTTTGAGATGAAGAGTTTTACCTTGGGTAGAAATCTGGTTATATTTTATCACAAGAAAGCGTGATTTATAACATTGAAAATAGAGCATAGAACATGGTTTTCATTCTTGAATCTCTTTTCTTCAAAGATCCAATCTTCAAAGTGGTTTTCCAAGACTTTCCCAAATAAAGAACTTCTAAAATATAATCTAGTCATGGGTTCTAGCATAAAACATTTTAATCATTATATTATAACTGAATTGATGTTATTTTGATGATTTAAAGCTAAAAACTCTATGACCCCATGCATACCACGAAATCCTTGTTTTGACTATATTATGGGTGATTTGATCATGTGTATATACTGTTGAATTCTTGTGTAGTTTGATTAGTCCTATCGAATTATCAAAGAATTATGTTAGAATCATATGTAGGCTGTCGTAAAGTGATGAATTTGTATTTTATTACTTTAAATTCATTGTATATTGAGATTATTGGATTGAATTGGTGATCATGGCTTTTGGTAAGAGCCTTGAGTATGGAGTTGGTTTATTATGGTATGGATTGAGGTTGTGAGATTGGATTGGTGGTATACTTTCCTAAATCTCTCTTTGTTGTATAATATATGTCTTAAATTATGATGATGATTGGTATGGTCCACTTATGGTGGCGGTACTTATGTGTTATACTTGAGAATTATGTGGCCTCGTCGTCATTACTTTATGAATTGTGAGCCAACGTGCCCTCGTCGGTGTTACTTTATGAAATGTGGTATTATCATGTTTTATGTTGAATATGTGAGTAATGTGAAGGTCTTTATGACTTATGTGTATATGTGAAGTCAAAGCATGAGTTCTCCTGGTTGATGATATGTGTCTCTAGTAGACTATAGTAAAGTCCTTATGTGTATTACTTAATGTTGAAGTATGATGCTTCATGATGGATCATATGAGAATTGTGATGGGTTATATTGAGGTAACTATATTAGTGAATAGGGTTTCCTATTGTTTAATTGATTTTCCATATGTGTTTCTTGAATGATAAGATATATGTTATAAGGTAAATCAAGTATGTGTCTTGTTTGGTAGACTTATGTCCCTTACCTGATACATGTAGAATGTGAATATGGATCCTTGACGCAGTATGGTAAAATCTCCTTAGTCTTGTATGTGTTATTGACATGTGACCTTCAACATAACTAAGAAAGTCGTTTATGTGGAACCTTTTTTGAAGAAGGTTTTGATATCCTTGATGTTTAAAGTCATAATGGTATCCTTCTCATGTGAATGGAAAACTTAAGGTTGATTGGCCGGAATGACATGAAATCATCCTTTAGAAAGTAGTTGAGCTATCCTCTTAACAATTGCAAGGCAACCCTATGAGTCCTTTTTGATATGGTCGGTTATTATTTGCTATGACCAAGATATAGAACCTCTTCATATGATCCTTTATTGAATTACTCTATGAGAACAAAGCGTCGCACGAGTGATTATGCTTTGTGAGTTGCTCTTAGTAAGATAACATTAGAGAACAAAGCAACCCTTCATATTCCTTAACCATGTGCCTACAGGGATGTGTCCTAGTTCTACCATTCGCAAGTCGAAAACCCTTTATCTGAGTAGGATTGACTCCGGATTCCACGCTTCTCTACCATGGTCTATGTCGGTTATTGTCTATTCTCATCATGTGGGTACATGATAGTGTTCGATAATTTGTATGAAGTTTAGTGTAACAACTCTAAAAATATATAGGATAACTACTTAAGGTGTAAATAATGCTTGCGATTAGACCAAGGTTCACACGGATTGATACTCGTAGAATCAGACCTCAGAACCCTTGCTACGACCAAGTCAACTAACTTGGGGAGTTAGTTGAGCTTGTAAAGGCTGGAACCAACCATGTGAGGCTCTCGAAAACAAAGATTTAATCGAAAGAGTCTTTACCGGACTTAAAAGAAGAAATTTTAAGTTTTGAGTGTCCAGGGGTAAAATGGTCTTTTTATGGCCAAGGGTAATACTGTAATTATCCTTAGAAATCTATAACTTAATAAATTAATTTAATTAAAAGATCAATTCGGGTTGGGGCAACCCGAAGTGACCCATTTTTGCAAATAGGGTGCCACTCGGGTTCGAGCCCCACTAGAAGCAATGAATTGATGATTTGATCATCAATTAAAATCTTATTAATTAAGGGTAAAATGGTTCTTTCATGTATTATTTGAAATAAATCAGATTTGTATTAATTTAATTAAATACTATTTTGACTAAGTCTTAAATTAAGACTCCTAAACCTATGCTAAC
This sequence comes from Solanum lycopersicum, assembly GCF_036512215.1. Classification (NCBI taxonomy): domain Eukaryota; kingdom Viridiplantae; phylum Streptophyta; class Magnoliopsida; order Solanales; family Solanaceae; genus Solanum; species Solanum lycopersicum. Next base: position 55,001,797 of record NC_090806.1, on the reverse strand, counting down.
ACTCTCCTAATCACGTTTATCACCTCTCCATGTTCATTAAAGAAAAAAACTCTCTTGTTCTCTCTACCAATTAACATGAAGAACCAGAAACGTTGAAAAAAAATTCTTCACACTGGAAGAACTCAATAAAAAGTCTAAGAAAGCAAGTTAATCAAAAACGTTAAGGCAAGGGAGATTTTCGTCGAGTTGGTGGTGGAACTTTAGGTGAATTGGGTAGTTTAAGACATGTATTTGTTGAGTATTTTATGTTTGAAATGTGTATACAATTTTATGCTCATTGTAATGAAATATGGTTGGTTGAACAACAATCTTTTAGCCAAATAAACTTTTGAAAGATGTGACTAAAGATAATTTGAAGAATGACAAAAATTTTCCAGATTCGTGCACTCTACAATGAGGCTAATATCTGGGTTTTAAAAGGGAAAAAAATAAGTGAGGTCAATGGGAATTGAACCAAAGACCTCACATGTTAAGTAAGAAGGTTGAAAAAGAATGAAAAAAAACGTGAAGGGGCTAAGGGTAATCGAACCCCTTTAGCTATTGGTTTCGCGAGACAAGGGAAAGGAAAATAGGGCTGGGTGGATTCGAACCTGGATAACTGGAATTTGCCACAGAGAAAAAGAAATGGGGCTGGGGGGATAGAATTCGCGAACTTGGGGAAGAAGGAGGATAAAAATAAATCAAACAAATAAGTGGGAGGCGTGGGATTCAATTGGGATTCGATCCCACGACCTTCAGGCAGCGAGTGAAGGAGAGAAAAATTAAAGAAAAGGGAACGGGAGGCGTGGGAATCGAACCCACGACCTAAAGTCTAAAAAGAAGAGGCGAAATTAACTAAGAAATAAAGTGAGGCTGTGGAGGTTCTATCCCACAACCTCATTGCCACTCGCCCAATTTAATTAAAATAAAGTTAGAGAGGCTGTTGGGGTTCGAACCCACCACCTCACAACCTCAGGGAGATTAAAATTTAAATAAGGAGGCTGTGGAGGTTCGAACCCACAACCTCCCTATGCAAGCGAAATTAATACAAAAATACAAGAGGTTGTGGGGGTTAGATCCCACAACCTCTTGGTTTAGGCGAGAATGGGAAACATGAGGCTAATGAAAATAAAAAAGGGGTTGTGGGGGTTTGAACCCACAACCCTTCGGCCAACCTAAGAGAAAAATTAAGTAGGAAATTAATCCTTCGATGTTAATGTTGGAATTTAATTTAGAGTTATAATTTTATGAATATAAGAAATAAAATCAATGAAAAATATAAATTATATCGAAGTGACTCAAACTTGTATTTCCTTGCCCAATCTTCTGTATTGATACATAAGTCATACGTGAATAAAATATCCAAGAATAATGACACCTAGTTAGATCAAAATCAAGATCTTGGCATATATACAAGATATATAAGTCTTGTCCTAAATAATTTTAGGAAAGTATGAATCACTTAACGAACTATGAATGAAGCCCCATGGATTGTATGTATAGACACATAAGTCTAACATCCGTTCAAAAGTAAGTGAACCTAAGATATATGTGATGAAATGATGAACCCTAGTAGGGTTATGTATGAGTGTAGGATACACAAAAGTGCATTGGCATATGATGAGATGAACTATAAATGGTGAATGGAAAATTCACGTAATAAGAGGTGACTAACTATGAAAAGTAAAGGTGCTAATGATGAAGAATGTGGTGACAACATGACATAAGGCTAATGTAAGTGATGAGAGCAGTCTCAAATGAGGCTAATTAAATGTCAGCAATACGTACTCACCAATGAGAGTGTAAAATAATGAAGAGACCAGTCTCTATGAACACTCTAAAGAAAGTATTGAGCTTAACACATTAAATACTAATGATGAGATGAGAAATCATCTAATGAGCTATGATGTCCTCATACTAGAAGTCAGCTTCCATGACATCTAAGATTAATGTAATGGAACTTTATGCTGAGCACTGATAGGATAGCAATGAGTTGTGATTCCTTCTTTCGGGAAGGGCAGAGGTTCATGTAAATCTCATGAGATGAGAGTGTCCGGCATGTCAGGTGTAGGTCTCCTTATATATACTAGTCTTCGAACCTATACTGCCAATATAGGGATCTAGCGGGGTTCAATTCCCATGCAAGCTAGCATGTTTTGGATCACTTTGGGCGGTTGTTCCACCTCTTTTCAGTGTGGGGGAGACATTTGATTTCATCATGCTCACATGATCTATGTCGGTTAAAGTTAAAATTCCCAATGAATGAATAAGGCCAGCCTCAAATAAAGCACATTATGAAATGAATTATACCAAAGGTGTTAGGATAGGATAATCAATAGGTAAGCTAGACTCTGGTAATTACATTAGGTTATTCCTGATCATTGCACAGCAAACCCTATGAAAGTCTAAAACTACACCTTAGGTATAGTTGGTGTTCCACTGGACTATGAATGAAATGAAATGAAGTACGTATGAATGAATGAAGCAGACTCTGTGTTTTCTAATGAAGACTCCCTAGTTGAGGTCCCATATGTTGATCCCTCGATTTGGGAAGTCTTAATGTCAAGTCCATGATTCCAAGGTCTCATGGCATATGAATGAATGATATGAAAGAAGCTATGTGATATATGTTATGTGCAATGGTATGTACTATATGAAGATGTTACGTGCTATGTGCAATATGATATTTATGATGATGCATGCTACTCTCATGGCATGACCTTCCTAATCCAATTTGGAAAGTTCACTAACTTTCCGAATCTCTATTTTGCAAGTCTACTGATTTGACCTCCAAAAATCATGTCGTTAGGAAAGAGCTATTCTTTCTCATGCATGTCCTTGGTGTTTTCTTGCATATACCCATTCTTAGTACAAGTGTGTAATAACCCTATACATCTTTACTATTTTAGGTGCAGGTACAGGTGGACGATAGAGCTAAAGAATCATTGTTGCAGCTATCCGTACGTCAGCATTCATCCGGAGTTTTGTAGGTCCTCATGCTTTCGAAGATGCTATTGTTTTACATTCCAGCTTAGTTTTAGAGCTGAGCTAGTGGATCATGTTCCACTAGAATTACTTTCCTATTTTTATTCAGACTTTGTATTGGTGCCATTTTGGCAATTATACAATTGATACTTATTGAACTATTTCTCTCAGTTTTTTATCTCTTAATGTTAGATGGTTGATTATGAACGATTATGAAATGTTAAGATTGTTTATAAATTATGTTAAAGAACAAAAAGTTTTTAATTTTACGCTAAACTTAACCTAGGTGAAGCATGAATAACGCATGTTGGCTTGTCTGCGACCTCTGAGAGGTTAACAGTACCAGTCTCGTATGGGGTCTACACTACGGTTGTGACAAAGTTGGTATCAGAGCGCTAGGTTAAATTTTGAGGAATATATGTTCACATCAACCACATTGAGTAGTTTCTATGTCATAGTAGTGAAGTGCACCACTATTCTAGATTAGAGACTGCGTGATGTGTAGGAAAATTTCCCTTCTTCTGATCTTATCGTGCTTTTCCTAATGTCTGATTTCTTTGTGTTATGAGCGTGTGTAGTATTAATCCTTGTTTTTTTTAGAGAATGAACACTTGGAGAGCTAAGGGTCAGGGGAGGGGAGGAGCAGCTGCTAGGGGTAATTAGAATTCACCTCAAGCTCCTGCTGAAGGAGTGGCCATGCCAGTCAACCCAGCTTGGTTGATTGATGCTGGGGTGAGGGTATCTGTGGCTCAAATGGCATAGACCATTACGGTGCAGGCTCAGGCAACGACTGCCCTAGTCAATCGACAGGATTTTCAGAGAGAGAACCCATCGGTTTGCATCATGGTTGACAGGCTTCTTCACGAGGATGAACCCTCTGATATTCACATTTTCTAAGACATCACAGGATCCTCAGGAGTTTGTGGATGAAGTACATAAGATTCTGGTGGATATAGCGTCCACAGATACCAAGAAGGTTGAGTTGGCTTCCTATTAGCTCAAGGATGTTGCACAGACTTGGTGCAAGATGTGGCAGGATAGCCGAGTTATGGGTGGAGTGCCAGTCACTTGGGAGTTGTTCAACACAACATTTCTGGAGAGGTTTTTCCCTAGAGAGATGAGGGAAGCCAAGGTCGAAGAGTTCATCAACCTTAAACAAGGCTCTATGACAGTCAGGGAGTATTCCCTGAAGTTTGTTAAGATATCAAGGTATGTTACTTTCCTTAGTATTTAATAGCAAGAATGAGGAGAGTAATGATCTTTGTTGAAATCATCCCGGTATGCTAGTTCCCTGGTTTCGAACAGGAGTGTCGATCTGCGATGCTCCATTATAATATGGACCTTTCCATATTTATGGTGTATGTCCAGCAGGTAGAGCACAGCTGCATGAAGACATGTGTTTGTGATGTTAGGAGGCCTAGGCCTCAAGATCAGGCATGTCCCAGCCATGGAGGACACAGAAACAATTTTGGCGTCCGTGAGCAACCCAAGTTCAAGAGGGGGCAACAGATTTTTAGGAACTCTAACTCTCATAGGGGTAAAACACCTAAAGGAGGCAAACCTAAGCCAAAAATGGTCAATGGAGGTGAGATGCAGCGCCCTAAGAAGAACTGTGCTAAGTGTGGACGAGATCACAGTGGAAAGTGCAGACATGGTACAAATGCCTGCTTCAGTTGTAGTAAGAGTGGACACATGGTCAGATACTGTCCAGAAAACAGAGGTCAGGCTGGAGTTGATACTCAACCTAGGCCTAACCAATAGGGTGCATCAGCAGCCGAGCCTCCCAAGAGGAACAAATTTTATGCCTTGAAGGACAGGAAGAAGCAGGAGAAGTCCCCTAATGTATTCACAGGTATGCTGCAACTATACTTAACTTTTGTTTATGCCTTATTTGATCCAGGGTCTACGCTTTTCTTTGTCACTCCTCTACTTTCCCTTACTTTTGAAATACTACCTGAAGTTATGTATGATCCTATAGTGGTTAGCACACCTTTAAAAGAAAATGTAAGAGCTGATAGGGTATACATGGATTGGCCAATAGTTGTAAGTGGTAAGGCTATGTGTGCAAACTTTATTGAGTTACCCACGCATGATTTTGATATTATTCTTGGCATGGACTGGCTTCACAGTTATTATGCTTTCTTGGACTGTCGTAGTAGAGTGGTGAGATTTCACTTCCCTCATGAAGAAGAGTTAGTTTGGGAGGGGTATGATTCGAGTCGTCCTCATCCCTTGATTTTAAATCTTAAGGCCAATGAAATGATGTCCAAGGGGTAACTATGTCATCTTGTGAGTGTTAATGATTTAGATCATGACATCATGTGCATAGACTCAATGCCTCTAGTGAATGAGTTCCTATATGTGTTCCCTGAAGATTTTCCTAGTGTCCCTCCCCTTCAAGAAATCGACTTAGAACCCGATACTAAACCAATCCCAATTCCTCTTTATAGAATGGCTCCAGCAGAACTCAAAGAGTTGAAGCTGCAGTTAAAAGATCTCACTGATAAGGGTTTCATTCAGCCGAGCATATCCTGTTGGGGCACTCCAGTGATTTTTGTAAAGAAGAAAGATAGGACCCTTAGAATGTGTATCGATTATCTACAGCTCAACAAAGTCACTTTCAAGAACAAGTATCCACTTCCCAAGATAGATGACTTGTTTGACAAACTCCAACAATCTAGTTTCTTTTCGAAAATTAATCTTTGTTTAGGGTATCATCAGCTTAGGGTTAGGTATAGAGATATCCCAAAGACCTCCTTCCATACCCCCTATGGTCACTATGAGTTTCTAGTCATGTCATTTGGTCTCACGAATGCACTTGCTTCATTTATGGATCTCATAAACTGGGTCTTTCATGAATACCTTGACTCTTTCGTCATAGTATTCATTGATGACATTTTCATCTACTCTAAGACCAAGGAAGAGCATGAACAAAATTTGATACTAGCCTTGCAGGTACTTAGACAGCATAAGTTGTATGCCAAATTCAGCAAGTGTGAATTATGGCTTAGATCAGTGACCTTCATAGGTCATGTTTTGTCCGATTAGGGTGTGAAGGTGGAGCCGAGGAAGACTGAGACTGTGAAGAACTAGCCAAAGCCTCTTACTCCCACTGAAATTCGTAGCTTTTTGGGTTTGGGTGTTACAGTAGCTGGTTTGTGGAGGGCTTTTCTTCCATTGTTGCCCCATTGACAGCTCTAACTAAGAAGAAAGCCAACTTGGAATGGACGAAGACTTGTGCGAAGAGTTTCTATGAGATCAAGGACAGACTCACTTCAACCCCGGTGCTTACTCTACCTATGTGTGGTGAGAATTACATGGTTTATTGTGATGTATCTAGGGTTGGTTTGGGTTGTGTTCTTATACAGGCTGGTAAGGTGATAGCCTATGCTTCCAGAAATATTAAGGTTCATGATAAAAATTATTCCACTCATGACCTGGAGTTGGCAGCTGTGGTGTTTGCTGAAGCTGTGGAGGCATTATTTGTATGGAGTGCACGTGGATGTGTTCACAGAACATAAGAGTCTCCAGTACGTGTTCACTCAGACGGATTTGAATCTACGTTAGCGGAGATGGTTGGAGCTTGTGAAGGATTATGACATGAATGTGCAGTACCATCAAGGTAATGCTAATGTTGTAGCTGATGCTTTGAGCAGGATGAGCATGGGAAGTACAACCTACATTAAAGATCAGAAGAAGGAGCTGGTGAAACAGGTACAAAGAATGGCCAGACTGGGTGTGCGATAGGTTGACTCTACTAGTGGGGATGTTTCAGTTCATCCTACATCTGAATCATCATTGGTAGTTGAAGTCAAGTAGGGTCAGCATCTAGATCCTGTGTTGATGGAGCCGAAGGGCTCAGGACTGATGAAGATGAATGTGTCTTTCGATTTGGGAGGTGATGACATACTTAGGTATCAGGACATGTTGTGTGTACCATACGTAGATTATTTGCAGACCAGGATTATTGCAGAGGCCCATGGTTCCAGATATTCCATGCACCCAGGTTCCACCAAGATGTATCATAACCTTTAGCAGATTTATTGGTGGGATGGTATGAAGAAGGACATTGCTGAATACGTAGCCATGTGTCCTAATTATCAGCAGGTTAAGGCAAAGCATCTTAAGCCTAGTGATCTGACTCAGATTATTGAGGTTCCGACTTGGAAGTGAGAGGCCATAAATTCATGGTTGGTCTTCCCAATACTAGAAGGCGACATGATTCCATATGGGTTATTATGGACAGATTGACTAAGTTTGCCCACTTTATCCCTATAAAGTCTACTTGCAAGAGTCGAGGATTATGTGAGAATGTAAATTGATGACATTGTGAGATGGCATGAGATTCCTTTGTCTATCATTTTAGATAGAGGATCTCAACTTACTTCACAGTTTTGGAGATATTTCCAGAATATCTTGGTCATGCAGGTAAAGCTTAGCACTTCCTTTCATCCTCAAAAAGATGGGCAGGCAGATCACACCATTCAGACATTTGAGGACATGTTGAGAGCGTATGTGATTGACTTAGAGGTAATTGGGATGATCATCTGCTTTTGATAGAGTTCTCGTATAATAATAGCTATCACTCCAGAGGTAACTGGGATGACTATCTGCCTTTGCCCAGGAGTTACATTTGTGGAAATTTGAGCATATTTCACTTTAATGCTTGGCAGTTCACTGTGAAGTTTTTGTAAAAATGAATAAATTGAGTTTTCATTGAAAATGGTTATAATGTTTGTATACTTTATGTATATGAGTAAGATAATGTATGTTGAAGGAGTTCTTCCTATTAAAACAGAATAATGTGAGTCTTATTGCATAATGAGTCGTAAATTAGTTTCTATCCTCTTGTTGTGTTTTGAGACTCTTAAGTATGTGAAATTGGTGTAACTCCTAAATATGTGTATTTTTTACGGTTTTGTATTGTTATATTCTGCTAGTCTTGAGTTTCTTGTCTCTTGATAGTGTTTAAAATAAAACAAATGTCATTAGAGGATGAATGTTATCCAAGTGGGGGAGAATGTCACACCTCTAAAACTATTTAGGTGGAAATGCATCCTAACACTTGTGTAATAAAGTTTTGAAGTCATAAAAATGTTTATAATGTTGTTCTTAGGAAGTGTCTAAAGTTTTGTGATGTTTAGAGGTCAAATGTCCATGACGTTCTAAAGGTTTGCCTTGAAACGTTCTTGTGTACTCCGGAATGTGAGTGTTGAAAAGTAATCCTTATACTCAAACTAAAATCATTGTGTGAAAAATGAGGATGTTGTTTTGAAGTGAGGACACTTGTTGCAATACCAAAAATATTAGCACCTCAGTGAGAAATAGAAGAGAATAGGTATCAGTGTGAGGTGAGTCTGTGTCATGGTCTGGTTTCACATAGTTCAAGCCTAATAGTGATAACATGCATAAATATGACGAGAATTATCGGGATTGATAGCCAAATGATTGCGAAAGCTAAAATATGGATACTCTTGTACAAAGATTTTGTAGTGAGTCATAGTGCGATGGTTGAGGACAAACAACGAATTTAAGTTGAGGGTGTTGATGTCCCGTGGTTTCACGGTACTTTTAATGTTTTTTTACTTAATATTAGTGTGTGTCCAAAATCCTTTTTTGTATTGATTTTTATGTAAGTTTCTCCTTATTTGCAGGAAATCTGTCCAAAGATGAACGCGGAAGTTCTTTAGCGAGAAATGCAGAAGAGACCACCTACGGAGCTAATGACGATCCATCGAGTCTGTGACTGTCCGTAGGTGTCATTGTAGTGAGGATAGAAGTTGTCTAAGGAAGAAGGGAAATTCTGACCTAGTGGGGGATTATGGAAGTCCATGACGGACCGTCATAGTCACGACGGTCCGTCCTGCTGGTTCGTCATAATAGTCAGAGAGTAGTCCAGTACGCAAATTCCATGAAATTAAAGTATTATGAAATGGATACCCTCGACTTATCGTCTTGCTGGAATGGTTCATTATACCTTTTCCTTGAGGATAATGAAGAAAGCAGAAGAACTTGTGAAGTATGGGACGACGGAGGCCATGACTGCCCGTCCTGACCACTACCGTGGATCCATAACATTGTACTACAATATTTGGGTTGAAACTTCCATGCAAAACTCCCCAAGGACCAACCAAAGTTTCCTTGAGGAGGACCAACTCCTAGCCAAAAGCTGTCAAAACCAGCCCCACCTACTGAAGACAATCGACACCAAATAGGTCAGCCGACGCCCTATAGGCGGAGGGCGTATATTGACACTTAGGCTGGGGATCTTGTGCTCCCATTTGTCCAGCCTATGACTCAAACCACGTACCATCAGGACGGTCCATTGGTGGATCTATGGGATGTCAGTGATGGCCGTCGTTTGAGACCTGCAGTCTTTTGCAAGGTCTCGGCCAGCCCAAGGGCATTTTGGGGTTTTCACCTAGACTTCCTAAAATTATTTTTTCTTAAAGTTATTTTAATTATTTTAATGTAACTTTATAACCCTAGAACCCCTATTCAAGTCATTATTCAAAATCAAAACCTCAAGATCCCTAAAGAACTCTCTAAAACACCATTGAAGCTTGAAGGGAGATTTGAGTTTGAAGGATGATCTCTCCATAAATTCTTCTCAATTTTCTTGGTCTAGCATCAATTGAGGTATTTTTTTCATCCTTTAATTTCTTTTCTTCAATGATCCAATCATAAAGTGGTTTTCCAAGACTTTCTCAAAATATGAACTTCTAAATTATAGTCAAGCCATGGGTTCTTGCATAAATCGTTTTGAATCATTGTATTATGATTGAATTGATTTTAATTTGATTATTTTAATCTAAAAACTCTATGAAACCATGCAATCCTAGTTTTGACTATATTATGGGTGATTAGATCATGTCTCTATACTATTGAATTCTTGTGTTGTTTGATTAGGGCTATTGAATTATGAAACAAATTTTGTAGAATCATATGTAGGTTGTTCTAAATTGATGAATTTGTATTGTATTACTTTTAATTCATTGTATATCTAGATTATTAGATTGAATTGGTGATCATGGCTTTTGGTAAGAGCCTTTGAGTATGGAGTTGGTTTATTTGTCTATGGATTGAGGTTGTGAGATTGGATTGGTGGTATGCTTACCTAGATCTCTATATATTGTGTATTATAGGTCCTAAATTATGATGATGATTGGTAAGATGCACTTATGGTGGCGGTGCTTATGTCTTATACTTGAGAATTATGTGGCTTCGTCGGCATTACCTTATGAATTATGAGCCAATATAGCCTTGTGTGCGTTATTTTATGAAATCTGGCATTATCATGTTATAATTTGAATATGGGATTAATGTGAAAGTCTTGATGACATATGTGCATATGTGAAGTCAAAGCACGAGTTCTCTTAGTTGATGATATTTGTCTCTAGTAGGCTATAGTGAAGTCCTTATGTGTATTTCGTGATGTTGAAGTATGATACTTCTTGGTGGGTTATATTCAGGGTGCTATATTAGTGAATAGGGTGACCTATAGCTTAATTGGTTGTCCCTATGTGCTTCTTGAGTGATATGTTATATGTGTTATGGTAAAGAATGTGTATCTCTTGTTTGGTAGACTTTTGTCTCTTAATTGATACATGTAGAATGTGAATATGGATCCTTGACTTAGTATGTAAAAGCTCCTTAGTCTTGTATGTTATATTGACATGTACCCTTGAACATAACTAAGAAGGTCGTTCATGTGGAACCTTTTTGAAAGAAGGCTATGATATCCTTGAAGATGAAAGTCGTAATAGTATCCTTCTCGTGTGAATGGTGGACTTAAGTTTGATAGGCTGGAATGATATGAAATCATCCTTATAGAAGTCATTGAGCTACCCTCTTAACCATTGTAAGTCAACCTTAGGGGACCTCTTTGGCAATGTGTGTTATGAATTAGTTATGAACAAGATATTGAACCTCTTCGTATGATCCTTTATTGAATTACTCTATGAGAACAAAGTGTCGCACGAGTGAGTATGCTTGGTGACTTGCTTTTAGTAAGATAACATTAGATAACAAAGTAACCCTTCCTATTCCTTAACCATGTGCCTACACGGGATGTGTCCTAGTTCTACCATTGGCAAGTAAAACCCTCTTTATCGGAGTAGGGTTGACTCCGGATTCCATACTTATCTACCATGGTCTATGTCAGTTACTGCATATTTTCATCACGTGGGATACATTCTAGTATTAGCTAAGTTCTATGAAGTTAGGGTAGTGGAATAGAATGTTATCTAAACATTGCAGGATTAGGCTTGGAATATGTTAGTATGTGAGTCCCTAGGTCTTCTCCAAGACCATTTTGTGAACTTACTTAAATGTTGAATGTATCGTAAAAGTTCTAATAAACATAATGACTTAAGTGAAGGTATGTTAATAAAAGGTAAGTATCTAGAGTAGCTTTGAGGATTGTTTAGGTAGGCTTAGAGAGGGTGTACGGGCGTTCTCTTCTTGTCTTACTTAGGTGAGTCTTAGAGTAATTATTTGTAGGGAGTTTGATTGTTGAAATGGGAATAATGTTATCTTAGGTAGTCTAAAGTATCTCTTAGGTATGTGTAAAGGATTGTATGGGCGGTTGCTTCATAACTAACTCAAGTGAGCCTTAGAATACCTTTGGTATGAGGGTGCCATGTTTATGTGTTTTGATGTGTTCTTGATGCTATCTTGTAATATGTGATTTATATGTGAAGTTGGTGCGGTATGTGGTTCTCTATATTTTGATATAAGGTCTTACTATAAAAGAGCATATTTTGATACAAATGTCTGTTTCTCATGATTTTATGAATTATCCCATACGTAGTTTGTGCATTGTACTGATTCCATACTTTTATCTATTTCTAAAGGTGTGGCTAGCAGGTTAGAGGTATCTTGAAGCAAAGTTTGGAAAACAGGACTCTTTCAAGCAAAGTTGGGGTATGTCCTCATTTAATTCGAGGAGATAACTATCTTTAGATTTCTTTCATTAAAAGTATTGTAATAGACGAAGTTTTTATATGTCAATTGTATGGGCCTTGACCCAAGTATTCTTAAGTCTATGATTGGCGTATTTTGAGACTTATTTTTCTGTGGTTTTATATGAAAGATGTATTGGGATATTATTCGTGTGAAAACTTTTAATTCTGCACTACTTTTAATACATGTGAAAACTTTTAATTCCGCACTACTTTTATTACATGTATGCAATGAATGATATCAAAGGGCATGTACAAGACCTCTGAGAGGTCAAGTACGCCATGTTGCAATCTAAGAAGAACATATTTTCTAGGATGTACTCTCTGGATGTGATATATTCCTAGTTATTTCGAGTTACGAGATGTTAAAAAGGTATTGTGGGTCTTCCCTTATAACCTATCTTTAGACACTAGAGGCTTTATAGACAGGAAGTTAGAAAGTTTCAATACTCACTCAAATGTTTTTATATGAAAGATGTATTGGGATATTATTCGTGTGAAAACTTTTAATTCCGCACTACTTTTAATACATGTGAAAACTTTTAATTCCGCACTACTTTTATTACATGTATGCAATGAATGATATCAAAGGGCATGTACAAGACCTCTGATAGGTCAAGTACGCCATGTTGCAATCTAAGAAGAACATATTTTCGAGGATGTACTCTCTGGATGTGATATATTCCTAGTTATTTCGAGTTACGAGATGTTAAAAAGGTATTGTGGGTCTTCCCTTATCACCTATCTTTAGACACTAGAGGCTTTATAGACAGGAAGTTAGATAGTTTCAATACTTACTCAAATGTTTTTTTCTTAACGTTACTTTTAATACATGTGAATAGAATGTTATCTAAACATTGCAGGATTAGGCTTGGAAGATGTTAGTATGTTAGTCCCTAGGTATTCTCCAAGACCATTATGTGAACGTCCTTAAAAGTTGAATGTATAGTAAAAGGTGTAATACACATAATGAATTAAGTGAAGGTATGTTAATAAAAGGTAAGTATCTAGAGTAGCTTTGAGGATTGCTTAGGTAGGCATGGAGAGGGTGTATGGACATTCTCTTCTAGTCTTACTTAGGTGAGTCTTAGAGTAATTCTTGGTAGGGAGTTTGATGAATAAAATGGGAATAATATTATCTTAGGTAGTCTAAAGGATCTCTTAGGTTTGTGTAAAGGATTGTATGGGTGGTTGCTTCATAACTCACACAAGTGAGCCTTAGAATTACCTTTGGTATGAGGGTCTCATGTTTATGTGCTTTGATTTGCTCTTGATTCTATCTTGTAATATGTTATTTATTTGTGAAGTTTGTGCGGTATGTTGTTCTCTATATTCTGATATAAGGTTTAACTATAAAAGAGCATATTTTGATACAAATGTCTGTTTCTCATGATTTTATACATTATTCCATACGTAGTACATGCATTGTACTAATTCCATACTTTTATCTATTTATAAAGGTGTGGCTTGCAGGTGAGAGGTATCTTGAAGCAAAGTTTTGAAAATAGGACTCTTTCAAGCAAAGTTGGGGTATGTACTCATTTAATTCATGGAGATAACTATCTTTAGATTTCTTTCATTAAAAGTATTGTAATAGACGAAGTTTCTATATTTCGATTATATGGGCCGTGTCCCAAAGTATTCTTGAGTCTAACATTGGCGTATTTTGAGACTTAGTTTTCTATGGTTTTATATGAAAGATGTTTTGGGATATTACTCGTGTAAAAAGTTTTAATTCCGCACTACTTTTCATACATGTATGCAATGAATGATATCAAAGGGAATGTACAAGACCTCTGAGAGGTCAAGTACGCCATGTTACAATCTGAGAACACCATATATTCTAGGGTGTACTCTCGGGGTGTGATATATTCGTAGTTATTTCGAGTTACCAGATGTTAAAAAGGTTTTGTGGGTCTTATCTTATCACCTATCTTTAGACAGTAGAGGCTTTTGGACAGGAAGTTAGATAGTTTTAATACTTACTCACATGTTTTTTTTATTAACGTTACAATATGAATTATGTATTCTCATATAATGGTTTTAAAATCTTCAAATGTTTTGGAATTCTAATCGATTGAAGTTTCCATATATTATATAAAGTAATATGTAACACCGTTAGTTAGGATAATGATAGATTGGGACAAACAATGATTTTGATTAATGTCTATCATGTCCAGGGTGTAGGTTCACGACAAAACATCTGCATTGAAGCTGTTTTCTCCTGTATACAGTTTAATTAAAATATACAGAAATAGAAAATAGATGAAATAGACAAAATAGTGTAAATCCAAGTCCACTGTGTTTCTTTAATAAATTTAATCCCCTCACTATACTCGAGGTTGCATATAAATTTCTCCGACTGTTAAAGTAGTGGTACTTCAAACTTCAATAACTTTAGCAAATGCAAGAAAAGTAAAAGACCACACACTGAATCAGTTAATCGACAATTATTTTTTCGAGAAAAAAAGTATGTAGAGAGGAAACCATTTTTTAGTGTTCGAAAAATGGAAAAAAAACCTCTACTTTAGAGCCATTTCAGCAAAGAACGCGTTTGCTTAAACAAATATATTCAGACATATTTTTTTGAGACCGTTGTGTCTTTTGGGAAGAGTAACAACGTTTTCAGAAGAAACTGGTCCCTTCAGACTCTTATTACTTTATACACAAATTTCAATCAAATTACGTTGCGCTAAATTCAGTCAGTTATTTAACTAACTTTCAGAATTCATTTATCAAAGAAATGAAATCAGTTAACAAGATTGATTAAATTTATTAAATAAATTTTGTTCAAAAATATTATCAATCAATCACACCATATGTCAAATGAAAATCCAAAGTCGAAGTTGAAGCCAAGGCCGAGGCCGGGCGAACGGCGATGACGGCGCGAGGGGGCACCTTCTTCTTAACCCTTTAAGATGTAAAGGAAGTGTTTCATAATATAAGGACAACAATTTCTTTTCTTCTATAAATATGGGAAAAATGACTTTTCATTGAACTTTGTAATGACTTTTCGTTTCCCTCAAAAAAATTTCTCTTCTCATTCTCATTCACACTTTGCTAAAACCCAATAGAACCTTTATTTAGTAAAACAATAATTTTTACTCCAATGTCATAATGGTTTCATACTTGAACTATGAGTGCTTAAGGGAAATAAAATATGACTACTTACACATAATAACCAAGGTATTTCCATAATTTTTAAAAGTTAGCACATTATGACTTTATGCTATCTCGATTTCATGTGTTCTTTAAAGAATACGTTGAATTCTTACAGGAAGCGTCCTACTACCACAAACAGATAGGTGAAATCTATCAAGAATTATCACGACCATGAAGCACCCCCCCCCCCCCAATTGCAATCCGCGTCGACGTCCTTGAAGAGGACTCCGACAAGCCCTTATCATTCGTGATAACATAGCATTGGTTAAAAATCACGAAAAAAATAAAAACTATTACATATACTAAGTGAAGAATACTTAGACGTATCGCTTATAGTATGTTAAAGCTTACTTAGGCTTCTCTTTTAGCAACATTATGAACATACATACGATAGTCTAAAAAAAATTCACATAAAAACCATCTAAGAATATGAGTCTTAGACATAGGCAATACAATGTCAATAAACCGTATAGGCCTTACTAAAATAGAATCCAAATGATAAAAGGAAATAAAGAGTATCTCTTAAAACTACTAAGATCTTCATAAGCTAGAATAACGAAAAGATAGCAGGACATGAGGACGTACCTAAACTTGGTGAAAAAGTTCCAAGCTTATTCAGTCGACCTTCTTAATCTTCAATGGTCGAACCCTACATTTGTAGTTATATAAATTAACGGGTTAGTACGCCACATGTACTAAGTATTGGTATATGCATGTAAAATTTAAGGACATACATGAAAAAGGATCATTTCTTTTGAAACGTGCTAAGTCATTCGAAGCCTTAATGCACATACAAGAGAGTATATACAAGATAAAGATCACAACAACATAAATCATGATCATAACCTAAGACATATCATCATAAAGTCATATTAAAATTTAATCTTCATTAAATCATATAGACATAAAATACAAGACACTGACCAGTAATCTCATCCAAAACCTACACGTGCAATGATTTTGTGAAGCCCCATTACCACACATAATCAAGTAAATAAGATAGAAGACCATAAGTAATGCTTTGATTCATACATTTTATAACATAAGTAGTCATTATCAAATATAGAAATATAAACCATTACATATTCATCAACATAGGCAACATCACATATCATAAGCATAATACATTTCATATTCATATTACATGAGAACAATCTCCTTGGACTTCCCTTAGAGTCAACTTGTGCAATGTATAGTTAGAGTCCCATACCCCTACCTATACTAATCATACTCCTTAATTCACCCTAGTCAATTTCCATTTATTTTTCATTCTTTTTACTAGAGGAAAGAATCGCCTTAACCGACATTATACCATGTGAGTTAAACATCGAATCCGGTGTCATGAAACCCACACCAAAAGAAGATGGTCTACTAGCCAAAGTAGGACCTAACATACATAACATTATAGGTGGATCAACTAACTAGTATTCTTATGGAATAAACATAGTACAATAACTAGGAGATATATTAGAGACTCATAGTTCCACATTAAATGGCAGCCTCTATCTCAAGAGAGTCAATGTGAACCCACCTTCCAACTTGGAAAGGGAAACCTCTCATATCTATTTTATTGGTGCTAAGCTAAAATCCCTTTTAGAATTGATTTTACATTATCATTAATCAACAATATTCTAATAGTCCATAGGAGGTTAACTCCTTGTATAAACATGATCATAAGCTTTTTGGGTTTAGGATGAGAATTTCCTTTCATCAAAACCTTTCATTTATGAGATTAACATGTCATAATCATATTGTGTAAGGCATACAAGAGAAACATCACCAACTTGCATTGTCATATCCTTACTATGACCTCACATTTAACATATTCGCAGCCCAACACATATGAATAGAGACTCATACATATTTCAATTGCACAACAACATCAATTATAGGACAACATCAACATAGTGAAGTAATCATGACTTTAGAAGACTTACCTATTGCTTCCATTAAATTTCATTAAGAACTTACAATCAATTAACCAAAATCATCCAATAATATAGTGAAATACACAATAGCATAACTAATCCCAAACACTCTAGTCATATACAATACCAATTCATAGTTAGAAATAAGGGAAAAGGTTCATTTATGAATTCATTTAAGCTATAGTTCCAATACTAAATTTACATTACATTAAGTGATAGACATGACATAATCGACATCAATTTCACACGAAAACCAACATTTCCATATTAATTAACAAACAATACATACTTAATTAACTATAGAAAATCATTGTTTGACGTCATTAGTCATAAATCTTGAATTAGGAAGAAAACTCATTTGTAGAGTAAAAACCCTAAGAATTGAATTCATGGAAACTATCTTTGAAACGACCTCTTGGGGAAAGGAATTACAAGAGTGAAGAAGCCATGCCTAATTGACGGTTATTCCATGAATTTTGAATAAAAATCTTGGAGTCTTCATCTACTTTCTCAAGCTTTTCTTGTTCTTCAAAGGAGTTCCAATTGAGAGTTTTTGAAAGAGGTGACAGGAATTTGTAAATTCTGATTTGAAGTGCGTGAAAGTGGTCTAAAACTGACCTAAAACCATTATAAACTCGTCCCTAATTTATCCAAAAGAACCCTCAATTAATTGGGTGTTTTGAGAAGTTAAATTGACTTAAAAATGACGCGGACAAATCTAGGAAGAAGCTGCGTGTCGAGGGGTCAATTTCACATTTATTTTTGAAAATTCTAGTGGAGGCAGTGGACCTCGTGGAGATCCCACGTCGAGAGGAAACTTTTTTCCTACCTCGTCTTTGCTGCACGATGAGTGGCTATCTCCACATCTTGGTTGTCGCAAGCTGCTTTGGAAGCTTGCTCGCCAAGATTTGGGTCTTCCTCAAGGACGCTTCGAGCGGTCCTTGGGGAGTCGTTACCAGACGTTTGGACCCTTTATACTATATTTTACCCATTTAAAGTCTTTTATATGTTTTGGACTTCATTTGACACTCCCAAACCTTAACCAAACATAAGGACGTCTACTAGTTCATATTAGCTAGTTTTTGGACGTCAAGTTCTTTCTTTGTCATTTTGGCTCTAACCTTTCCCAGTTGAGTTTAATACATTAATATAGGCCTGGAAACATCATTTAAATCATTACTCAATAGGTTAATCTCTATTTTAATTCACGGAACTTCCTGAGTGTTACATTATCCCCCACTTAGGAACATTCGTCCCCGAACGACACTAAAATGTTTACGAGGGTAAGGATAGACTCAATACTATCAGCTCAATCAGCAAAAACATATAATAACAGAAAGCCACAGCTCATAGGAGTAATTCACAAGTCCTCTCAACATATACCACAACATTACACATAGCAACTCAATTCATGATGCTCATCATATACGAGCTCAAAATTTCATAACACATAATGAGGAACTAACTACCTTCTCAACATAAGCATGAGCTGAAAAATACATCAAAGAGTTACCATTCTATCATTCCTCTCAACACAACAGCAAAATCTCAATAAGAAAACATCCATACACATTTCATATCAGTGCAAAAGTAGAGCATGAAGACATTTTCTAAAAATTCAGTTTGGCACAACTTTTACCAAAACATGCATCTATTTAGAAAACAAGTCAATTTGATATTATCCATTATTTTCTTTATTAATAGGAATTTCTAAACTCAATGAGAAAAAAGATGAGGGTAGCGGGACTTCATGTCAGCATCGGCCTCCCATGTTGCACCCTCAACAAGATGGTTACTACATAGGACTTTTACGGAGGAAACCTCTTTGTTACTAAACTTCTTGACTTGGCGATCTAGGATCTCAACCAGAACATCTTCATAGTAGAGGTTCTGATCCACCACTAAACCTTCAATAGGTAGAATAAACACCGGGTTGCCTATGCATTTCTTGAGCATAGAAACATGGAACACTACATGAACCGAAGCTAGTTCACTAGGCAGTTTCAGTTCATAGGCAACTATCCCGGACCCGTTGTAAAACCTCATAATGACCAACATACTGTTGACTTAACTTCCCCTTTTTACCGAATCACATCATCCCTTTCATAGGTAAATTCTTCAAATAGACATGATCACCTATTTCAAACTCAAGTTTTTTTTCCTATTGTCGGCATAAGACTTTTGCCGACTATATACTGTCTTTAATCTATATCTTATCACCCAAACATTCTCTACAACCTATTAAATAATATCAGGACCAAGGAGTGAAGACTCACCAATCTCAAACAATCCAACTCGATACCTACACCTTCTACCACAAAAAGCTTAAAAAGGTTACGTGGAGATGCTCGAATGGTAATTATTATTGTAGGAGAACCCAATCAACGTTAGATGCTCATACCAACTTCCCTTAAAATCAATAAAACAAACTCTTAAGAAATCTTCTAGGGTCTGTATGGTACGTTCCGCTTGACCATCTATCTTAGGATGAAAAGCAGTGCTAAGTTTCACTTGAGTAGTAAACCCTTTTGAAAAACATTCCAAAAATGAGAAATGAATTGGGAAACTCTATCCGAAATGATGGACAAAGGAATCCCATGAAGACTCACAATCTCATTAATGTAGATTATTTCATACTCTTCAGTCGTATACGTAGACTTAACGAGGATAAAGTGGGCAAATTTGGTCAACCTGTCCATAATAACCCATATTGAATCATTTTGCCTCCGGGTTCGAGGCAACCAAACAACAAAGCCCTTATTTATATCTTCCCAATTCAAAGTAGGATCATCCATGATTTGGGTTTAACCACCTGGTTTTAGAAGCTCAACTTTAACCTATTGGCAATTTGGACACTTAGAACAAAACTCTTCTATGTCCCTTTTTAAACCATCCCACCAATAGATCTCCCTAAGGTAATGATACATTTTTGTGGCACCCCGATGAATAGAGTAACGGGAACCCTGGGCTTCTTCTAGAATTCTATTTCTCAAATCCTCAACATCTGGTTCACATAATCTCCCTTGGTACCTAAGGACACCATCCCCCCTTGGGAGAATGACTAATTGAGCTTACCAAGTACCAACTCTTTCAACTCCATCAGTAGAGGATCAAGATGTTTCTTAGATTTCACCTCCACCACTAATGATGACTCGGAATTATGATGGACCATGAAACCACCACTTGGAGAATCTTCTAACCGTACACCCAAACGAGCCAACCTATGAACATCTTTCACGAGTTAATTCTTCTCTTCTTCAACATGAGACATAATACCCATAGTCATAAGACTCAAAGCATCTACAACCACGTTGGCCTTGTAGGGGTGCTAAAGGACATTCATGACGTTATCCTTCAAAAGTTCTAACCATCTTTTCTATTAGAGAATCAACTCCTTTTGTGTAAACACATATTGAAGACTCTTATGGTCAGTAAACACATCACATTCACACCATACAAGTAATGTCTCCATATTTTCAAGGCAAAAAATATGGCCCCTAACTCAAGGTCATGAGTTGGATAATTCTTCTGATGATCTTTGAGATGCCTAGAGGCATAGACTATTACATTACCATGTTGCATGAAGACATGTCCCAATCCAACTCAAAATGCGTCACAATACACCACAAATCCTTCATTAACCTCCGATAAGGTGACATCGTAGAGGAGGTAATCTTATCTTTCAACTCTTGAAAACATTTTCATAATCTTTCAAACTTTCAAACTTCACCTTCTTTTGAGTTAAAGTTGTTAAAAGAAGAAGCAATGGATGCAAATTTGTCAACAAACCTTCGATATTAGCAAATAGATCCAAGAAACTTCTTATGTCGGTAAGAGTCAAAGGTCTAGGCCAATTTCTAACCACATTTGTCTTCTTCGGATCGACCTCTACACCCTCACCAGAGATAACATGGACAAGAAAAGCAACCGACCTAAACAAAAATTCACACTTACTAAATTTGGCATAGAATTGGTGTTCTTTGAGGACTTGCAAGGCCAACCTTAAGTGACTCTCATGCTCATTTTCATTCTAGGAATATATGAAAATATCATAAATGAATACAATCACAAATGAGTCAAGGTAATCCCAGAAAACCCTATTCATTAGGTCCATAAACGCCACCAACAATTTGTTAACCCAAAAAACATCACTAGAAATTCAAAGTTACCATATCTAGTTTGGAAAGCTGTTTTACGAACATCTTCTCCTCTCACCCTTAGTTGGTGTTATCCTGACCTTAAGTAATCTTTAAAAAGTAGCTAGCGCCTTGGAGTTTATCAAATAGATCATATATCCGATGGAGAGGATACTTGTTTATTATGGTGATCTTATTGAGTTTATGATAATCAATGCACATCCTAAGAGATCCATCGTTCTTCTTCACAAACATGACTGGAGCACCCCGTGGAGAAATACTAGGTTTAATGAAACCCTTATCTAGTAAATCCTTGAGTTGGAGTTTCAACTCTTTCAGTTCGGGCGGAGCCATTCGATATGGAGGAATTGAAATAGGATTCATCTCCAGTAACAAGTCAATTTCCCATTTGGGAGGAACTCTCGAATGGTCATCAAGAAAAACCTCCGGAAATTCCCTCAATACGGGGACTGACTCAATATGAGGAGTTTCACATTCTAGATCTTTAACCCTGACCACACAGCATACACAACTCTTGCCTATAAACTTACAAGTCTTTAAGCAAATAATAATTTTACCCCTTGGCATAGAGTTTCCCCCCTTCAACTCTAAAATGGGTTGATTTGGGAATTGAAACTTCTCTACCCTCGTTCTATAGTATATGTCAGCAAAACAAGCATGAATCCAATCCATACCAAAAATGATATCAAAATCAAACATGTCAAGTTCTACCAAGTCAAAAAGAGTAACATTATTTAGTAGCATTACAGGACATTTCCTATAGACTCTCTTTGCAACTGACGAGTCACCCATTGGGGTACAAACCGAAAAGGGTTCAATAAAAAGATCTGGAAGTATATCAGACTTCCTAGCTACCAACGGTGTAACAAAAGAAAGGGTAGCACCTAGATCAAGCAAAACATAAACATTAATAAGAAGACTCGTAACATACCAATAACTACATAAAGAGAGCTCTCTTGCACACCCCTAGCCTTGAGTGCATAAAAATGGTTCCTTTTTGGAGCTTCAGAGCTAGGGACAGTTGATTGGACTTGGCTATTCCCCTTTCCTTGACTTCTCACACAAGGACAATCTTTCACTATATGCCACTTTTGCCATAGCTGCAGCAACTATTTTTTCCAAAAAGGCATTCACTCACGTGTTTCTTACCATACATTCCATAGACTGGACTTTCCCTTGGCAAATGAATATTTCTCCCCTTTTGAGATTTAGAGTTAGACACCCTATCACTGCGAGGCTTGTCTTGAATGTCAAGCCTACCCTTAGAAGACCGACTTTCACAAGACTTGCCTTCGTGGCTTCTCTATTTTTCTTCCTTAGAGAAATCTACTCTACTTTTTGTGCATAAACAATTAACCTAGAAAGATCCATGTAGTCATGAAGCATAGCTTCACGACATTCCTCTTCAAGCTCTTCAGACACGCTTGTTACATAACGGATCATTTCATCCCTATCATTTGAAACCAAAAAAAAAAAGCATATTTGGATAGCTTAATGAACTTTAAGGAATATTCCTTAACACTCATACCTCCTTGACGAAGGTTGATGAACTCCTTTACCTAACTTCCCTTTACTCCCTTGGGAAGAACCTCTCGAGAAAGGTGTTCTTGAAAATCTCCCAAGTCACGGGACCACTTCTTAAAGCCCGACTATTATTCCATTGATTGTACCATGTCTGAGTTATATCCTTGTGTTGGTAGGAAGTAAACTCGGCCTTTTCAGTAGTACTCACCCCCATAGAAAAAAAATCTTATAAACCTCATGAAAGAAGTCTTGGGGGTCTTCATAAACTTTAGATCCAAAGAACATAGAAGGATTCATCTTCGTGAAATCTCTTAGAAGGGTAGATATAGTATTAGCATGTTGGTTCTCTCGAGGTACAACCTCCCGATTATTTGTGTCGTAATGTCTTGTAGTGATGGATTGGTAAATTTGGAGAAGGGTTTCCCTTACCTCACCATCCGTCGTTGCTGGAGGATCGCCCGAAACTTGATCATTCACAACAAATTTCTCTTGAGGAGGAACTCGATTGCCTTAGGGAGTAGCTACTGCATTAGCAACCTCCTCTTCCACTCTTCTAGCGGTTGTGCTTCTTGTGTTAATCGTCTATAACAATGAGAAAGGGATTAGATTCTAAAAGAAACATAGTGTCAAAAGTCTAGAGGAACAACATAGGATTACCAAGAAAAGAGAATTTTCCTAATCATCACATAGCATCTCATTCATAATTGTGGCGCGCTTTACAACCATGAATAAACTATATAATGTGATTTAGTGAGATATCGATCCTAGGATATTTAAGCTCATACTCTAATACCAAGTTTGTCACGACCGGGAAGACCCCTCCCCCCAGTCATAACCGGCGGCGGCGACGGCCTTAAAGAGGACTCAAACAAGCCCTTGACATTCGTCATAACATACCATTGGTTAAAAATTGCGGCAAAATAAAAACTTTTACATATACTAAGTGAAGTATACTTGGACTTCTCACTTTTCATATATTGAAGATTACTTAGGATTCTCTTTTAGCAACATGTTCAACATACATAGCGCCGTCTAAAAACTATCTCACAAAAAAACCATCTAAGAATACGAGTCTTGGACTTAGCCAATACAATGTCAATATGTTGTATAGGACTTACTACAATAGAATCCAAATGATAAAAGGAAATAAATAGTATCTTAAAACTACTAAGATATTCATAAACTAGAATAATGAAAAGATAGCGTCCCTGAACATGAGGACCTACCAACACTTGGAGAAAGAGTTCCGAGCTTCTTCAATCGACCTTCTTAATCTTCAATCGCCGGACCCTACATTTGTAGTTATATAAAGTAAGGAATTAGTACGCTCCATGTACTAAGTATGGGTGAATGCACATCAACATTTAAGGACATGCATGAAAAATGACGATTTCTTTAGAAGCATGCTAAGTCATTTGGAGCCTTTAATGCACATATAAGAGAGTATATGAAAGATAAAGATCATAACAATATAAAGCATGATCATAACCGAAGACATATCATCATAAAGTCATATTAACGTTTCATGTTAATTAGATCATATAGACATATCATACAAGACATTTACCATTACTCCCATCCCAAGCCTACAAGTGTAATGATCATGTGAAGCCCCATCACCCCAATAATCAAGTAAACAATATAAGAGACCATAAGTAATGCTTTGCTTCATACATCTTATAACATAAGTAGACATTATCACATATAGGGATATAGACCATTACATATTAATCAACATAGACAAAGTCACATATCATAAGCATTATATATTTCATATTTTCATATTACATGAGAACAACTTACTAGGAATTCCCTTAGAGTAAACGTTTTCGATGTCTAGGTAGAGTCTCATACCCCTACCTATACTAAGTAGGCTCCTTAATTAACCCTAGTCAATGTCCATTTACTGCTGATTAATTTAACTTGAGGGAGTAATTGCCTTAACGACATTAGACAATGTGAGATAAACATGAAATTCGGTGTCACGAAAACCCATACCGAAATAAGGTGGTCTACTTGCCAAAGTAGGACCCAACATGAACTTAGCATTCTAGGTGCATCAACTACCTAGTATTTCTATGGAGGCAACATAGTTCAAGAACTAGGAGATATATTAGAGACATATAGTTCCACATTACATGGCAGCCTCTATCTCAAGAGATTCAATGTGCACCTACCTTCCAACTTATGGAAGGAACACCTCTCATATCTATTTCATCAGTGCTAAACTAAAATCCCTTATTGAATTGCCTTTACGTTATCATTAATCATCAGTACTATCATAGGCCAAAGGAGGTTAACTCTTTGTATAAACATGATCATAAGCTCTTTAGGTTTAGGATGAGAATTTCCTTTGGTCGCAACTTTCATTTGTGAGATTAACATATCATAATCATATTGTGTAAGGCATACAAGAGAAACATCACCAACTTGCATTATCATATCCTTACCATGACCCCACATTTAACATATTTGTAGCCCAACATATTTGCATAGAAAAATCATGCATATTTCAGTTGCACAACAACATCAATAACAGGCCAACATCAACATAGTGAAGTAATCATGACATTAGAAGACTTATCAATTGATTCCAAGAATCTTCTGCAAGTTCTTACACTCAATTCACCACAATAATCCAATAATATAGTGAAGTACACAATAACATAACCAACCAAAAACACTTTAGTCATATACAAGATCAATTCATAATTAGGAATAAGGAAAAAGGTTCATTTATGAATTCATTTAAGCTATAGTTTCAATCCAAACATTTACATGACATTAAGTGATAGATATAACATAATCGACATCCATTATTTAGAGAAAGAACATGCTTCACAAGAAACCAACATTACCATATCAACTAACCAACAATAAATACTTAATTAACCACAAAAAATCATTGTTTTCATCATTAGTCATAAATCTCGAATTAGGAAGAAAACCCGTTTGTAGATTAAAAACCCTAAGAAGTGAATTGTTGGAAATCATCTTTGAAAGGACCTCTTGGGAAAAGGAATCCCAAGAGTGAAGAACTCATACCTTATTAACGATTATTCCACAGATTTTGAATAAAAATCTTGGAGTCTTTGTCTTCTTCTTCAAGCTTTTCTTGTTCTTCAGTGGATTTTCAAAAGAGAGAGTTTTTGAGAGAGGTGAGAGAAATTTGTAAATTCTTATTTGATGTGCGTGAAAGTGGTATAAACAGAACTAAAACCATTATAAACTCTTCCCCTAATTTACCCAAAAGACCACTCACTTAATTGGGTATTTTTGTGAAATTAAATTGACTTAAAACGATGTGGACGAATCTGGGAAGTGCCTGCACGTCGCGGGGTCAATTACATATTTATTTCCTAGTTGAGACAGTGGACCTCGTGGAGACCCCGCATCGCGAGGCAAATTTTTGTCTACCTCATGTTGTTTGTGCAACACATGGCTGGCTCCACATCCTTGCTGTCGCAAGCTGCTTTGACAGCTTGGGGAGTCATTATAGGAAGTTTGGATCCTTCATACTATATTTTACCTATTTAAAGTCCTTTTACAAGTTTTGGACTTCATTTGACACTCCCAAACCTTCACCATATATAGGGACGTCTACTAGTTAAAATTAGCTAGTTTTTGGACATCAAGATCTTTCTTTGTCATTATGGGTCTAACCTTTCCCAATTGAGTTTAATACATTAATATAGGTCTGCAAACATCATTTAAATTATTACTCAATAGGTGAACCTCTAGTCTAAGTCATGGAACTTTTGCAGTGTTACAAGAGTGATCCAATAAGTTAACACTTCATCCATACAGGCTACATATTTTTCATTCTGAGTTTTTAAACTCAACCTCCACAATTTATTATAGAAAACAATGCACTCAGTTCATAGAGAGCATGTAAAAATATTGCATTTTTTTTACAAATCATCATCAAATTTGTTTTTCCCATTGCACTTGGTTATATGATTTCTTGTCCCCAGGTTAGGTTTCCTCATAAATGACTGAAGGATATTATCGACATTAATCCCATCCCCCTCGATATGCTCTAGAACTTTTCTCTTGTTAAGGAATTAGTAAGAGGATATAAAACATTATCCTAAGATTTGATATAATAACATTAATAGTATCACTTGTCAAATATGATCTCACATTACAATGTTTGCTCCTTATGGGTCTTAAATTACCATTGTAATAATAATTTTGAACTTTACCAATTGTAGCACTGCTATCACAATTAGTTAAAATATGTGGAATTGGTTTTTCAAAAGAAGGTATTTGAAACAATTAATAAAACTATCAACCAATTTGCTTCCGCAAAAGCTCATGCTAAAGCAATTAGTTTAACTTCTATAGTAGAGTTAACAATTATTGCTTCATTTTTTATTTCCAAAAAAAATACCACCACCAAAAGTAAAATATGGAACTAGTGCTAGCACATGAATTACCTGATAAAGTTTTCAATCTACATCAGTAAAGCTTTCATGTACAACGTTATCTTTTTTGTAGAACAAATAAAATGCTTTTGTCCTAATTTAATATCTTATTAACTCTTGTTATATCATGTCAATGTTCATAACCTAGATTTCTTGTTAATTAACTAAGTATTCCTACCACATACACAATATGATGCCTAGTGCAATTAATCATATATCACAAATGTCAATTAAGTTAGCATATTCCTTTTAAAATAATGCATCATTTTCACTTTGGAACAGGAAATAAATGAAGAGTTTAATAAAAAAAAGTAACAAAATGTTTGCAATCAAGAAAGTTATATTTTTAAAGAATTTCTCAACATAATCTGACAAGTTAAATAAAATTCCAACATATGTTCTTGTAATTTTTATTCCAGCAATAAAATTTGTCTCACCAAGATCATTCATACCAAAATGACTTCTAAGAATTTTTTTAGATTCATCAATAACATTAACTTTTAAATCAAAAATAAATAAATTATCAATATATAGGCAAATAATAACATGTAAATTATTTCAAGACATATGATATATGCACTTATCACACTCATTATGTTTAGAAATCATTTTCATTCATGTAGGATCAAACTTTTCATGTCATTTTATTGGTGCCTGTTTCAAGTCATGTAGGGAATTAAGTAAGTTTAGGCACTTTGCTTTCTTGGTTTGCCTTCACAAAGTACTCGGTTGTTCCATATAAATTTCCTCAATCTAGTCTCTAATTTTCAAAAATAGATTTACATACATTTGATGAATATGCAAATAAAAAATAGTGGCCACAATAATTAAAAATTCAATGGATGTAATTCTAGTTATTAGAGAGAAAATATCAAAATATTATAGGCCTTCTAGCTGTTTAAAATATTTAGCAACTGGTCTAGCCTTATATTTATCAATAGATTCATTTCATTTCAATTTTTTGTAAGAGACATTTGCAATCGCTTATTTACAGTCCGATGGTAAATCAATCAATTACCAAGTTTTATTATAAGTTAGGAATTTCATTTCCTCATTACAACCTCTATTCAAAAAAGTAGAATCATGTAAAGTAAAACTTCATGTAAGGTGAAAGGTTTATCTCTAACATTTAAAAACATAAAACAAGGATCAAAATCTTTTTATACTCTAGCTCGTTTACTTTTTCTTAACTGAAAATCATCAATATTTTGTCTCAAAGTAAAAGTAGAAGTAAAAGAACATGATAGTGACAAAATATTTTGTTTAATCCTTTGATCCCCACTATTTTTAGAATGAAAAGGGAATTTATTTTCAAGATAAATACATCACCATATTCTATTATAATATTAATTTTGAAAATTAAAAAAAATGTATAGAATCTACTATTTAAAGCATACCCAAGAAAAAACACAACTAATAACTTTCTTACTCAGTTCGGTAATTTTAGGATCAAGTAGTCTCACAAAGGCTAGATAATTCAAAACTCTTAAATATCTCAAACTTGGTTTATGACCTTTCCACAACTCAAAAGGTTCCAATTCAGACTTTTTACGAGGCACACAATTCTAACACATAACAATCAGTCAAAATAACTTTACCAATAATTTATAGGTACATTTGTCCCAATAAGCATGACATTGTATATTAGTAAATTCAACCAAATTTCTGTTTTTATTTTTTGCTAAACCATTTCTTCTATCTTCTAAATTAGTTTAAAGGCATAAAATGTTCTCTTTAACTTGGTTTTAAATCAAATTTATGCCCATCAACTTTGGATGTGCACAAATAGACACTTAAACTTGTATAAAGTTGAACAAATATGTCCTAAATGTCATCCTGCATATCGTTTTTCGTTCTACGTGGTATTCTACGTGTATTGTGCCATTTAGGACTCATGTGTTCGTTTATTTAAAAATTGGATAGTTAAAGTGTCTGTTTGTGCATTATGAAAGTTGGAGGTCAAAGTTAAAATTTGAAGTAAAGTTTTGAGTTCAATATATGTATTATGCCTAGTTTAAAAGTATCAACTCCTAACTTACAAGTTGAATTACTATTTTAGCCTTTACTCACCCTTTATCACCCGCGCTATTTACCCCATTCACATAGGCCACCTCTTTCACACAACCATTCCTATCAAAAGCCGCCACTTAGAAACAACCATTCGCATAAACCACCACATCCACCTTTTCATATTTTACAAATCCATTCCAACGCAATAGCAACCCTTCCAAAACGCCTCCACTTCCAACTCCTCTTTCAAACAATCGACGTACCATCTCTCTTCCCACTCTATATAATTCCAAAAAACATAGATGGCTCTCCCCATCAAACAACTAACAATTGATGCACAGGTATGCACCGACAGCCCCTCTCCTTCACAATTTTTGTTTATAAACTCTATCCTTTTACTTCACAAATTAATTTATAACTACTGCGCACAAAGAAATTTGAAGCAGTAGAAAAAATTGAATCACAACATCCGTTTATCTGCTTTTGGATTTTCCAAGTTGTAAGTTATTCCTTTTTCTATGTTATTGCGTTAATACTTTCAAAATCCACTATCACAACTAATGTTTTGTACCATTAATTTCCCTGCCATTTTCAGTTCCAAAATTTCTATACTTGCATTAGTTCTAACCTTTCGATTGTATTTTTAACATGTTACTGCTGCCTTTTTTATACATGTTACTGCTGCCCTTTTTATGCATCACATTCACCCCAACTATGACTCACATTCATTATATTCATTCTACAATTGATTGTATTTTCAACATGTTACTGCTGCCTCTTTTATGCATCACATTCACCCCAACTATGACTCACATTCAATATGTTCATTCTACACAATTAAATGTATAACAAGAAGCATCCTTACTTTGGCTATTTCGAGAAATAGCACCTTCTATGTCTTGCTTATTTGCATAAATCAATAATAATGTTGCTCCTGATAGCCTCTGAACAGAGCATTTAACACTAATTAAAAAACAACATCAATTGTATTTTCTGCACTAATCAACTTGCAGAGTACATCTGGTATCACTTCATCAATCGTACACTGACAAATTAATGTCCAAGGTTAACATTACTGCACCCGTCTCCACAGATACCTGCATTCATCGAGATACAACCCACATGGCCACTGAAATGGAACTAGCAAAACAAAGTGTACCTATAAAAAAGATACCTAAAGCTTCCGTTGACTCGGTCATGCTAGTCTTAGTTATTAGAAGGGGTTCCTTCATACCTTACAAGAATTCAAGGCATGAAGGAACTTTCAGAATAATAATATTAGTTGACAAAGAGGTATCAACGTTGACACTTTCACTTACCGTATTTTACAATGGTTCATCTTTGTTGTACTAATCTCACCCCTCCCACGCTAAATAATAGGGGACAAAATTTCAAACAACTCTATTTTATAAGCATATTGAAACATGGAAGGACTTCTTGAAGCCAAATAAGAGTTACTACATTGCGAAAGGGCTCTTAAATCACGTCAACCCAACTACTCTTCTGTGCATGAAGAACTTGAATTGGTCTTCAGAGATAGTACAATCATACAAGAGACTGAGCATCGCATTCCAACAGACAAGTTCTCTGATGGATTTTCATCATTTCAACACGCTGATGAATTACCTAATAGTGCCATTCTGGGTAACTATCTACACGATTTTGCTCTTATTTTTTTGCCACATTACATTATCGCTATGAAGAATCGGCATTATGTATCTGCAGACTTGATGTGTGTCTTAGTTACTGTGAATCCCCTTATTGAAAATGGAAATTCCAAGAGACGGGAAATAGTTATTACAAATGAGTTGTAAGTTGCAATGCTATATAATGTACCATCTATATATACATTATGTTATGTATTGAATATTCACTTCCAACAATCAATCCAGCATGGAACATATAACAATGAATCTATGGGGAGATTTTGCTGAAAATGACGGTGCATTCCTTGAAAAGCTGCAAGATGATAAGCGTATACTTGCGTTATGTAGCGTCAGAGTCTCAATCTACAAAGGTATACACCGTATTGTGTTGACAACCAATATTGACCCTCTCCGATAGGAATTAATTCATGAGCTTCTTAAATTTTCCAAACAATTTAAAATAATTAGTTCTATATTATTTTAAGAAAAAAAATATGAAGTTTGCGTTATTTTGAATAGTTTGTCATTTCTTAAAACATTTAGATAATATATATATATTTTACATAATTATGTATACAATCAGTATATATTATGATTATTCAAAAACCATCTTAAAAATATTTTAATTTTAGTATCTTATTAAACTAGTTCAGTTTAAATTATGGTTATATTTTTTTTATCACTAGTTTAAATATTATTTGGCTAATTTATGAATTCACTTAGGTATATCTCACTTTAAATCCACCAAAGGTTTTAGCTTTGGGCCTTTTCTCTAATCTGCACCAGCCCATATCCAATTTCTTACCTTATAATAAAAGAAGCCCATCAATTTTGCTACAGCAAACAATTTCCAGCGCATTACTAATTCTTCATCTTTCCCAGGCCCATTTTTTTCTTTTTCTTTTCCCAGCCCACTTCAACCCAAAACCCACCCCCATTTCAGCCGCCCCAGGCCCAGTTTTGCTTCCTTCTCTTTTCCCTTTAACCAAATTCTGAAAATTAATTCATTTCCCAGCCCAAATTAATTTAATTCCCAGCCCAACCCCAATTCTCTTTCCCAGCCCATTTCCTTGTCACCTGACCCCACCCCTTCTTCATCTCCTCCAAACAGCCTCTTCACGCGATTCCCAGAAGAAGAAAAAAGAAACGACCCCTCCCGTCTCCCTCACGCGCAGAGAAATGGCTATATATTGCCATTTCCTCACTGTTTGAGGGAGGGTTTTTTTCTTGATTTTATCTCACGTTACAAAAAATACAAACAAATAGACATAAATAATTGAAGAAAGTGAAGGCACTAGTTCAAGGGATAATTTACATACTAGAGGTTGAAGACAACCTATAGAAATCAAATTTGGAAGTGAAAGCTCAGGCTCCCAATGTTGAAACCAGCTTCATTTCAGTCTAAAGTTCCATCCGTTCCTCGTTCTATTCTTATTCCCTCACTGTTTCGGGAGTTCGTCGAAGTTGTCAGATTTCTATTGTAGTCGTGGAAAGTTGTCTCCCTCGCTAGTACAATCTCAGTCGCTGCCCGGGAGAAAGGTAACACTCCGTCCTTTATTCATGTATTATTTTGATTCCAAAGTGTCAAGTGACGATTATTCTGTGGACTTCTTTGGCTCCATCCTCGTTTGCTTTCTTATTTCAACTTATGTACTCATCTTTGAGAGCCTGTTTGGTTGGGTTTTTGATAAATCATTGTTCGTTCATCTCATCGTCTTAGTTAAATGTATGAATCCGAATTGATGAATGCTTAAAGTTTGGTTGTCTATTTGTTTTGAATGGTGTAACTGACTCGCTGTAATGGTCATGTCGGATATGCTTCAACTATGCTTAAGTTCCATTTGGAACTGCTTGTATGTAGATTTTTACTTTGATCGTATTTTGTTTCTAGTTTAGCGTAAATATGTGATATTAGTGCAAATGTTGTGCTTTTCTCCTACGAGTTAATATGGTTCAACGCCTTGTTTTTGTATTCATTATCATATTGATTTGAGCCATTGAATAGTTGAGTTCAAGTTTTTTTTTTCTTTTTTTGCTTTCTTTTTCTTCTTCTAAAAAGTTTCTTGCGAATTTGTAACATGATGTCTTTGCTATCAAGCTAAATCACCTAGTCGACTTTTGGGATATGCTGTCCATTGTTCATCGCTAAGAGATTTAGCAGTAGCTTTTGATTTATTTCATTTGGTTTAGTTCTACTTATAGTTAATGTATATATGTCATTCGCATTCTGCACATGAACGTGGTTGGTCTTGCTTGCAGCCCTCTAATACGGATATATATTTTACTTTCCTTTGAATACACTGCTCTCGTGAATTAGTTGAAATATAAAGACATGGTTCGAGCAGAGCATAGGCTTCACGTCCCTCTGTATTATTTGCTTGATTTGAACTGATTTGTTAGTTCTAATATTGTGGTTTGGCACTAATTCTCTCCTTTCGTCATTTTGTTGTATGAACCCCTCCGAGTCCATGATGGATTCTCCTCATTGCATTCCCTTCTCGAGCCATAAAAGCTCAAACTACCCTCCTTGATGCTAGTCAGTCCCTGGAAATGGTGTACATGTTGAACAGCAGCAGAAATGCACTGCTGGAAATTAATTGCAGGTTCATCAAAATCCGGAAAGGGGCGGTAAATGATATTTGCAGATGTTGAAGAAGCTGTATACCAGCTGTATACATATGTTATACACCTATATACAGGTCAAAAGACATACAGGAAGCCAAATTTGAAATCTAGGTTGATAGTAGTGAAAATATACTGCTGTAAAAGAGCTTTCAACTTTTGAAAGTTGAAAAACAGGCCGATATACCATCCGTATACACTGATATACAGACGCGTTAAACCAAATAGGTGTAAAAAATACGAATTTCAGGTTTAGCGTAAAGGAATGTCAAATTGAGGAAAATGCAGGAACAATGAATCAATTCGTGCATAAGATGCAGACCGTATACATTGGTATACACCTTTGGGTAGCGATATACAAATGTTAAAACAGTATAAAAATGGTACAGGTACAAATACGCCGAAATAATATTGAAAATACAGGTGGAATTAGAGAATTCGTATTTAAATAAATTACAGGGCTCAAAAGATCCAAAACGGAACTGGATATACACAGTATACAACAATATACATCATTTGTATACCCTATTTCTTTTCAGGAAAATGGGTCAGGGCCCTTTCAGCAATTTTTTTTATATAGGCCCAAAGGCCAATATATTAGTAAAAATAATGTAAATCACATAGTGTAAAACAAAAATTACCTCTTATCCCTTCTCTTTTTCAATTTACAAAAAATTCCTTATTTTTAATAAGTTTCTAATACATAATAAAACAGTCGGATACATTATATAGTATTCCATTTTATCCGTTTGTTGAGTCATTTGGGGGATTAAAAACTGAAATTTGAATTATTTCCTACTTTTAATATGCCATGGTTATTAATCCCATAAAAAGGCATTAACTTCTGTGTTTCAAAATCAGTTTTATCCAATATAATACTCTAAATTAAATTATATTTTTTCATTAGTGATCTTCCCTTTTTTTGGCAGAAATGATATTTTCATTAGTGATCTTCCCTTTTTTTGGCAGAAACGATATTCAAAGTTTCCTTGAAGGTAATTTTGTATCCGGTTTCGTAATGAATATTGCGATATTGCTAAGGCATTCGGGAATATGGGAGAGTGAGGTTACATACAATCAATACAAAAGTGATGGGATAGTGGTTGGGGAAAATATTTCATATATGAATCTAATCTCAACAAATGCTACTAAATTAAATATTGATGAATTGAATAAAAATATTATTATCCGATATATTGTAAAAGACAATTCTTCTCAGATGATAATTAGGAATGATATGGGTGTGAAGCTGTTTATAGAAATAAAGAAGCAAGAGGTTGGATTCAGTATGTATCCGTTTTACATCGATACAAATGATAAAAGTACAGAGGAGTTACAAATTTTTGATTCAAGCAGTGGTGCAATTATGTGTATTGAAGTTGGACAAAGAGACGCTAATGCTCTAAACGTTGTTGAATCAAACATTGGTGATTCTTGTTGCATACCCGAGATGGAGAAAGAAAATTATATATCAGATACAAATATATCAAATGTGGAGACGAAACAATTGTACAAGGATAAAGCAACGCTTGTGGCTGTAATGATGAAATAAAAAATTAAAACTAGCTTCAATTTTGAGTTAAACAGTCAGATACAAAAAGGTATGTAAGTATTTCATAGTTGATTTTTGTTTACACACTTTAGAGAATGATTTTTTTGGATAAATTTGGATTATTTACATCGTTAGTATATCACTTTGTGTTGGATAATTAAAAATTTATTTTGTATAAGTAAAAGATGGAATTATAATTGTGACAATTTAATTTATTTTGTATTATTATGTTGACGTGTCTGTGAACGTGTGTAGGAGTTAAAAAAACAGTGCACATTTATATGAATGTCAAAATAGTTTGTTCGACATGAATATAATCTGAGGTGTTATTGTAAATGTTACATACCTTTACATACATTGACTGTAATTATCAAAAATTTTGTATCAAATCTTAAAGTTTCAAGTATGCATTTTTACTAATAACTAACAAATTTATATGGTATAATTGCAGCTATGTTTTAGAGTGTTATTCGGAGAATTGTTGTTGGAAATTAAAGGCGTCTGTTAGGAAAAACACTGATATATTCAAAGTAAGATACTTCAACAGTGAGCATACATGTCCATTAAGGGATAGGGTATTAAGTAAAGTACAAGCTACTGTTAGATTTATTGGTGCTTTTACGGCTCAAAAATGGGTAAATCATAAAAGAGAACATACTCCAAATGATATAATTGATGATGTTAGGGAAATGTATGGTGTTGAGATTTCTTACCAGCAAGCATGGCGTGCTAAAGAACGTGCACTATAGTTGATAAGGGGCAATCCTACAGATGCATATAAAAATATGCCAAGATACATACATATGTTGGAAACGATGTATCCAAATTCTTATATAAGGATGCACAAATCGGAAAAAAAATGAATTTATGTATCTAGTCATTGCTTTAAGGCCTTTGATGAGAGGGTTTGAGTTCTGTAGGCCTGTTGTTGTTGTTGATGGTTCACATCTTAGTGGAGCTTACACGGGGACGTTTGTATCCGCAAGAACTCTTGATGGGGCAGGTATGTCATGTTGCTGAATAATTATAATTTTTTAAAATGATAATAATAACATTGTTTCAACATTATGTATCAAGTATATTAATATTGTGTGTTGACTATGTTAAGGTTGCATATTACCATTAGATTACGGGATCGTCGATACGGAAAATGATTGTTCATGGACATGGTTCTTCACACAGTTCAAAAATGCATTTGGTGAGAGAGAAAAAATGTGTGTTGTTTCTGATAGAAACGAAAGCATAATGAAGAGTATTAGTATAGTTTATCCAAATGTTTCACATTTTGCATGCATATGGCACTTAAGGAAAAATGTCTGTACATACTACAAGAGAAGTAAAAACACTATAAGTGATCTGTTTTATTCGATGGCTAAGGCTTATAGAAAAAAGGATTTTGAAAAATTGATGACTAAAATGGAAAAAGTAGATGGCGGAGTTCAAAAGTATCTTGAAGAGGCTGGCTATGAAAGGTGGTCTAGATCTCATGCAACCATTAATAGGGGTAGAATGATGACATCTAACATTGCGGAATGTATCAATGGTTGTCTTGTTGATGCACGACAATTACCTGTTTTGGATTTTTTGGAAGAAGCCAGAATTCTATTTGTTTCTTGGAACTGCAAAAATAGAGAAATAGCATCTTATACAAAGGAAACATTAGGGAGGAAATTTGAAGAGATATTGATTATAAACGCGTCCAAATGTTCGAAAATGAAGGTATTTATTCATATATCAAATATTATGTATCTTGCTTAAATATTTTAAGATTTTTTTTGTATCAAAAAATCTAACAGTAAATTTTTAAAAACTATTGCATGTTGTTGCATCTTCAGAATTCATTTTTTCAGCTTATGAAGGTGGTATAAGATACATCGTTTGACTTGAGAGAAAGAATTGTTCTTGTGGTAGATTTCAGCATGATGAAATACCTTGTGCGCATGCAATGGCTGTTTTGAAGAAGAAGAATATCAAGATGTACACCCATACTGTTCTGATTACTATAAACCTGATGCATTAGCCAACACCTATGCAGTTCCAATGGAACCAATGCCGGACAAAAGTGATTGGACAGTTCCGGAAAGTGTTTAGGAAGAAGTTGTCTTGCCACCAAGATACAAAAATGTCTTGTAGACCAAGAAAAAAAAGAAAGAAAAATGCAGATGAAAAACTAAGCGGAAACACAAATTGTTGTGGACGATGTGGACAAGAAGGTCACAATAGAAGAACATGTACTTTATTTCCAAAAGATTCATAATGATTATGTTTCAGGAGTTCCTTTAATAAATGTAATAGTGTAGCAAGTGGTTCCACTGTTACACATAGATTCTGTTTCAATAAATTTCTTTGATCATTTGGCAATGTGTTCTCTAGTTTTTTTTTTGTTAAAATCTATTTAAATTTGACATTATATTTATGTATCAAATACTTTATTTTATATCCTTATTCAAACTTACTTTAATCAATATTAATTGCGGATATTTCACCCAAATTATTTTCAGTTCTAATTTAATTTAATTTAGTAATATAGTATCATATGTGTAGATACTTAAAAAAATTTCATATTTTGAAGGGCAAATAATTGTTCGTAATATATATAAAT
Organism: Solanum lycopersicum; assembly: GCF_036512215.1. Classification (NCBI taxonomy): domain Eukaryota; kingdom Viridiplantae; phylum Streptophyta; class Magnoliopsida; order Solanales; family Solanaceae; genus Solanum; species Solanum lycopersicum. The sequence continues at coordinate 54,964,240 of NC_090806.1, read as the reverse complement.
CATAGTACTGAATATATCTTATTTGTACAAAAGATATTAATTTTTTTAAAAAAAAATTGGCGTGTATCAAGTGTAATAACTAGTATCACTGTTTTTGATATTATGTATTTTGATATTTCATGTATCATATACAAATTATAATTACGTATATAATTTTATTTTTTTGTATCATACAATATATTAACGTATACATAATAAGTGTTTTTTGTGACAATAATTACATTGATGTAATTATTATTATTATAGTTTTGATACAATAATGACATTAATGTCCCACTAACAGTATACATAATTCCTGAATTCATAACAGTGATAAAAAAAATTAAAGTAATAGAATAAACAATTTTAAAAATCAAAACACTTTCATAATTTAACAATATGTGTTGTTATGTTAATAAATACTTCAAACATCTTGTTTAACTCCAAAAAAAACAAAATAAAAATCAAACATTGAAAACTAACTAGCCTACATTAACAATTTCATCTTCAGATGATGGGTTTAATACATTCTTCATTCTTGGAGGGTCATCACTGTTGCTAACATATCCAGCATTCATCTTGTCCAGACAATACTTCAATAAAAGTATCGCATATCTTTTGCAAAGATAGCTACTCTCAAAACTATTACATGACATGTTGATTTTGTCACTCAGAAATTCTGCATATACAACTACGAACAGTCCAACAATCACTACAAAAACAATAAGATTAATTATAAGGATGAATTAGATATAAAAAATAAAAGGGAAAATGCACAAGTACCCCCTCAACCTATGCCCGAAATCCCAGAGACACACTTATACTATACTAAGGTCCTATTACCCCCCTGAACTTATTTTATAAGTAATTTTCTACCCCTTTTTAGCTTACGTGGCACTAGTTTGAAAAAAAAAGTCAACCATCGTTGAGCCCACAAGATAGTGCCACGTAGGCTAAAAAAGGGTAAAAACATATTAATAAAATAAGTTCAGGGGGGTAATAGGACCTTAGTATAATATAAGTGTGTCTCTGAGATTTCGGGCATAGGTTGAGGGGGTACTTTGGAATTATCCCAAAATAAAGTAAAATAATTAACAATACTCACACGCTATCACTTATTCGTTGCATGTTGTCTTGAGCAAACTCCACATTAAACGAATGTTGTGGACCCAAAAGTTGTCCAGTTTTCTTGTCTTTATATGCATCCAATGCTGCCCAATCTGTTCGCTCCATTTTTTCAAAGAACCCACTATCATGAAGGTAGTTTCGAAGGATTTGAGACAACTTCTTGATGTCTGTAAAATGAACTCTCTTCCTTGATCCCGAAGTTGAGTCATACACCCTTATAAGCCTTTCTTTTAGAACAACAACAGCCAACACCTAATGAAAATTTTCATCACAGTTTACAGGAATGTAAACCTCATCTACTAAATGCCATGGTAAAGCAGTAGGAATAGAAAAACCATTGAAGATGTTAATGATAGACCTTTCATGAACTGATACGACAGCAGCACGAAACATGTGTTCTTGTGTGCTAATTGTATCATCTGCATGACTGTTATAATACCTTGAATATTCCTTGTTTATATGAGACTTAAACAAGCAATTGACTGTAGTATATCTATACTGATCCATACTTCTTTGTTTGGACTTCTTGCGGAGATAGTCAAAGATTACATCTATATGCTGCAAAATAAGAGAAAACATAATACATAGTAAAATGTATTTGATAAGTGGAAAAAATATGAAGAAACTAATTCGATACCCTAACTGATAAATATATTTTAAATAATCAAGTTGATACTTATTATTAATAACAATCTGCAACATGATACAAAAAAGTGTAACAGTATTTGATACTTATTATTAACTACATATAATATAGTAAGTTTTAATGTGATACCTAAAAATCACAATTTGACAAAATAATGTATATGATACCTCATCAGTCCAACATCTATTCGGCTGTGACATAGTATAAAACCAGTTCTTGTCCATAGGGAATGCGACAACAAAGTCAATATAATCAACACCAAATGAACCAGACTATGCTCTGTATTTGTCATCGGATTGTTTCCTATACACAGGAATAATTTTTAGAAACAAATTAAAATTATATTATACAACACAAAATTAGCAAGACATATTATAATAACTTACTTGTTCTCATGTGATTTTAAGAGACCTTTTTCAATCCATTGTGAGAACTCGTCCATCATACCTAATGGCAATTGTTCAAGAATACCACAACCTTCAAATGGATAGAGTGGGAGAACATCATCATCTATTTTTGCCTTGCCTTTATCGTTGGATCCAAAATCTGTTGAATATGGAGACCGTATAATTCTTGAAGGCATCCTGTGTTGTGGTGCTGGAGTCTTAGTATCAGGAGGAAGGGAAGATTTCTTTACGGGTAGTTGGGTGGGTAGTTGGCTATCAGATAACCAAAAAGCACTCTCAATTAGTTCCCCATGACTCATCAAACATAGTGGTTGGACATTGTTTTCCACTTCTGTAGATGTATCAACAGGAAACAGACTTGTAGTATGCTTTTCTATGTTGTGCTGAAGTGTATCAACATCATGTTCATCCGCATTTAAAATCTTTGTGTCTGAATGAGAGGCTTCACCAGTTGTATAATCCTAATAAATATGACGTTAGACTAAATTCTAACACACAAAAAAAATTAATGTATACTGATTCATAATATTTGTACTTACATTTTCATTATTAAGAGCAACTTCTTCAATCAAAATATGACTACGCTATGGTGAGTGTATAACCTCTATGGCATCCTCCATATGTTGTTCCTTTGAACAATCAATGTGATTAGGTGAAACAGATTGTTGATCCACTTTATCAGTCTGTACAATACCAAAACATAAAAAATAATTCTATTAAATTAAAAGTAAGAAAAGAAAAAGATGAATAAAAATACCATTTGCAATCACATATAAAACAATAACATGATATTTTTAAGTGTCATATACAAACTTTTTCAATATTGATATCATTAACCTGTTCATCAGCATCAACAGCAGATCCACCAATATCTTGATCAACATTATGTTTCTGTTCAAAAAAAGAAAATCGATATGTGCCAATGAAAATGAAACAAAAAAAAAGAAAAATATTACCTTTTCAGTTTTGTTGTATTTCTCGCCAACATCTTTCATCAACTCAGAATGATTTTTTTTATCAACTCCACTAGACAACCAACTTGTTGGTCAACCTATACACAAATTACACAATTTTTAAAGAATTCATAATAAATAACAATAATTATAAAAAGATATGATTTTCACAAAAATATATAACCCTTCAAGTATTGCTTCAGTCCCTCTAATTGTGAATTTTTGAAAATTACTTTTCAAAAATCTGAATTTACGGGAACATTAGATACATTGTCACCTTGAGAATATGGTAAATCTGGAGTGTAAACATTTTGATTTGGTTGCTTTTCTGCTATTGTTGATTTGGAAGCCTTTGTTTTATGTAGATGTACAACCTTTCTTCTTTTCGGTGGTGGGGTAGATCTTGTGCTAGAGACTCCTGTTGATCTCCTCAGCAATTGATCCGGTGGTTCAGATGAAAAGTCTTCAAATCCAGGAACCTTTTGTGGCTTCCCAACATCAATATTAACATTTGATGTACCAGGTTCATCATGAGTTACATGACTGGGTTGAGGTAATTGCATTGCTGTACATTCCTCTCCAGTTGGCTGAATATTTGTATAGTTATGCTGAAAAATAACAAAATACTGAATCATTGTTAGAACGAACAAAAAATGTATCGATAAGTACCAAAAAAATACTAAACATTTATATATTAATTACCTCAGTGAAAACGCTTTCCATAAACATCTCAAATTTGGGCTTTTCAGCCATAACTTTCCAATTGACAATTCTTGGAATAACATTTTGTTCTTTAACCGCAATCTCATTATCCAACACAAAAGTACATTTATATATATCCATACATTAAGTGCATAAGGCATACCACTTAAGCGATACATTTTTTTCTCAGATTTGAACTCTTGTCTAAGTGAATTCATTAAACTTCTGAAAGCCCGTTGACCCAACGGATACTGCCGATAAGTGTCATCTTCAACCATTAAAAAATCTTCAATTGGAATTTCTGTAGTACCAAGTTGAGATAATACAAAAGAGTGGGTGAAAAACATGATAGCCATCTGAAGTTGATCATCGATATTATCCCAACCACCCAACATGAACCGATCTACCAGAAGTTGTTTATTTACACTGTCATTATACCTCTGAACTAGCCTACTTCTTTTTGAATCTAGATATGTAAAATTCTTAATATTTCCACTGCATTTCAATCCATTAATAATCGAAAATTCTTTCACAGTTAAGGTTAAGATATTTCCTTTAGCATGTCGAATGTGAAGCTCCTAGGCTAGATTGTCTTGCTCAACCTCTAAAAGAAGTAAACACTTGGTGATCTGACCTTGGTAGTTACACTTAGGAATATTCAAATATGAACCAAATATAGTATTCCTAAATAATTCGATACCCTCAACCCCCATTGATAACTCTAAGTCTCATAATATATTTGAATTTTAAGTACAAACAAACTTAAGAGAGTGTTTTGGAATTTGTTTAACCACATAATTCATATTCTACATTTGAAAAAGTGATATTGATATTTAATATAACCAACAAGCTTAATATGATACATAAAATGCAAAAATAAACTTAATACATAATTCTAACAACATATCATAAGTCAGTCAAAATGATACTTAACAGACACTTTATAGCCTAACATCATACACAAAATGCAAAGTGGTACTTGATACATAAGTGTAACTACAGTTATAAGTCTGTCTACTTGATACTAACATGATACAAAAAAATGCAAAGTCGTACTTGATACATTAGTGTAACTACAATTATAAGTCTGTCTACTTGATACTAACATGATACAAAAAATGCAAAGTCGTACTTGATACATAAGTGTAGATACAACTATAAGTCTGTCTAATTGACACTAACATGATTAAAAAAATGCAAAGTTATACTTGATAAAAGAAATGCAAAGTCGTAGTTGATACATAAGTGTAACTACAATTATAAGTCTGTCTACTTAATACTAACATGATACAAAAAATGCAAAGTCGTACATGATACATAAGTGTAGCTACAATTATAAGTCTGTCTAATTGATACTAACATGATACAAAAATGGCAAAGTTTTACTTGATACAAAAAATGCAAAGTCGTACTTGATACATAAGTGTAACTATAATTATAAGTCTGTCTACTTGATACTAACATGATACAAAAAAGCAAAGTTATACTTGATACATAAGTGTAACTACAATTATGAGTCTGTCTACTTGATACTTTATATAAACAACAAACTTTAACATAATAAATGAAACATAACTTGTGCTTGATACATAATTGTAACAATACAATGCAAACCAGTCAAAATGATACTTATGTTGATTCAAACATACATATAATTCAATAATTTGAAATTTAAACTTAAGTTTACATATTCTCTATAATTTGAAATTTTAAATTTACACACACTTTTGACAACAACATGATCAAATATACTATATGTGATAAATTAGAAAACAACATTATATGCTATATGTGATAATTGATAGAGGAAATTAACATTATATGCTTATTAAAGATCTAATAAGCATAAACCCCAAAAAGAGGTGACAGCCAAGAAGAGGGGCAACTGGGTTTTGATTTACATAATTTTTTTTTGAATTTTAACTTATTTATACATTAGTCATACTTAATAAAAAAAATGTACAAAAAAATAGTATTTTCTGCATCAGATAAATAATCTAAAAAATATAAAAAAAAAATTTCTGATAATACAGAAAAGTCATTGCATGTGACAAAAAAAATTTACAAAAATCACTAAAATTGAAATACGTACCGATGGCAGTGGAGGTCTGGATATGGCCATTGCAAGCTTTCTACCCCTCTTCTTGGGTGTCTTTGCATGTGCCTCTTTTTGTGTTTTATGCTTCTTCGAACTTTGGTTATCCATTGTTAGAAGATTATGCAAGCTCTTAGACTTGTTTTCAACCAATTTCGAATCTTCAAAAATATAGATTTGTTTAGACTTTGAAGTGATTATTTGAGGTATCCCAATACTAACTGATTTAGAAAAATAGAAGAATTAAAAAAAGAAAATCGATGAAGAACACAATACCTTTCAATAATATTGGAAGAAAATGGCGGACAGAGTAGATGAAATTGGCGATTTTGATTTTCCAAAGCGGACAGAGCAGACAAAATTGGCGGACAGATTAGACGAAGGCGTATGGACAAAGAGCACAATTTTGATTTTCAAAGGCGGACAGAGATGGCAGACAGATCAGACGAAGGATGGAGAGCACAATTTTGATTTTCAAAGGCGAACAGAGTAGACAAAAATGGCGGACAGATTAGAGGAAGGCGGACGGACGGAAAGCACAAATTTTGATTTTCCAAATTAAGAAGATGAACAGTTGAGTAATTGGTTAGTATTGATTTTGGGAATGGTGTAAATGGGTTCTTTATTTGGGGAAAATAAAGAGTAAAATTAGGGGTAATATTTAGTTAGTTAGTATTAATTATGAGAGTCATGTAAATGGGTTCTTTATTTGGCGAAAATAAAGAGTATAATTAGGGGTAAGATTTAATTGGTTTGTATTAATTAGGATTCTAATTTAATAATGTATCTGTTAGATTAAATTTATTCAAAATAGGGGTTTTAGTAATTTTTTAAAAAATAAGGGAAATATGGAGGATATGTAAACTCAAGTTGTATATTCAGGTAATTAATCCAATATATTATGCAGGTTTTAATTTGTTAAAGGGGCCCAAGCCCACATTTTGAAAATTAGTATAGGACAGGTGACCCAAAGCCCAAATTTAATGAATTTGGGTATTTAGCCCAAATTCAAATGTTCCCTTCTTTATTTATTCATTGTTTGAATTAACTAATATTTGGTGGAATTTTATTAATCTCCTAAAGGGCAGCTTCTTTATTTATTTACATTTTTTTCTTTATTTATTTATTGCCCTTACTTTGTTTTATTGGTTTTTTTGTCAGCATTTAGGTTATTTCCCTTAACTTAACTTCCTCTTAATATTTTCCTTTAGAAAAAAATGGAATATTTATTAAAACGAATTTTCTCTTTACTTAGTTAAAAAAAAATTAATTTATGTTAAGGGTCATTTAGTCAAATCGCCGGGCAAACACAAGTTAGCAGTCATTCCGAGGGCCTAGTACCTTCTCGGGATGTACATTTGAACTTTGAACCTTTTTCAATCGATTTTTATCAGTTTTTTAAAATCTTTTGAAAATTTTAAATTTTTTCTTGATTTTATCAAAAATCAAGTGGCTACTCCGTAATTTGGGAAGTCAATTTTTCTTAGATAATAAGATTAATTGATTTTCTGAAACTTAGTCATTTTTCACTATTTTTTTTACTAAATAATAACATTTTAAAACAATAAAACAGAAATGGCGACTCTGCTGGGGATTAATTAAGTTCTAACCATGAGATTTGATTGTTTGACAAATTGTTTGTAGTTCTTAAAATAATGTTTGTGTCGAATATGTTTAAATTTTCATAAATTGTCATGGCATTCATGGCATATCATAATTCCTTCAAACGACGATTGTTTAATTTCCAATAAAGGACGATTATGCGGGTTCACAGTCATTCGTTAACTAAATTTTCTCGGGACACCCTAACAAGTGTAGTTGGCTACTTGATAGTCAACAATTGTTAATTGTCCCAGCCTAAGTTGTCCGCTTTGGTTACCCTTTCCACTACAAATATAACTCACTTTTAGTCAAACTAAGATAGAGCGAAACTCAATCCCGGTAATAGTGCATTTGAACTAAGATGACCTAATACCCAAGGCGTGTTGGGCCATGATACGCTCAAACTTACATCTCAAATAAGAAGTAAAGCGGTCGTGTCAAGTAAATAACCCAACTAGTGAGGTTGGGATAGTTCCCACCAGGAAAATAGTCTAGACTTAACTTCAATCTATTATTACTATTGTTCAGTCAATTACTTCTTTGGAAAGTAAAAACAATAAAATGGGGGGTTTCTGTTTCTAAATGAATGAAAATAACTACCTAAATTGAAAGAGACACTTAACAACTTTGAATGTTTGATTTTAATTAATTAATCAAAGTAACTAGGGTTTACGTGTTCCCCACAGGTTCATAACTTGATAATTCTAACTATAACAATTCTTTCCTAGTATCTTGCATGCAAAGTGATAAGCTATGTATTTCTAAATCCTTGGTCCGGCATCTAGAAAATTTCACTCCGCACCTTGGTCCGGCTACGTGTGTTGCTATCCTAACCCTTATCTTAACCTCATATTAAGCATCGTATTCGATATTTGACTAAGTTATTACCTTGTACCAATCAATACTAGCCTATTAGATAGTATACACTAAATCTATGTTAATACTTCTTTTCCTATTATCTACCTCCTTGGTCCGGCAAGTAGCATTAAGGCGAGTTCTAACGTTGGCCATCCGTTAAAAAGACTTCTAAGTGAAAGAATTATTAATACATGCAGGACACTATTCTAGAATTGTTATTTTAGTTAGGTTTTACCTCATTATTTGCCTATGGTTCCCACAACATTAGTTATGGAGTTTAGTTACCCATAGTCATAATAACAATATTCAAATATATGATATAAGAATCATGTACTTACTTCAATGAGAAAGAGTAAAATCCGAAAGTTTGCTTGATTAATCACCAAAAATCACCAACAATCAATGATAATCAAAAGTCTAACAATACAATGTTTACCAATATGGAGTCTAACAATGATCCATAGTCTAACAATACGGAGTCTAAGAGTCTAACAATACGGAGTATAACCTCAAAAACGAGGTTTTTTGAACTATTTATAAAAAATAAAAACGTAATTAAACAAGAACTCTATTTGCTGGAACTCTGCCAAAATGCAGCTGGGTCTACGGACCTAGCGACGGATCGTCGTGGTCACAACGGACCGTCATGGACTGCATCGTCCCATACTTGTGCAATTTCATCTGCTGCTCTCTTCATTACCCTCGACGACAGGTATGACGGACCGTCATAGGCACAACGGTCCATCGAGGGTCTCGTTCCAAAATACTTCAACTCTTGGAATATGGGTACTGGGATTACTTCTCTAAACTTCATGACGAACCTGCAGGACAGACCATCATAGACACGACGGACCATCATGAACTCCGTAACCCCACACTTGGTCAGACTTCCCCATCTTCCTTCAGCAGCTTCACTACGCTGCCACCTACGGACCGTCACAAGCATGACGGACCGTCCTAAGCTCTGTAGGTGGTATCTTCTGCATTTCTTCACTCAAAATCTCCGCATTCAGCTTTTGACAGATTTCCTGCAAAATAAAAAGAAACTTATATAAAAATTAGCACAAAAAGGATTTTGGACACACTAAACATAAGAAAAAAGTATTAATAATACCGTGAAACCACGGTATATCAACACCCTCAACTTAAATTCGTTGTTTCTCCTCAAGCGACGCACTATGACTCAATACTAAATCTTTGTACAATAGTATCAATGTTTTATCCTTTGCAATCATTTGGCTATTAATTCCAATTAATCTCATCAAATCTATGCATGGTATCACTATTAGGCTTGAGTTATGTGGGATCAAAGCATGACACAGACTCACCATGCACTAACACCCATCCTCTTCAATTTCTCACCGAGGTGCTAACGAGAGGAACCACAAATGAGAACCTTCAAGAAAAAAGGATTAACAAAATAAGGAAAAAGAATGTCAATGGGATAAAGAAAGGAGTGCAAACAACAACTTAAGTTCTGTCTTGAGTCAAGCACCGTTCTAGTCCCCCACATCCTATTTATGGGATTACATTGGGTATGTTGGTATTGTAGCAGCTAATGTTCCTTTTGTATTTTTGGTATATTCTATGATGATAAACAGGATTCCTTATTCAAATTAAGAGATTCTTTAATGATCAACAATTAAGGCAAGCCAATTTCATTGTAGTCATTCTTTTTAATCATTGAAATATGCTCCATTTACAATTGTTGCATTCTTGATGGACGCAATGAATGAAATTGTAATAAATATTGGGAAGTTTGAAAGAATAGGAATTCCTACATTTCTAGTAACCTATTTGGCTTGGCACTTCTGTTAGGTTAGGATAAAATCACAAAAAAGGCAATCCTTTTTACATTCGAGGTGTTTGGCCGAAAAAAGAAGTGCTTTTGAGCACATATAATACAAAACACAGGTTGTTTTTCTCCAAAAAAACTATATTATAAATGATTTGATTTGAAGTGCATAAATTATTTGTTTCCTTAACCACGAGAGACTCTTTTGATCAACCCTTTGCTTAGAGAAAGCTTAAGCACTAGAATTATCTCGGAAAATTTTAACTTGTCCGAGTTATACTTATCTAAAGACAACAACCTACCCAAACTTTACTCATACCTTGTACATATAGAAAATCTTTTTTTCAGATACATTCTTGGATCAATTAAAGGATATCAAGACAGTTAAACTCATCAAATTGAAACACTACATCAAATTCTATTAGAACTATGAACAACAATTTGAACCCTAAAAGATAGTACAAAGGGACATATTAGGAAGAGGAAAAATTATTTACCTAATTCATGTAGATGTTTGCCATTGGAGGTTGTTGTAGATTGTCAACAGCCAAAAGTAAACGCTAGGGATTATTCTACCTTTGAATATATAGACGGAAGATATGGTAAATGAGAATTTTTGGAAAAAACATTGATTATCATAATAAGAATAGTAGAAAAGTTTACATTCCAAGAAGGCAATTTGAATAAATTTTATGTCGAATGACTAAACTATCCTCAAGGCTTTCGCTATATCAATTTGATCTCAATTTTATCTAAAATGTAGAAGACAGATTCAGAATTTAAACAAAAGGTTTAAATTTGGTAGTATATCATAAGACATTTAATTTAATGGATTTGAAATTTATTTATTAAATTATTGTTAGTTAATTAGTATGGATCCTAGATGAATGCCAGAATCAATATTGATAGATAAAAAATGTCTTTTACATGCAATATTTAAAATTAATATTTTATATTCTATATTCAATATTCATTTACGAGACATAAATCACTATTTTTTAGAAGTTACATTTTCCAAGACCTAAATTCAAAATTTGTTAGTATGTAAATTTTTTTGGAATTTCGTTTTAATTGGTTGGTGTTTTATCCCTTGAAGTTACAATATTAATAATTTGTTAGAAGTTACATTTTACTAAGACACAAATCCTAATACGTTTTGTACGTAAATTTTATTTCAAATTTATTGTTTTTGGTGTTTTAGGTCTTGAAGTTACAATACATAAACCTAAATTTATTAGAAGGTATATTATTTCAAGACTTGAACCCTAATTTTATTAGTATGTATATTTTGTTCAAGTTGATTGTGTTGATGTTTTAGGTCTTGCAGTTACAAAAGATCTAAACCATAATTCTTTAAAAGTTACATTTTTGAAGACTAAACTCTCTTTTTATTAGTACGTACAATTTATCGAGTTTATTTTATTTTATTTTTGTGGTATTTTTGGTCTTGAAGTCGTTACAATACCTAAATCCTAATTTATAAAAAGTTATAATGTTCTAAAGCTAATAACTAATTCTAGTAGTACGTACACTTTTCAAGATCTAATCCCGAATTTTATTACTACATATATTTTTTAATATGTAATTGTTGAAGATTTTCATATTGGATGAAATAGCGACATCTGGTTTCCTTATATGACCTTTGAATATATACTTCTTATGAGCTAACTTTTAAGGTTGATTTACGCTCAAAATCTATTTATTACCGTAGTGTCAGTACTGGACCATTTTAGGAATAATGTGTAATTTTATGATCATGAGAAGAAATATATGCTACATGAGTTAATAGTTTTTTATGCTATAATTGTTTAATGCTTATCAATTTTAAGTTCTATATATTGGCGATATGTCGAAGGTACAAATATACATACAATAAGATTACTTCTAGGGTAATTACAAGTGATCTATGTAATACTATTTTGAATTTGGTCAAAATATGATTACTATATCATAATTAGTATGTATGACTTAAATACTTATCGAGTAAAGCAAAAGAAAAAAAAGGATATTTAACTTGTATATGGGACCATATTTTAATCTAATATCTTCATTATTTTAATCTATAAAGTGTATATATTTCTTCTTAGTATAATTATTTACTACAGTAGTAATTAGGGGTATTCATGGTTCAATTTGTATTGGTTATTGGTGAAAATCAAACAAATTAGTTGGTTGTAAATTTGTAAAATGAAAACCAAATCAAATGAAAAATATAACTGTCAATTTGGTTATTGTCGATCTAGTTCGGGATTTTAGGTTCTTTCACTTTGAAAGTATTAAGTTTTAGGATATAGGTATCTAAATAAAATATACATGAACAATCGAGAAGAAAGTTATTATAAGTCATCCAAACAGTAAAGCAACACTTGTTATTACTATACGAACAAAGTGTTTCTATTAATAGATGATGTAATTATCTTATGTGAGTTAGGGTGGATAAATAGTTAATGTTTATAGGATTGGACTTAGAGTTGTAATAGTTGGACTAAAATATAGTATTGGTCTCGATGAAAGAAGTAAATTAAATAGAGAAAATTATGAGAATAAGCAAACATATACTAGTTCAATAGTTAACATATTGTCAATCTGTGTTTAAAGAATCTTACTGATTCCAACAACTTTGATGAAACACCAAGTTATCAAAGTTGAATGAACCAATAAAGAATAGAAAAACAAAAATTAATTCACAAAACTAAAACTTTTACCTTATACAAGAATCTGGAAAAATAGAAAGAAGATCAAGCCCACTGAATGCACAGTGTCTCCTTAAGGAAATTATTCTCCTCTAGTATCCGAGGTTTAATTTTGAATTTGTCCTACCTAAATAAAATAATCTTAATCACCAGTGTATTGATACTTAAAACTCTAGTGTGAACGAGCCACTCAAGGGCAATAAAATACACTTAAAATACTAGATTTAGTAGTAGTACAAAAAGTCCAGAAATTGGTTCTATTCAAAATGAGAAGAAATCCCTTAATTGATAGAAAACAACGGATATTGTGGAATGGTTCTTATTGTACCTTACTCGAAAGGTCACAAACCTTTGAAAATTTACAATCTTTAAAAAAGATCACAACCTTTCATAAAAGTCACAACTTTTCATAAAAGAAAGACACAACTTTGATAAAAGACACAAGTTTTCATAAAAATTGCAACTCTTTATAAAACTATACTCTATCCTACATGCTTAGTACCTTTCAAGTACTGACACATACGTGCACTACATCTTATCGTGATACAGGTTTAGGTTCTCAGCATCCAGATCAAGCTTAGATCAATTTCTGATCTCCAATTCAATAAAATCAGTAGTGAGTCCTCATTCTCTGAGGACAATAGTCATGATTTATTTTCAATATTTTTATTAATTTATTATTGTTTAAAATTCGCACTAAGTAGAGTCTTCTTCATGGGTGTGAAGTGAACCACATCTAATAAGAGGGAGTCTATGAAGTGTTTTAAGAAAAAAATTTACTTTCTTGATATTTTTATCGTGCGTAAGGTATGAGCTAATTCCATTCTAACTTGACGCTCTTCATTTAGTTTCATGCCTCCTCGTAGAGCTAACGCCAGGAATATGAATGCCATGAATGCAAACACAGCTCCTCCAGTCCGAAATTAGGAAGTCTCCAATGCTGAGTTCAAGAATAACATTCAGATGTTGTCTTAGAGTGTCGTCAACCAGAACAATCAGTGGGTTCAAGCTCATGTGAATGCAAATGGGGAATTAAAAATGGACAGGGTCCGTGACTTTGTTAGGATGAATCTTCCTGAGTTCTTAGGAGCACAGGCTTGTGAGGCCTCTAAATTTCTTGGATGAGATCAAGAAGATCTTTGAGGTGATGCAGGTCACTAGGAATAATCGTGTTGAGTTTGCATCATACTAGCGAAAAGATGTTTCTCATATCTGGTACACTCAGTAGAAGGAAAATTGGGGTACATATGCAACTCCTATTACCTGGGATGCTTTAGTGAGACCTTTTTAGACAGGTTTTTCCCAATAGTGTTGAGAGAACCAAAGGCCCAAGAATTCATGAACTTAATGCAAGGTAAAATGACGGTCCAAGAGTATGGAATCAAGTTTAACCAAATCTGCAGGTATACTCCTCACATGGTTGCTGGCTCCAGGGCTAAGATGAATAAGTTCTTGCATGGAGTGTAAGATTTGGTGAAAAATAGAGTGCAGAAATACTATGTTTTTGAGAATATGAACATCTCGCGGCCTATGACTCTTGCTCAACAGGTTGAGAGTGACAAGCTAAGGGCACGTAGAATAAGAAGCTTAGGTTTTGGAAGTATGAATAGTCTAAGCAGAAGTCAAGTTGTGGAAATCGCTCACAATTTCAGCAAAAGTCTTTGACCCAAAACCCTAAATCAGCTAGTGTTCCATCCTCCAAGAAAAGGTATGATCAAAAGGTTAGGGCACCATTCTCTAGTCTTAGGGAAGTTTTTCAAGCACCAAGACTTACCCTACTTGCCCTAAGTTTAGTAAGAACCATCTAGTCGAGTGCTTCGTAGGAGAGGAAAGATGCTCTGGGTGCTGTTAGTCTTGTCCACCTGTTGAGGGGTTGTGCTTCTAGACATGATCAAGGAGGTTTTAATGGTATATATGACTATACAACTTCAACAGCCCAAGCAAGTCTCCCGACTCAACAGCGTAACTCATCTGTTAAAGGTGGCAATCAACGCTAGAATCGGTTTTATGCACTTCAAGCTCGCCAGGATCAAGAAGGTTCTCCTGATGTAGTTAGTGGTACTTTACGAGTATTTGACCTTGTTGTTTATGAATTCTTAGATCCAAGGGCTACTCATTCTTTTGTAAGTCCTTACATAGCAGTCCAATTTAATGTTAGTCCAAAAACTCTCTCAGAACCTTTCTCAGTCTCAACTCCAATTGGTGACCTAGTTATAGCTAGACGGGTATATAGAAATTTCCCTGTTACAGTCTCTCAGAAAATCAACTTAATAGATATTGTAGAGTTAGAAAGGGTAGACTTTGATGTCATTCTAGGCATGGATTAGTTATGTTCATGTTATGCCTCAGTCGATTGTAGAAGTAGTATTATTCAATTTCACTTTCCAAATGAACCAATCATAGAGTGGAAGGGTAGTAGCTTAGCGCATATGGGTGGATTCATTTCTTACCTTAAGGCCAGAAGGGTGATATCTAAGGGTTATCTCTATCATCTAGATCGGGTTAAGGATTCTAGCTCTGAAACCCCAATTCTCGAGTCAGTTCCAGTAGTCAGTGAGTTTCCAGAAGATCTTTACAGAATTCCTTTGGAAAAGGAAATCAACTTTAAAATTGATCTCCTTCTAGATACCCCGCCTATTTCTATTCCTCCTTAAAGAATGGCTTCAGCGGAGCTGTAAGAAATTGAATGATTAGGGGAAAGACCTTCTAGATAAGTGTTTCATTAAACCTAGTTTTTTACCATGGTGTGCACTTGTGTTGTTCATAAAAGAGAAATATGGTTCAATCAAAATATGCATTGACTATAGAGCGTTGAACAAGTTCATAATCAAGAATAGGTATTCCATACCTTGATGACTTTTTTGACCAACTTCAATGTGCTAGTCATTTCTCAACGATAGACCTCAGATTGGGTTATCATCAGCTCAGAGTTAGAAATAGTGACATTCCAAAAACAGCCTTCAAAACATGGTATAGTCATTATGAATTTGTATTTATGTTGCTTGGACTAACAAATGCTCCTGTATCTTTCATGGATTTGATGAATAGAGTATTTAAACAGTACTTAGACTTGTTCATTATCGTCTTTATTCATGATATCCTCATTTCCTCTAGGAATGAGGAAGAACATGTGAGTCATTAATGAGTTATTTTGTAGACTGTCAAAGATCGACAATTATTCACTAAGTTTAGCAAATGTAAGTTCGGGTT
Organism: Solanum lycopersicum; assembly: GCF_036512215.1. NCBI lineage: Eukaryota > Viridiplantae > Streptophyta > Magnoliopsida > Solanales > Solanaceae > Solanum > Solanum lycopersicum. The sequence continues at coordinate 54,948,172 of NC_090806.1, read as the reverse complement.
GCAATTTGTTGCTTTCCTTAGTCAGATTGCATCTAGTGAGGGAGTCTGAGTAGATTCGCAGAGATGTAGTGAAATAATGGACCAAACCTACCTCTACTACAAATATCAGAAGTTTTTAAGGTTTGACGGGTTATTATAGAAGTTTCATGGAAGGATATTCATTCATAGCCTCACCATTCACTAGGTTGACTCAGAAGATGGTCAAGTTTCAACGGTCAGATAATTGTGAGAAAAGTATTGCACAATTGAAAACTAGATTGACTACAACTCCTTTCTTGACTCTACCAGATGGTTCATATGGTTATGTCGTTTATTGTGATGCATCTAAAGTTTACCTAGGTTGTGTTTTGATGTAGAAAAATAAGGTTATATCTTATGCTTATTGACAAATTAAGGTGTATGAGATGAACTATCCAACTCATGACCTCGAGCTTGCAGCAGTGGTGTTTGCACTCAAGATTTGCACACATTACTTGTATAGTGTTCATGTAGATGTGTTTAGTGAACATAAGAGTATTCAATATGTGTTCACCAGAAAGAGTTGAATCTTGTCCAGAGAAGATGGCTTGAGTTCCTTAAGGATTATGATATGAGTGTACATTACCATCATGGTAACGCGAATGTAGAGGCAGATGCTCTTTGAAGATTATCTATAATTATTGTAGCCTATGTTGAGGAAAAAAGGAAGGAACTAGTGAGGGATGTTAACAAGCTTTTTAGCTTGGGAGTTCGCCTTATAAGCATATCAAACAGTGGTGTAATAGTTCAGAATGGGGAAGAATCTTCTTTAGTAGTGAAGGTTAAGGAAAAGGGAGATAGTACTCCAATATTTCTTGAACTTAAGAGTGCAGTCCGTAATAAGAGAATGGAGGTTTTGTCCCAAGGAGGAAATAGTGTACTTCGCTACCAGGGTAGATTGTGTGTTCCTGATGTGGGTGAGTTGAGAAAGAATATTTTTCTTGAATCCTATAACTCAAGATATTTTATTCATCCAGGTGCCACAAAGATGTATCGCAATCTGCTGGAAGTCTATTGGTGGAATGGAATAAAGATATAGCAGATTTTATGTGCAAGTGCCCCAATTGCCAGCAAGTCCAGGTAGAACATCAAAAACCAGGGGGATGACTAAAGAGATCGACATTCCTCCTTATAAGTGGGAAGTTATTAATATGGATTTCATCGTAGGGTTACCTCAAACTCGCAGACAATATGACTCCGTTTGGGTGATAATTAACATGATGACTAAATCTTCTCACTTTTTAGTAGGTAAGACTGCAAATTCTTTGAAGGACTATGCTAAGTTTTTCATTGACGAAATTGTGAGTTTGCATGGGGTTCCTTTGTATATCATCTCGTATAGAGGTCCTTAGGTTACCTCTCATTTCTGGAAGTCATTTCCAGAAGGTTCTCAATACTCATGTTAACCTAAGCACAACATTTCATCCGCTGACGGATAGACAGGAAAAGCATACTATTCAGACCCTAGAGGATATATTGAGAGCTTGTGTGATCGATTTCAAGGGTAGTTAGGATGATTACCTTTCTCTTATTGAGTTTTCCTACAATAATAGCTACCATTCCAGAATTGATATGGCCTTTTATGAGGCACTATATGGGCGTAGATGTAGGTCTCATGTTGGTTGGTTTGAAGTAGGTGAAACAACTTTAATAGGGCCAGATTCAGTCATTTATGCTATGGTGAAAGTCTAAATAATTACAAATGGACTTAGTATGACCCAGAGTCGTCAAAAATCTTATGTAGATGTAAGGAGAAGGGAACTAGAGCTCCAAGTTTGTGATTGGATTTTCTTGAAAGTGTCACCTATGAAGGGGGTGATGAGATTTGGCAAGAATGGGAAGTTCAGTCATAGATATATAGACCCTTAAAAGATCTTGAAAAGGGTGGCATATGAGTTGGAGTTGCCAGCAGAACTAGCAGTAGTCCATCTAGTCTTCCACATTTTGTTCTTAAAGAAGTGTGTTGTTGATCCAGTCTCAATAGTGCCATTAGAGAGTGTGGCGATGAAAAATAGTCTTTCTTATGAGGATGTACCAGTTGAGATTCTTGAACATCAAGTTAGAAGGTTGAGAAATAAAGAAGTCGTTTCAGTCAAGGTTTTGTAGAGTAGTCAGTCTGTAGAGGAAGCAACTTGGGAAGCAGAAGAAGCCATGAAGTCAAGTATTTTCACCTCTTTCCATCCGATTACACTCCATCCTAAACTATCTAGTATTTACAGAAATTTAGTCATAATGTGTTAATCACTTCATTCATTCAGGGTAGGGACTAGGTTGATATGGGGGTGCTGGGTTATTATGGTATATGGAACACTTGAGTAAGAGGATTGGATTCTGTAATGTTGGCTGAAAAGATGATTGACATTTTCGATAGAGATGGTACATCAGATGATGTGTAGAAGGCCACTGGATTTAATTCATTTGGGGAGTCTAGCATTTGTATTGAAGAGGAACGTTACTGACACATTTTAGAAAGACAAGGAACAAGAATTTTTGAGAGATAAAGATTAGGGTTTTTAATTCATTTAGGGAGTCTAGCATTTTGTATTGAAGAGTCTTTAAAAGTGAAGAGATGGAGTGGAGGGAAGATGTATAAAAAGAAAGTTAAAGATGTGTCAGGTCCCTGAGTAGATACGTTGCTTTTGACTCAAGTGATGCGAGAACAGTAAGAATTGACGATGATTGAAACGTGGAGATCTCAATGATTCTCTTTTAACAGTTTAAGAAAATTGTAGAAGGTGTCAACCATTAGTCAGGACCTAGTCCCTTACAACAAGAAGTGTGATCTTTTAATGGTTCTGATTATTTCTTGCTCGTGTAATTTTCCATGAGTGTATACCTACAACAAGTACATATTTAATCTTACTGAACTGAAGAATAACAAGAAATATTGATACTTTCACTTCTGATCAGAGCCAAAGAAAGATTTAATGCCTTTTGATATTGGCAGGTCAGTTCATTTTCATCATCACCAACATCAATCTGTTACTTTCAAATTAACCTTTACTGAGGGCCTTTGTGAAAGTATTTGCAATATGCTCTTTTGTTCTACAGTACTGCATGTTCATATTCCCTATTAAACATTGTCCCTCAAGAAGTGATGTCTGATATAAATGTTCTTTGGTTCTCTTGTGCTGAACTAGATTCTTTCTTATGTTGACAACATTGGTATTGTCACACATGACTAGAATGGTAGGAACAAGTACTGAAAAATCTTCAACTTGTTGCTTGATTCATAGTATTTGGGCACATCATGATGCAACCGGTACGTATTTAACTTCAGTGGTAGAGCGAGCCACTGAATTTTGCTTCATTGTTCCCCATGAAATAAGTACGAAAGCCATGAAGCCTGCCATTTTGGACATGCTATTTCTCTCCACTTGATGACCTTCAAAATCATCATCTACATACCACATTACATCAAAGCAATGACTTGGTCGATAGAAGAGGACCAGGTCCATGTCATCTTTAGATACCTCAGAATCTGATTGAGTGCTTCTAGATGTGATTCCCTCGAACATGCCCGAAACCTTGCACACATAACCAAACTAAACACAGCGCTTATTCATAGATATAGAAGTTATCCAATAATTCTTATGTAAACGGTGTGATTCATTAAAGCATCTGACTTATCAGCTTCCATTTTTTAATATGTATCCACGGGGGTGTCATTAGGCTTTGAGTCAGCCATATGAAACTTCTTTAGCAACTCCTTTTTGTAGTTCTCTTGGCAGATTGAGGTGCCACTTAATGTATGCTTAACCAAAAATCCTGAGAAGAATTAAAACTCTCCCATCATGCTCATCTCTAATTCATTTCCCATAAAGGTGGCAAACTCTTCACAAAGAACAACGAATGTGGCTTCAAAAATAATGTCATCCACATATATTGGGGTGATGAGAAACTCATTATCCCTTTCTTTAGAAATAGTATGTTATCTATATTTCCCTTTTTGAATTCATTCTTCAAGAGAAATTTAGGAAAAAGATCATGATAAGATTTTAGAGCTTGTTTTAGTCCATACAGGGCAGTGTCGAATTTAAACACATGTTTTGGATAGTCACCATCCTCAAAGCCAAGTCGTTGTTTCACATACAGTTCTTCCTTTAGGTCATAATTTAAATAATGCTTTTTACATCCATTTGGAAGAGTTTGAATTCTGTGAAGGTTACAAAGGCAATAAGAATTCTGATGTCTTCCATTTAGCAACATGAGAATATGTTTCATCATATTCGATGCCTTTCTCTTTATTATAGCCCTGAAAAACCGGTCATGACTTGATCCTCGTAATGAATCCATTCTCATCAAGTTTATTCCTGTACTCCCATCTAGTCCCTATAATGGTTTTGTCAATAGGCTTAGGACCAGGTGCTATACTTAAATCCGTTCAAACTAACAGTGTTGCTAACCGATTCTACATCATTCAAGGCCTCCTTCACATTTTTGAGCTCAATGGTTGATATAAATACTTAAAATGCAGCCAGATTTCTAGTCTTGGACCTGGTTTGCATTCCATAATTCAATGTTGAAATAAGGTTATCAAGAGGATGAGATTATTGATGCTTTCATCTTAACTTACAGTTCAGGGGTTGAGGTTGATGTATCTTCTCTAGTTCATTCTCAGAATCATCACTTTCAAGTCGAGGTTACTGTTCCTAGTCTGTATTAGTTGAAGGAGCAGGTCCATCTTCAATCTTGTTAGCTCCAACACTGCTACCAGATTGACCGGATTGGGTACCATCAAAGTGTTTAACTTCTCCAGCTCATGTATCACTCTCTTCATCTGACTGTGAAGCAACTCCTCAATGCACAATGCTCTTTTGCTGAAGACTATATAGGCTACACTCGAGGATAAGTACACTACAAACACACATTCATCACTTTGAGGATCAAACTTTCCTAGATCATTCTTACCGTTGTTAAGCACAAAACACTTGCAGCTAAATCCCTTACATAACTTAGTTTGGGAGTTGTTCAATAACGACCTGATCAAACTCATGTGGTTGACGTAGTATACAGTGTTAACTATTTCAGCCCAAAATTTTTGAGCAAGGTATATATCTATGAGCATGGTTCTGGAAGTATCAACTAGAGTTATTTTCTTCCTTTCAACAACACCATTTTGTTGAGGTGTTTTAGGTGTTGAGAATTTATGATGACTACCATTGTCATCTTAGAAGGTATCAAGCTTTACTAGTTTCTAGCTCTATTTTCACAGTAACCTCCCCTTTTATTTTGCCAGATTTCTCATTCATTATGCACAATTGTTCTGTGAGTTCGAGATTTTCACTTTCTAGAACTGTCAACTGTTCCTAGATAACAGATTAGTTGAATATCATGGTTGTCTTTTCTTCACTAAACATATCTAGATTGTTTCCCATAGAGTCCTTTTCAGTTGTTAACTCTCAAACAAATTCAATCAAACCCAGTTAGATTTCTTAAACTTCAAACAAACTAAATATTGAAGTTTTGTTTAATGTCCACGAGTATTACCTTTTCTTCATCTTCCTCATCATTTGATTGATCCATGAGTGAGAAAATTTCATTAAATAAATTTTCATCAACTTTAAATGCAACATGGATTCATCATATGAATATTTTATTCTTCTTGCTTGCTTGAAAAGTCACCACAAACAGAAAAAGTTTTCTACACTACATATTCAACTTCAACTTTTCTTGGTTTCTTCTTAGGTAATTCTATTTTTTCACCTCCAAGTCTTGGATACTCTTAGGTTCCAGCCTTGTCCATTAGGCAGTCTCTCATGAAGTGTCCAGCCTTTCCACACTTCTGACACAAGTCACTAGCATTTGCATCCCGGGGAGAAGTCCCTCCCTTTTGAAAACCTCCATGTTTTCTCATGATTTTTGGAATATATTGGTGAGGTAAGATATATCTTCAAATTCACTAAGGATTTCCCCTGATGAAGCATTAAGGGCTAGAGACTTGTTTTTTTTACCTCCTTCTTTAAATTATCTTGGTTCATGTTCATTTCATGGGTTTGAAGGTTACCAGTCAAGGCATCCATCAACAGCACTTTTGGGTAATTTGCTTCAGTAATGGCATCTACCTTGATTGCCCATAACTTAGGGAGGTCCACATCCAACACAATGTCCCATAGCTCGTCATCCATAATTATTAAGAAGTATTGCATCATTGTTTTACACCATGTATTGAACTGGCCACTGAAAAGAGGTGGTTTTATTGATAATTTTCATTCTTCCACATTCAATGGAGTATCCATCCTTTTGTAGAAGTCTCCATTAGTGTTAACCAGCTAGAGAGAACTTGATTTGATACCAATTGATAGAATATGTGTGTCCATTATCAATCAATTGATCATGTCCTTTGACAAAGTATTAATCATAATGAAGAGTAAATAACAAATGAAAGGCAACACAAAAAGTTTGCGTAGAAACCTCTTTGCTCAAGGGAGTAAAATCATGACCTGTCCCACATGATTTTCAACTATTTTCACTAATCTTTTCAAGCAAAAGTGAAACACAAATACAACGCCAAATGAAATTAAGTTGTTAATCTTCAGGCTAAGTAATAATTCTATAACTTACTCAACCTAAGAAGATTCCAAACTACCCGCTAAGCAACCAACCCTAGATAACTTAGAATTTAACTAAGCAAATACTCAACTACCCACTAAATAAACAAGCTCCTAGATGACTTAGAATTTTCACTAAGAAGATACAACTATCACGATCCAAATGTACCCCCTAAAAGATAGGGTAACTCTTAGGTCGGACAATTGCGTACTTGACCCTTTGGGGGTCTTTTACTAGCCTACTAGCTATCATTCATTGCATGATACATGAAAAATAGTGCGGAATTAAAAATTTTCATGAAAATTATAATAAAATAGAAATATCTTTTATAAATACTAAAGATGAGTCTTGTCGTAATAGGCCAACTTAAAGACACAACATAAATATCTTTGGCGCACGACCCTTTACATTGAAAAAAGTACATAATAAGTCTAAATAGTAGAAACTAAAGAAATAGAACTGTGCCCTCGAATATATGAGGACATACTTAGTCTTGAGAGAGTTGATTTCCAAGCTTTTCCTTCTAGACTTCTTCTTGCCTCCAACCTATTCTGATAGAGTATAGAAAAGTATGTGGTCAGTAAAGAAAATGTACTAAGTATGGGCATATGAAAAAACATGAAAAAATGGATGTTTTAGTAAGATAAGCTTTCATTCCAATTAAGTAAAACATTCATTAATGTAAAATTAAAAATAGAATAAGAATTATCATTTAGCACATAATGAAAGATTTCCACAATTTTAGCACAACGAGTCACATTGCAGTGAATCTCCAAAAATATTATAGTGAAACCTATTTTACAGTGAACCCATTCATACCAAAACAAAGTGAACTCATTTCCTTTGAAGTTTCCCTAACCAAGTTATCCTATGACTCGCTAAGGTAAGACATGAAGGAACCGCCCATACAGCCCCTTCAATACACACCTAGCTGATCCTTAAGACTATCAACCATATGCCTACCTCGCACGAAAAACAAGTCCACATTCTAGACTAGACACTAGAAGAACATTCATACAGTAAGGACTTCATGTAATTGTCCTACTCCAATGGGACTTGTAAGTTACACTAAGTGAAATGTTAGAGTAGCATCGGATACTACTACTCCCACTTAGTGCTGATTGAGTATTCCCTTGGATCAAATACACTACATTAGTCATTCATAAATTCATTATATAAGACTTAACTTGAACATGCTTCCTTAACATTAGACCTTAAGTCATAATATCTCATTCATACACTTTATATAAAAACACACCAAGACTACCCTTTTGGAATGTCTACTTACTGCAATGGATAAATACCGTCCCATACCACCACCTACCCTAAGTAGTGCATTCTTTTAGGAGACACTGTTCATTACATATTAACGCATTCATATATTAAGACCAAAAACAACTAAGACTCCCATTTCGGATTGTTTACATAGTACAATGGATATATAGTGCCCCATACCACGATCTACCCTAAGTAGTGCATTCTTTTAGGAGACTTAGTTCATTACATTCTTTTGTGAGGGATAGGTTTAAACTACATAGACCATGAGAGCTAGACATGGAATCTTGATACTTCCCCTATCGGATGAGGGATCTCTAGGCCACTTGCGTAGGTAGGGTCATTCTCTTAGATTTTATATGGCTTATCCAATAGCTACACCTATGCGGGTACATAGTTAAGGGATAAGGAGATTGCTACTAAGTAACTCACTCTCTACTCACGAGGAGTACTCATCTCAAGAGGTACATTGGGTACAATATCTCTACTCACAATGTGCATCCACCACTTCTTCAAATCCTCTCGGTTCTAAGCATAACTCCCTATGGAGTGTTAGACATTTATTAATTTAGGTCAAGGGATAGCAAATTACCACCACATCTCATTTCACAAAGGGTACTTATCCCTAGAGGTCACATTGTAAAACCACATCTCAAATTACAATGGGTATCCGAACTCCAGCCTATCTTAGAAAGCTCTTGCGAATAGTGAGGTTGCTACTAAACGCTTCATCTAAACTTAGAATGAGTTTTCATCTCAAAACTCCCCTTTTTCACAATTGCTAACTTAATTCATTCATTTAATTGTGAATGTGGGAGTGTACATGTGAGCACACCTTTCACATAATCATTGTTTCATAAACATTGAATTCTAAACATGCTTATATCTTCATTCATCACATTACACACATTAGCATACTTCACATAAGCATATAACTCATTTAGACATAATCTCTAGCATAATGCACATAACAAGCTTCATAAAGTACATCAACAATACAAGATCATTATTATCTTAATTCAACATAATGTCTTTATGGACTCATTCACAATACATAAGTAAATTCATATACTTCAAGTAAACACCGCCTTCAAACGTGGACCATACCACTCAAGAATCATTTCAATGAAAACTAAGCAAGATAGAACAACTTACACTTCATCCAAGATTTCACCACCTATTTACAATTTATCCAATAATTCCTGATAAAATAGAGGGAAGTAGCTAAACTACATTATAACCATCAAGAAACCATAACCCTAACATTTATTAATCGTGCTCATTAAACCTAATTGTATAAGCCAAAAGTTCATAAAAAGCATAACCATATTTTTATTGGGGTTTTGACATTAAAATCATCATTAAACACTAATAAAAACTCATTTTAATCATTAAAACGTGTTCATACAAAGACCCATATTTAGATTCAAGGAATAAAGAAGTTTGAAGTTGAAACCCTTTTTAAAATCATTTAGAAGTGGATCCTTGATTGGAAGAAGGTTCAAGGATGACTACCATACCTCTAAGAGAATAAACCAACTAATTTTTTATGAAGAACATATCCACCAACAGCTCTCTAAGCCCTTCCTTGAGTCCAAGCTTCTATGGGGTTTTGAGAGAGTCTTTCTAGAGAAAGGGTTTTGGGTTTTTGAAAATGAAGTCTAAAATTAGGTCTTAGTGTTTGAAACCTATTAATATACCTAAAATACCCTAAAATAATCATCCATGGTTCGTAAAAGACTTGGGGTGAATTTACCAAACACCCCAAGCCTTGGCAGATTTTTGACAGCTTTTGCAGGCCAACCTACACCCCCCTCACTGACGGGCCGTTGCCCAGTCGACAACCCTTAGATGGGGTCCATAGATTGGGGATGAGATTACATTTTGTGCAGGCTTTTCTAGACTTCTATGTCCAATCGATGCCGAAGGTTGTTTGACCAACGGTCCGTCCCTTGTAGCTGTCATTGGTCACTGCTTGGCAGCATCCTGCCAAAGGGATGGGGTCCTCTTGTAGGGCCCCTCGTGAGTCCTAGGTGGAGTCGTACCCGGACATTAAAATCCTATACATGTTCGTCTAGGTCTGACGAATATCCCATATCAATTTCAATCAAAATGAACACGTGAAACTCGATAAAACACATGAGAACACACAAGCACTTTCTAAGGAATATCTTCCAAACATCATGGACATTCTCTAACGTTTGACCTCCAAGCCATACCAAACTTCATACACTGCCTAAGAACATCATTATTGTTCATTTTAATGCAAAACTAACACATGAAACATTTACAAAGCTCTAGTTCACCTTAGTTCATTTTAGGGTGTTACAACAACATTACCTACTAAATCAGTTACCCATAACCAATTTAGGCTTTTACAAACCGAACAAGAGATGTGAATCCTTTATACATTAGGAACATATTTACAAAGTAAGGACTGAGGTATAACTCCTAAGAAACTATGACACTTGAAGCTCGATCAGGTCCCTGACGTGCTTTTGGAGAATACTTCACCATGATGGTGTTTGCTTGTGTACTTGAGAATTTCAATATGAAAAAATTAAGGTTCTATCTATTGAACATAGCCTATTATGAATAATAAACCCAACCTTCGATGTCATGCTATTGGTTGAGGTTTTTGCCACAGTTGGAAACTATGCACCAACCAATTGTACTTTTAATAGCCTGACATTTGTTATCAGGTCCCTTTATAAGGTCCCATGGATTTTTCAAATCATCAAAACTGCAAATAACATATATTTATTTCCCAAATATTTTTCTATTTATTGTAAGGATGACTTCCTCACTTATAAGTAGAGGTGGTTTGCCTTTGTTTTTGATACAAGACAATGTAGATTGAATGAAAGTTAGTTATAAAATAGAATTTCATTAGTTGAAGGGGAGTGTTGTTTTTTTTTGAACTTTTGGACTCAACTCTTGTCCAGATTTTGTTGAGTTATACTTTGTGAATTAAGTATTGTAAGATTTTGCCCATATTTTTATGCTTAAAAGCCAAGTGAAACAATGTTTTAACTAAATTTGAGAACACGTTATATTGTGTTTGTAATTATTTAGTCTTGTTTATGTTAATTTGGATAACCAAATTGTTATGTGTGGTAGGTTGGAAACCATGTATTAGAACTCTGAACGTAAAGAAATAGACGAGAATCGAGGATGAAGTTAGAACAAAGTGTGCATGTCACAAGGAGAGTTGAAGAAGGAACTCAACTCCGCTTTCTCTCTGTTTCACGAATCTTAGAAGAAAAATATGACTGCAAAAATAAATTTTGAACAAAAGGCCTCCGAAAAGATTCCCTGTCGCCAAGCTATCATGGATCAGGATAATATGCAAAATAGGCGATTCTTCCTTGACTTCGTTTGCAGACCTGTAGACCAAAATTTTGCCGCGCTTTTCCAACCGATAATTAATTCATTTTTTTGGTTTTACAATTATTCCTTTTTAAATTTTTTGAGGACAATACTTGGATGACTTTTTTCTTCAATTTCTAGGGTTCATTCCTACTCTTTTTCATCTTTTAATTTCTTGAATGTATTTTAAGATCCAAACTTTGTGAATGTAGTTATTGAGTATTTAAATCTCTTTGTTCTAGCGTTGTAGCTACGAATGATTGTTTAGTGTCAAATCTATTGATAAAGTTTGGTTATCGTTAAAAATTATTCTTTTGTTCTTAAATTTACTATTTTAATATTTCATCACCATTAGAGTCAAAATAATATATTTTATTGAACTCGAGAGAGGAATTGAGAGATATGATGTGGAATACAATAAGTATGATATTTGCACAAAGATGATATTGATATGTATCTAGGTTAGATATTTGCCTAGTTACCATGCTTGATACGGAAACAAGATGAAATCTAAATGCTCCGTAGTTATATCAATATATCCCCCACTTAACCATGAGTTAGATTGTCACTGTGATAGGTGGTTTGAGGTCAGGGAATCATAATCATATTATTAATCTTGAGAATCAATAATTTGATAACCATTTAAAATTCTACAGTGAAAGATACTATGCATAAATTCTTATTTATGCTACAGCCTTTGGAATTTTCCAATTCATAAATATAACTCAAATTGAAACTGAATTATTGCTAATAAACTTAGTTAATTTTATTATTGCATTTTTTAGTATAAAATACCAATTAAACTCTCTCCACATGCTTGCATTAAATTGTAGTTACAATCGAAATTGAATATGTGCTAATCATAAATCATTTGGGTTCAATAATCAAACTCTTAAGAGTCACTATATTACTTGTGTGTGCTTTTGGAAGCAACATTGTATCATGTAGGAGACAAGTCAATAAGACTAATGCAGGACCATGAAAGATCTGTTGCAGTAGGTTTAAATGGAAATTTTACTTAAATAATATACTATTTGATAAATTACACTTTTTAATGTTACTTTACATTTATTACCATTTATGACATTACCAGGTTTAATAACCATTTAATATAATCAGAGTATATAACTTTTTCAAAAACATTTTTGGGACAAGTCCCAAGGCGAGACTCGGGGCGGGGCATACGAAAAAGCTCTGGGGCGTAAATAAAAAACGTAGATCAACAAGGCGTAAGTCCTAAAATTTGAGGCGTAAGCCCTAAATATAACATCGCATGTCATGGGCGTAAAATCGTACGCCCAGGCATTTTTAATTTTTTTTGTTTTAAATCATATTTTTATTATTGGTGTAATGATATTTCTCATAAAATGTTTATAATATTTTTTCTTCATTATTGATCATTAATACTTATCTCAAATAAAAATCATAAATCATTGAAATGTTTAGTTTTGCTTATTTTATTAGTCATAAAATTATAAAATTGAATTTACATGAAACTATGCCCCATCGATCCATGAGTCTTACGTCTAGCCCCGTACTGTATGAAACGCCTGCCTCACGCCCCTACCTATTTAAACACTGTGAGTGTGTGTGTGTGTGTATATACACACACAGACAAAGACACACACACTCACAATTTGATGGTATCTAGAAAGAAAACGTCACTTCAGTGAAAACAATACTATGCTACTTCTTGATATTATATAAAAGCTATGCAATTATATTATGATAATTACGAAAACTAAATGTATTACAACTCAGACGTGGCTGTATAATTGTTCCTATAAGTTAGGGATTAATGGTAATTTATTCAGACTGTAGTTATGTTAACTATTTAACTAGTATATTTTTGCTTATTCGCGTAATTTTATATATTAAATTTACTCCTTTCATCGAGACCAATACCTATATTTTAGTCCAACTGTCACAACCCTAAGTCTAAGTCCATCGAATTTCATTACTTTAGTCTTTATCCACCCTATGTCACATAAGATTATTATTTTGTCTCTCTTAATTAAATCACTTTGCTCGTGTAATAAAAACTAGTGTTGCTTAACTATTTGATTGAATGGATTTAACTTTCTTCTGGATTTTTCATGCATTAGGTGTGTGTTTATTGAGATACCTATATCGCAAAAGATTTATTACTTTAAAAGTGAAAGAACCTAAAATCCCAAACTAGATCGACAATAATCAAAACGCCAATTGCTTTTTTAGTTTGGTTTGGTTTCATTTTAGAAATTTTAAAACCAACTAAATTGTTTCTATTTTCACCAATAACCAATACAAATCGAACCATGAATACTCCTAATTACTACTGTGATAAATAATTATAGTAAGATGAAATATATTACACTTTATAGATGAAATAATGAAGATATTAAATTAAAATATGGTCCAACATACCAGTTAGATATCCAGTATTTAATTAATTCATACATACTGATGATTATATACTAATCATTTTTTGACCAAATTTAAAATAGTATTACATAGATCACTTATAATTACCCTACAAGTAATCTGATAGTATACACGAGTGTTTTAAGAAGCGGGGGCGTGAGGGGAGACATATTATATAATACACGGCGAGGCATAAGCCTCAGGACACGGGGTATAAGTCTCATGGATCTACCTGGCGTAGTCTCATGTATATTTAATATTGTAATTTTAGTACTAAAAAATAAGTAAAATTAAACGATTTGATGATTTATGATTTTTATTTGAGATAATTATTCATAATCAATAATGAAAAAAAGTATTGTAATTATTATTTGAGAAATATCATTACACCATTAATAAAAATATGATTTAAAGAAAAAACAAATAAAAAAATCAAAAATGTCTGGGAGTACGTTTTTACGCCCAGGAATTGCGCTTTTATATTCATGGATTACGCCTCAAATTTTAGGACTTACACCTTATGGATCTACGTTTTTAATTTTCGCCCCAAAGCATTTTTGGTACGCCTATCCCGAGACTCGCCCTGGGGCTCTCCCCAAAAACGTTTTTGAAAACATTGGTATACATATTTCTACCTTCGACAAATCGTCAATATATAGAACTTAAAATCGTTAAGGATTTAACACATGGAGCATAATAAATATTAACACTTGAGCATATATTTCTTATCATGATCACAAAATTACACATTATTCCTAAAACTATCCAGTATTGACTTTATAATAATGAATGGATTTTGAGCCTAACTCAACCTTAAAAGTTAGCTCACAAGAAATAGAAATTTGAAGGCCATATAAGGAAACCACATATGCCTATTTCATCCTATGTGAAACTCTTCAACAATTGCATATTAAAAAATATACGTACTGAGAAAATTGGGGATTAGGTCGTAACAAATGTATGACTAATAGAATTAGTGATAAGGTTTAGAACATTGTAAATTTTTATAAATTAGGATTTACGTATTGTAATGACTTCAAGACCAAAAACACCAAAAAAAATTAAAATAAACTTGAAAAACTCTACGTAATAATAAAAATGGAGTTTAGTCCTTGAAATAATTCAACTTCTAAATGATTATGATTTAGATATTTTGTAACTGCAAGACCTAAAACATCAATACAATGAACTTGAATAAAATATACGTACTAATAAAATTAGTTTTCATGTCTTGAAAAAATATAACTTCTAATAAATTAGGGTTTATGTATTATAACTTCAAGACATAAAACACCAAAAAATTATACTTGAAAAAAAAATCTACGTACTAAACGAGTTAGGATTTATGTCTTAGTAAAATGTACGTTAAAAAAATTAAGGTTAAAGTATTAGACTGAAAACTTTTCCAATATTCAACAGATTATAAATGTCTGTGTCCCAAAAATATTACTTACCATATCTTCCCTCTGTATATACTCAGAGGTAGAAGTAATCCCTAGGGATTACTTTTGGCTGCTGACAATCCACAAGATCCTCCAATGAACTAAATCTACATGAATAAGGTAAATAATTTTTCCTCTTCCTAATATGTTCCTTTGTATTGTCTTTTAGGGTTCAAATAGTTTTTCATAGTTCTAGTAGAGTTTTTTGTGGAGAATTTTAATATTGTATTTCTATTCGATGAGTTAACTTCTTTGATATCCTTAACTTGATTCAAGATAATGTCTGTAAACAAGATTTTCTATCTGGACAAGATACAAGTAAGGTTTGAAATTTTGTTTTTACATGAGTTTAATTCGGCCAAGTTACATTTTTCTGAAACAATTCTAGTGCTTAAGCTTTCTGTAAGCCAAGGGTTTATCAAAACAATCTCTCGTGGTTAAGGAAGCAAATAACTTATGCACTTTTAATCATATCATCTATACAAAAATACTTTTGGATGAAAAACAATTTGTGTTTTGTATTCTATGTGCTCAAAAGGACTTTTTTTTATTCACAACACTTGGAATTTATAAAGGAGCGTCCTTTTTTGGTGCTTTTTGCCTCCAAGAAGCCTCTCGCCAAATAGGCTACTAGAAACGTAAAAAATTCCTATTAGTTCAAAACACGTACAGACAACCCCCCCCCCCCCCCCCCCCCCCGAAAAAAAGAAGGAAAAAGATAAAGATAATTGGGAATGTCATCTCTCACCTGACTAATTTTCCTTTTACAAGGACAAAAACCTTTACTCTTCCTATCAAGGTTTAGCATATAGGAAGAAATCACCTAAAGTATTTTTTGTCCTTTTTAGGATTTAAACTCTAGTCTCTATTATATTCTTTCAATTCTTTGCTCCCTAGTTTATGGTCTTGTGTGCATTGGGGTTGACTTATTTCTTTAGTACTTTCTTATTTTTGTAGTAAAGTATATACAATGGCGCACTTATGCACCGAAACAAGGCTATCACTATGGTGAATTCTTTGCCTCACTGAATATAAGTACATAAGGGAAAGTAGGTCAGGTAAAATGCACCTAACCTTGTTGAAATAATCATACTTACAATTATTTGTTTAGAACTAAACACATGTATATGTTTTTTTTCTCCATTTTCGCTTTTCTCTTAAAGTCCCAACGAACTTTAAAACCCCAAAAGTTGAGTTGCAATTTTAGAATGATTGCAATCTGGCCTGTTATCCCCTTGCGAGAAAATATAATTTAGAGAGGTATAGTTTCACTTTAACCATCTAGCAAATGGATTCTTGGTGTGTGATGATCCAAAAAGGGATGTAATGTATTGCACCTAACCTTTTAGTTTTATGAGCTTACTGGTTTTATTTTATTGTTTGTGTAGTTGTTCATTTTACTCTACCGTGAATGTATGGCATGGTGAACAATGGAGTCTTCTGCATAGCTTAAATAATAACATGTGAACTCATTATGTCTAATAAAATTAAGTCATTCTTAATAAATAAGTTTTCTCAAAGGTGATCTCCTTATTGTTGTTTGTTTACTTGCAGTTAATTGAATTATCAATAATGTTCTCAAAGGCGATCGCATTTGGCGAATGGCGAGGCGAGGCGCAACCTTTGCACCTATTTCTGGAAAGGTGAGTTGACCTCAAAATGGCAAGAAAAGACGAGGCGATGACGAGTCGTAAGTGGGACTCGAGGCGAGACAATAAAGGAGTCACCTTTTTTTGTAAAAAAAGGTGTTCTGGACAAATCTACCTCTATTTCCCCTTTTTCCTCTCCAATTCGCAGTAGTGGCTCTCTTCTCCATCTTCACGACCTCCAACATGTATTTCTTCTCTCATCCTCTTCAATTATTCTTTCTAATCTGCTTCGTGGCCTTTAGCAGGTACATTTTTAGAAATTGTTTTCTCTTCTCTTTTTCTTTCATGTGTACTAAGCTGTGTGCACAATCTTAGTTTTTTTATGCTCTGTTATTTAATTTCTACAGATTATTGGAATTTGCCTATAGTTTTTTTAAGAAAAAATTCTATTTCTTCGACATTTATTTCTACCAAGCTCAGTTTTGTTTTATAGTAATTCTACTGTTACTTTTGACATGACATGTTTGCTAATATGTTATTGCTATTAAATTTTTTGATATGTATATCTGCAGTTAAATATTTTGGACATCTATATATTCAAATATTTTGGATATCTATACATTAAAATATTTTGTATATCTATGTATTCAAATATTTTGGATATTTATTTATAAATTATTTTGATATCTATATATTCAAAAAGGTGAGTGGATCGCCGCACGGCAGGGAATACCCTTGTCGTCTTTCGCCATCTAAAGCATTTCTATCAATACCTATATTACTATTTCTTTTATTTGGGCGAGGATATTGGGGGGGGGGGGGGGGAGTAAGAATGAGGTAATTGTTTAACTTTCTATAGTTTCATCATATCGTTGTATCCTTTTTGTTTATTTTTTACTGATTAGGTTCTCTTCCATTTTGAATTCAGAAACATGTTTACTCTATTGTATTTAGTCCAAACGGTGAATGCTTAGCAAGTGGGTCATTGAATTAGTACATGAATATATGGTTAGTGAAGGTGCCAAAGATTATACAAATTCTCAATGATGATGACGATATTTTTGAAGCGTGCTAAAACAAGCAAGGTAACAAGGTCGCAACTATTTTTGAAAATAACAAGCTTTGTGTGTTTGATATTTGATTGTAGAGGTTGAGGAATAGCACTTTTAAAGGACTTGGGAGAATAGAGGTGTGAAATTCCCAATTAAAGAAACTCTGCCTTGCAAAAATGGAGATTGTAGATATTCTTCTTTTGATTTTTCACACAGTATCCGGTTTACCCGCTACAAGCCTAAGTTTAGATCAAATCCATAATGATTTAGTCGACCCTAATTTTGGTAAATCGGACACCGTGTGACAAATCAAAAAGAGCTTATATACAATCTATATTTTTGCAAGATTGAGTTCTCTTTAATTTTGAAATCCCTGCCTCAGTGCTCGCAAGTCCTTTTTAAAGTTAGTCCTCAACCTCTACGATCGAATATCAAGCACACAAGAAGCCTTATTGTTTGCAAAAGAAGCTGCAACCTTGTTGCCTTCCTTGTTCCAACACACTTTAAAAGTACTGCCATAGTCATTATAAGTTTTTACAATCTTGGCCTCCTTTACTGATCATATATTCATGCGTTTATCAAATGATCCACTTGCCAAGTATTATATCTATTTGGATTAAATGTAACAAAGTAAACTAGCTTCCTTGATTAAAATGGAAGAGAACCCACCCAGTAAAAAAACAAAAATATTGGGTCACGATAGAGGTCGTGAATATGAGTCAAATGATTTTAATTATTGTTTTAGATCATTGAGGATAATTTGTGGAACTAATCTTCCTTATTCTCCTACATGAAATGGTTTAGCGAAAAATAAAAACAGAACTTTTGTTGAATTGACTAATATACAATGTCATGCTTATTGAGCCAAGTGTACCTATAAATTTATGGGTGAAATTATTTTAACTGCTGTTATGTGTTTGAATTGTGTGCCTTGTAAGAAGTATAAATTGACAATTTTTGAGTTGTGGAAAGGTTACAAGTCAAGTTTGAGATATTTAAGCGTTTGGAATTATAATCTTTGTTAGGCTAGTTGATTCTAAAATTACAGAATTGAGTAAGAGAGTTACTACTTGTATTTTTCTATGGTGCGCTTCAAATAATAGAGTATATAGATTTTTAACCTTAATGATAATATTATAGTCGAATTTGATGATGTTATTTATCATTAAAATGAATTTCCTTTACATTCTAAAAATAGTGGAGTTCAAAGGATTGGAGAAAATATTTTTTCACTACCATGTTCTTATACATCAACTTCTATTTTGAGACAAAATATTGATGATTTTCAGTTAAGAAAAAGTGAATGAGCTAGAGTAAAAAAATATTTTATTCTAATTTTCATGTTTTAAATGGTAGAGATGAACTTTTCACCTTACAAGAAATTATATTTTCCGTGATTCTACTTTTTTGAAAGGAGGTTGTAATGAGGAAATTAAATTCCTAATTTCTAATAAAACTTGCAAATGGGTTGTAAATCACTTATTGCAAATTGGTCTTACGAAATATTTTTGAAATGGAATGGATCTATTGATAAATATATGGCTAAACTAGTTGCTAAATGGTTTGAGCAATTAGAAGTCCTATAAGTTTTTGATATTTTTTATCTAATAACAAGAATTTCATTCATTAAACTTTTAATTATTAATGTTTCAATTTTTTATTTGCATATTCATCAATTGGATGTAATCTATTTTTAAAACCTGGAGACCTGAATAAGGAAATTAACTATGGAACAACTGAGTATTTTGTGAAGGCAGACCAAGAATGTAAAGTGTATAAACTTACTAAATCCTTATATGACTTGAAACAAGCACTAAAGCAATGACATGAAAAGTTTGATTACTACATAATTGCAAATGGTTTAAAAACATATGAGTGTGATATGTTCTTATATCATAAGTCATGAAATAATTTACATAATATTATTTGCCTATATATTGATGATTTATTGATCTTTGACTCTAAAGTTAATTTTATTGATGAAGCTACAAAAATTGTTAGAATCCATTTTTATATGAAATATATTTGTGAGGCAATTTTTTTCTTGAATAAGAATTACAAGAACATGTGATGGAATTTTCTTTAACCTGTAACATTATGTTGAGAAATTTCTTTAAAAATATAACTTTCTTGATTGTAAAACATGTTGTAACTTCTTTTTATTCAAATTTTCATTTATTTCCTGCTCAAAGTGAAAATGATGTGATAAATTAAAATAAATATGGTAGTTTAATTGAAAGTTAGAGATATATGATTTATTGCAGTAGGCATGATACTGTATACGTGGCAGGAATACTTTGTTGTTTCACAAGAAATCTTTGTAATGAACATTGGTATGTTATAGGAACAGTTCATAAAATATTTAATTGAGACAAAAACTTGTAATTTGTTTAACAAAAGAGATAATATGGTACTAGAAGGCTTTTCTGATGTAGATTGAAAACTTTATCAGGTGATTCATGTTCTACTGCTAGTTACATTTTTACTTTGAGTGGTGGTGCTATTTGTTAGAAATCAAAAAATCAAGTAATAATTTTTAACTTTAGTATAGAGGTTGAACTAATTTCTTTAGCATGAGCTTGTGATGAAGCAAATTGGCTGGGAGATTTATTAATTATTATAAATACATTCTTTTGAAAAATCAATTTGCTTTTATTTCAACTAATTGTGATATCACTGCTAGAATTGGTAGAGTTCAAAATTATTATTATAATGGTAAATTCAAATCTATAAGGAGAAAACATTGTAATGTGAGATCATATTTGACAAGTGATACCATTAATGTTTATTATGTCAAATCTTAGGACAATATTTTATATCCTCGTACTAATGCCATAACAAGAGAAAACTGTGGACCATATCAAGGGATGAGATTAAATTCGATAAATCCTTGAGTCATTTATGAGGAAACCCAACCTGGGGACTAGAGATTTAATAACCAACTGCAATGGGGAAAACGTATTAGATGATGACTTGTTGTAAAAAATACACTATTTTCTATTCGCTCCCAATGATTTGAGTGCATTTTATTCTATAGTAAATTGTGGAGGTTGAGTTTAAAAACACATTAAAAAAATAGGTAGCATGTATGAATGGAGTGTTAAACTTATTGGAGCACTTTGTTTAAAACTCCAATAGGTATAAATAGAGTTTAGGACAAACCCAACTCTGTTTTCCTCTTTTTCTCTCCAGTTCGTAGTAGTGATTGTCATCTCCATCTTTGAGACCTCCAACAAATACTTCATCTCTCTTCCTCTTCAGTTCTTCTTTCTCCTCTAATTCGTGACCTTACTTTTTTAGCAATTGTTTCCTTCTTCTATTTTTCTTTCATGTGTAGTCAGCTATTTACACAATCTTATTTTTTAATGGCCTGTTATTTAATTTCTACATATTACTGCAATATGCCTATTGGGTTTTTAAGAAAAAATTCTATTCCATCGATATTTATTTCTGCAAAACTCAATTTAGTTTTATAGTTATATGTACTGTTAGTTTTGACTTGAAATGTTTCCCAATATGTTAATGCTATTAAAATTTTTGGTCTGTATATATGCAATTAAATAGTTATGATATATATATTCAAATACTATTGATATTTATTTATTAAATATTTGGATATCTATGTAGTCAAAAGATGAGTGCATTGCATAGCGGGGGGGGGGGGGGGAGGGGATAGACCCTTCACCTTTCGCCATCTAAAGAACTTTTATCAATACCTATATCCCTATTTCTTTTAATTTGGATGGTGAAATGGGTGGGGAGTGGAGTAAAAATAATGTAACTGTTAATCTTTCTATAGGATCATCAAATCTCTGTATCCTTTTTGTTGACTTTTTTTCTCTTTCCCTGATTAGGTTCTCTTCCATTTTGAATTTCGGAAACATGTTTAATCTGATGTATTTAGTCGAAACATTGAGTACTCTGAAAATAGGTCATTGGATAAATGCATTAATATATGATTAGTCTACGAGGGAAGGATTAAAAACACTTACGATGACAATGGTGATCTTTTTGAAGTGTGTTGAAACAAGGATGGCAACAAGGTCACGACTTCTTTTGCAAACCACAAGTTTTATGTGTTTTATATTTGACTTTAGAGGTTGAGGAATAGTGCTTTTAAATGATATGGGGACAAAGAGGCATGATTTCACAATTCTAGAAACTCTGCTTTGCAGAAATGAAGATTATAGATATGCTTCTTTTAATTTGTCACACGGTAGCCGGTTTACCCCTTACAATCCTAAGTTTACATCAAATCCATAATGATTTAGTCGAACCTAATTTTTGTAAACCAGACACCGCGTGAAAAATCAAAAAGAGCTTATCTACAATCTTCATTTCTACAAGGCAGAGTTTCTTGAATTGTGAAATTTCTGCCTATGTGTTCCCAAGTCCTTTTAAAGTTATTCCTCAACCTCTACGATTGAATATAAACCACACAAACCTTGCTGTTTACAAAAGAAGTTTCAACCTTGTTACCTTCCTTCTTCCAACACATTTTAAAAGTATTGCCATCGCCATTGTTAGTTTTTACAATCTTGGCCTTCTTTACTGATGATATATTCATGCATTTATCAGATGCACTTTCCAAGTAGTCATCGTTTGGACTAAGTGCAACAAAGAAAACAAGATTTCGGGATTTAAATTTAAGAGAACCTACTCAGTTTAAAACAAGCACATTGGGTCAGGATGGAGGTCATGAATTATAGTGAAACTGTAACATCTCGCAACCTAAAATAGCTAAGAAACTAAAACAAATTATATTTTGAAAGAAAAGGAAAAATCTTGAAAATTTCTTAAGTTAAAAAAGTGAGTTTTGGACATTTTCAAACGGTGATAACTTCTGGTTCAAGAGTAGTGCTAGTTATTGTTTGATTGGAAAGCCCATGGAGAGATATTTCCAACACCGTCGAGTATTCACATTTTCAATATCGTAGGAGGGAGGTATGTCTATCCGAAGTTGGGTTGTTAGATTGAGTAAGGTCTTAATCCGGACTTAAGAAAGGACAAACTGTCTTTTCACCCATTTATTTCCTATTTCATTTTATGGATTTATTAGGGGTAAAAACCAGTTTTAGATCAAATTGGAAAAGTTATTTATGCTTAAGCCTTGGAGGAAAAATAGAAGAGAAGAATGAAAAGGGAGAGAGATCAACGATTCGCCAAGAACACTAAGGAATTATGAGTAGAATTTGCCAGAGGTGATTCCTATCAAGGTATGTGAGATCTTTCGTTTTGGATTGATTCACTCACACACCAAAAGTTATTTCAATTAAGGGGGTTTAGAATTGTTTACGTGATTAAAAGTGAATTCTTGATAAATCTTGTCGAATCCCTATAGGTTGAGGTGTTTGAGTTCCCATCAATGTGTATTGAATGTATTGATGATCCTAAGGGTTTAGGAATACAACTATGTAGGTTTTAGCGATTTAGGATCAGAAAACGAGAGAAGAAAGATGTTTAGGAGCATTTGGGTAGCACCGCGGAGGCGCCCCCATCTGTACCAAAAGGACTGGGACAGCGCACATGCAGAGCACCAGAAAGCAGCCTCAGACCAAGTGGGCTGGTGCGTTGCGCCCCAAATGCGCCTGGATCGGCATTTTTCACTCAGTTTTTGTAGTTTTGACTTTTTAAGTCTTTCTAAGGTACATTAACACATTCCAACGACTCTAATTACATCAAATGATTTCTAAACACCTAGAAATCATCTAATAACACAAATCATAACCTTGAATCCATAATCTAATACAAGGAAAATTAAGATCAAAGGCATGGAAATTAAGAGTCAAGTCTAAAGATAAGAAGCTAGTCCAAAACAAAGTTCTTAAAGGTTTTCAAGAGTCTTTACTAAACGTTTTGACTTCGTTTGAAGGCTCAAGTTTCAAGTAAAGTAAAGAGTAAAGAGGTTGAAGTCCTTCCTTAAAATAAATATAAGGGAACTTAGTATTCCTTAAGAGTTTATTTAAGACTCAAGTTTCAAGTTAAGAAAGGAATAAAGAGTTGAGTTCATTTCTGAAAATGTTGGACTGGAAATAACTATTCCCTAAAAGCTTATAAATGTTTTCACATTTAATTTAAGAGGAAACTAAGATTTCCCAAAAGAGTTCTGAACAAGAAAAGGGAACATTGATTTCAAGAGAGCTTTTTAAAGGTAAGTATTGAGAAATTATCTTAACCAAAAGAAAGGAAGTTGTTTCTAAAAGCACGAGTACATTTTGGGAGTAGTATTGAGTACCAATGTGGGGATAAGAGTTCATCTTAACTCAAGTCTTCATGAAAACCGTGCATACATCATAGGCATTAACTGACCATACTTTTTAGACGATCATGTAAGTTAAACTAGTGGATCCAATAAGTTAATGAGTTCTATGCAACAACCAAGTATAGGACAGTTCTTACAGCGTGGTACATTGTATCACCACTTACGCTGATAGTGGTGGTTTTCGGTTAGAGGATCTCCTATAGAAATCATATTACTTTATATAAGTAAAGTTGAGTTTGTTATTGCATTTTCTTTCTTTCTTTATTTCTTTATATATATATATATATATATATATATATATATATATTTATGAGTTGAGCAGAGCCAAGGTAAGTGTTTCTTCTTACTCTTTTCAAGCTTAAGTTTTGTTAGCATTCCAACTCGCATACCAGTACATTTGATGTACTTATTCCAGTTGGCCTGCATCATATTATGATGCAGATATATGTAACCAATATCAGCATCATCCAGCTATGCACTCGAAGTAAGTGGTGTGCCTGCTTGCATTTTGGAGGACACATTTACATTCTTTTCAGAATTTCTTTTAAATGATGTTGTGTGATCTTTGACAATATCCATCTTAGTATTGAAGCTTCATAGAGAGATAGTAAGTCAGCTAGTTTAGTTTGAGTCTCTCTTTATTTGAATTTCAGATATTTTTTGTGAGACTTAACTGCAATTTTTTGCCATGACATTTTTAAGTGTGTTTTATGTAAATGTTTCTCTCTTCATATTGAATTAAGTCTTCCACCGAGTTAAGTAAGGCCAAGGATCCGCTCAAGGCCAACAATGGTCATTGGGTGCTGGCCACGTCAAGAGTGTAGACTCGGGAGTGACACAAACAAGTTTAAATAATTTATAAGATCATTGAGAATAATTTATGGAACTACTCCAACATGAAATTGTTTAGCGAAAAATAAAAAGAAGAACTTTGGTTTAATTAACTTATATGCAATATAATGCTTATTGAGCCAAGTGTACCTATAAATTTAAAGGTGAAACTATTTAATGTGTTTTAATTGTGTGGCTCGTAAAAATTCTAATTGACACCTTTTGAATTGTGGAAAGATCACAAGCCATGTTTGAGATATTTAAGGGTTTGAAATTATCTAGCCTTTGTGAGGCTAATTGATCCTAAAATTACAGAATTGAGAAAGAAAGTTATTACTTGTGTTTTTTTCTTGGGTATGTTTCAAATAGTAGAGTGTATAGATTTTTTAATCTTGAAGATATTATTATAATATATTCTGGTGATGTTACTTATAATGAAAATAAATTCCCTTTTCATTCTAAAAATAGTACGGGCAAAAGGGTTGAACAAAATATCTTATCACTAGCATGTTTTTTTACTTGTACTTCAATTTTGAGACAAAATATTGATGATTTTCAGTTAAGAAAAAATAAACGAGCTAGAGAATAAGAAGATTTTTTCCCTAATTTTTATGTTTCTAATGTTAGAGATGAACCTTTCACCTTACAAGAAGTTTTATTTGACATGATTCTACTTTTTCGGAAAGAGGTTGTAAAGAGGAAATGGAATTCCAAATTTCTAATAAAACTTGGAAATTGATTAATTTACCATTGGGTTTTAACAACCGATTTCAATGGATTTTACAATTTTTTTTTGAAATGGAATGAATCTATTGATAAATATAAGGCTAGACTATTTGCTAAATGTTTTAAGAAACTAGAGGCCTATTGTTTTTTGATACTTTTTCTCTAATAACAAGAATTACATCCATTAAAATTATAATTATTATCGCTGAAAATTTTTTATTTGCTTATTCATCAAATGGGTGTAAATCTATTTTTAAAACCTTGAGACCATAATGAGGAAATTTATTTGGAACAATTGATTATTTTGTGAAGAAAGACAAAGAAAGCAAAGTGTCTAAACTTACTAAATTTTTATATGATGTGAAATAGACCCCAATGAAATGACTTGAAAAAGAATGAGTGTGATAAGTGATATATCACAAGTCTTGAAATAATTTATATGCTATTATTTGTCTACATATTCATAATTTATTGATCTTCGACTCTAAATTTAATGTGATTGATGAATCTAAAAAAAATTATTAAAAGTCATTTTGATGTGAAAGATCTTGGTGAGACAAATTTTATTCTTGGGATAAAAATTACAAGAACATGTGATGAAATTTTCTTTTACATGTCACATTATGTTGAGAAATTTCTTAAAAAATATAACTTTCTTGATTGCAAAGCATGTCGTAACCTCTTTTTACTGAACTTTTCATTTATTTCCTTCTCAAAATGAAAATGATTTGATAAATTAAAAGGAATATGCTAGCTTAATTGAAATTTTGAGATACATAATTTATTGCACTAGGCATGATGTTGTATATGTGGTAGGGATACTTAGTTGGTTCACAAGAAATCTAGGTAATGAACACCGACATGTTATAACAAGAGTTTATAAAATATTTAATTGGGACAAAAATTTGTAATCTGTTCTACAAAAAAGATAATGTTGTACTTGATGACATTCTTGATGTAGATTGAAAACTTTTTCAGGTAATTCATGTTTTACCACTAGTTACATTTTTAGTTTGAGTGGAGGTGCTATTTGTTGGAATCAAAATATCAAACAATAATTGTTAATTGTACCATAGAGGTTTAACTGATTGGTTTAGAATGAGCTTGTAAGGAAGCAAATTGGTTGAGAGATTTATTAATTATTTTGAATACCTTCTTTTAAAAAATCAATCCCTCATATTTATGTCAATTATTCTTAGGATAATTTTTTAAATCCTCTTAGTAATGCCTTAACAAGAGCATAGGCTTGGAATATATTGACGGGATGAGATTAAAGTCGATAAATCCTTGACTAATAAATGAGGAAACCCAATCAAAGAACTAGAGATCCTATAACCAAGTGCAATGGAAAAACGTAATAGATGATGAGTTGTTGTAAAAATGCACTATTTTCTATTCGCTCCCTATAATTTGAGTGGGTTGTTTTCTATGGTAAATTGTGGAGGTTGAGTTTAAAAACTCATAATGAAAAATATGTAGCATGTATGGATAGAGTGTTAAACTTATTAGAGCATTCTCGACAAATTTCACCTATCTAAGTATGGAAGTAGGCTGCTTCCAATAAGAATTCAAATTATTCTCAAAAGAACCCATGAAATCGGGATAGCACAAGGGCATAATGTGTTAACTTTTAAAGATTATAGCAACAACTTGATTATTATGTGTAATTAGTCATATTTTATTTCCTTAAGCAGCCATTGTTCAAGCCTAACACCATTATGACATTGGATTAAAACCTGTTATTTTACTAAGTGAATGTTCAATGTAGATGTTTTGCGGCGAACCTACACCATGGACATGGTTGACACTGATCGAATCATTGTTGGTCCCAATCGTACCTTTATTCCGATTAACTATGTTACATATCACTTTATAGAATATGCAAAAACTTCAATAGATTATAATTTCAAAATATTTAAAGAACTTAAAACCATTATATGAGAATACTTAATACATATAGTAAACGTTGGGCAAAAACATTTGAATAACTATTGAAACTATTTAACTTCCTGTCCATGAAGCCTTTGCTGTCCAAATATAGGTGATGGGAAAAGACCAACAACACCTTAAAATACTATCAAAACTAAACAATATACTGGAGTACTCCAAAAGCAATGGGGTCTCAGCGCAGATGCGGTAATCTCAATGGAATGCTTGTTAATGATCTGAAGTGCCTAAATTTGAATCATGAAATGATACAAGTGGAATGAAATCAGAATGTACAGCATGTAATAGTGCTATACAAAATAAATAATTGAACTGAAAGAGGTTGAATGTAACTTGGAAGTGTAGCTTGAGCATGAGGTAAAATCATTTAAGCTTTATAATATAAGATATGAAAAAACATCATATATATATACATATATATATATATATATATATATATATATATATATAACCCTCAGCCCGGTGACATGGCGCAATCACAAGCCTTAATAATATATATATTACCCCCCCCCCCCTCCTATGAATATTCATGCAATTTTTACAGCCTGTTTCCATGGACCAAAATTTTCAAACAGATCCCCTCTCAAACTAGGTAAACTTTCTTAGTTTTTTTATTATCACGGTTCACTCGCCTTAAGGTTACTCTGTACAATTGTTCTTCCTCTCACCGTTAAAATTTTCACCCCCTGTTTTGTCAGTATACAAACTCATGTACTTCTTTAAATTGTCTCCTACCAAGCCTGCCTAAATGGACACAACCATACTGGCTCCCTGTATGGATGAAAAGGAATTAAACCAATTTGTAATACATTGCATTACTTTTCCTTTTAATTTTGTATAAGCATAACTTGTACAATGGTGCCTTCTCACGCGTTTCATATTTACATCCATTATTATATTTGAAGCATTTTTGTAACAAATTACGATTCATAATTTTTCCCTTGAATTTTGGATAACAAACTCATGTTCTATTGTATTTTGTCTCCTACCAGGGCTGCATATATGGATGCAAAGGATTTAAATCAAATCCTGCCAAATACAGGTAGTCATTCGTACATTTTCCAATCACATGTTAGTCCCGGGATACTATTCATCTGTATATTGATATCTACCAGTGAGTTTCATATTTTCATATTCTATTCTTTGTGATCATTTTAAACAAAAGTAGCATTCCACTTTGTTGATCGCCAGGACGCCCGCTATCGCCGGAAATCAACAGACTACTATGGACCCAACAAAACATTCAAAAAAATCTGGCTAATCTAGGAATACATACATAAGTTTAAAACTTGCATCATTCATTTGATGTCTCACCCTCACTCCATTCTTTGAATTTCATTCACCCCTTAAACCGTAAACCAGTATCTCTAATTTTTTAACAACAATAGTATTCCACTTTGGTGATAACCAGGATTCCCTCAATATACGCACATCAACTGACTACTATGTACCCAAAAGAACATACCAAAAAACACGGGCAATGCAGGTGTACATACATAAGTTTAACCCTTGCATCATTCATTGGATGTCTCACCCTCAAACCTTTTCCCCAAAATTAATTCACCCCATAAATGGTAAAGCAGTTTCGGAAATATATACACACGCAGGAATGAAACAAATTTTGAAAGAACCGCACCCACTCCTTCAAATCTAACCTCTCCTACGGAACTGCAAGGTAACTCCCACATTATAACTTTTGCTTCTTTATTTCAACTTCTTTATCGTTGGTCATAATTAATATTGTATCCTTCTTATTTCTTAAATATAACTACCTCGAACTCCAGTGGAACGGGCATACGCGGACCTAATAAAATTGTGAATCAACTATCTGTGGAGACAGCACACCCATATTAGGGCCTTCATCCATTCCACAAACCTTCAAGAACCATCAGGACCTAATTAACAGTGGTTATGGAACGAATGCCTTACGTTTTAATATATTCTTATCTTTTGTCTAACTTATAACTTTGTTTCCCTATTAGTTCCCATACCTTTCCTAACCCACTAAGATAGTTAATGTTGGTATTGTGTTGACAATAACAATTTATTTTGAACTACTCACTTCCTATTATATTTGTATTACGTTACAATTTGGTTTATAATGATATATATCCTTTAGTAGATCTATTGTTCCTTTATGAACATCATTTTACCCGTACACGGTGTCACAATGCTCATTACGTACTTATTTAATTTATTTATCAAACATATCTACTTTCACCAACAACATTTTATCAGAATTTTTAGACCAATTTATTAAATCAACTATTACTTAATGTAAATAAGAACGTTATCCAGCTATATAATATGTTGATTAATCATCCGTCGATACCATTCTATTGTTCTTGACACGAGCCTTTCAAAGTTCACATTACCGCGCGTAACATTCCAAGCTTGGTTGGATTAAAAGACTTTCTACTACTGCAACTACAAATTTCTCTATTCATTTTATTTTTGGATCGCAATTTCACACAGGTTACATAAAATGATATGTTCAACACCAACTTTGTTCTTCTGTGTAAATTATTGACATCTGCTTTCCCCACAGTGAAGGTGATTCCAAAGCGGGTTGTTTGTGGAATGTATAAAAGTTTTCTATTACTTCGTCTTCATATTGATTATACAGAATCATTCCATATTGCCTCATAAAACTCTTTGAGCTTCATTTTCTTATGAATGTACTTGCCAAAGAAGGTGCTTATGCTCTCCGACCATTGAGTTCTTGATATTCTATCCATAAAATTGCCTGTCATGTAAGCTGGAATTCTTTTTTTTGCAGACCTCATACAGTGACTGAATTCATTCATTCTCTTTCTCATCAAATTGGCTAACAATCTCCCCCCCCCTCTTAAATCAAATTGCTCATCAGTTACCGACTTAAATGTACACTTGCTGAATCTTTTCATAAATTTCTCATGCAGTATTTGTACATGGAAAAGTATTTCCATGATTATATTCCAACATATGAAACCATAAAAAAGTGAATTCAACATGGGAAAACTTCATCCATAGCTAATTTGAGTGACTTATCTTGAACAGAGATCATCGCTTTGGGAGCTTGCCCACCCCCAACGCTAAGTTGTGTGTTCATTAACGACTCCTTCTCTGAAAGCTTATGAGATTAACATTATTTTACCTGCACAAGATGACTAAATACTCATTTGGCACACTATATACACTCAAACCTTATGCCAAAGAACAACCACTATCCTGTTTTCTTTGATTGCCCTCATGAAACTTGCATAAGTGCTATGACAGTAAAAATACACATATCTTTATTATGTAAAACACTTGTATACCTCATGATTTTATGAGACTGGCTTCTTATTTAATAAAATTAGAATTATTTTAAGTTAAAACGCTAAATTACAGTAACATATGAATTGGAAACATCTTTAAGAATATCTTCCAATCTCCTAATCCAACAAAATTTGTGAAGTAACCTTTCAACCTTAATTTTACATGGTCCTGTGAAACTCCACGTTTTTATTCCAAAAGTATCATTTGTTACTGCATCTTCAAACTCTCTGAAATTGAAATTACAAAATTGTATGCTTAAAAAAGGTTACATGGACGACTCCAATTTGAAATAAGATCATCCACGTTTATAAAATGTGTATAATCGAAGTTCATTAATTTACAAATATCAAACAAAATATAGTATTAATAAAAAATTTGCACACTAAATCGCACAATTTTAAATTATATTTTTATGTGGTCTGGGGATGAATCAATAAACTATTAAAATCTAATCCATCATAGTAGATCATATTATTCAAATATTTCCCAACTATTGACAACAACTATAAAGTTTAGAGGCAAGACAATTTCATGGACTATTTTTGTATCACCGTGTTTTCCCTACCGCTACATGTAATTGGATTAGATAGAGTTAGAATAAAACGTTAACAACTAAATGCTTTTTTTTACCCTAAGTCCAATCTATGCAAACGCTCATGCCTCCTTTTTTTTTGTAAACCTCACAAGTCTATTTTAAAGTAGAACATCATAGCATCGGTGTGACTATGTGAGCTTAGTTTGATTCGCATAATAATATATATGCTAAAAATCAGGGCAATCCAATCCCAAAATGGAATACAATTTCAACCCAATAGTTAAACCTAACTACCTATTTAATATTACAAACAAAACTCTAAAGTTGTGACTAAAGAACAAACAATGCTATTATCAAATAATATCTCGCTTCCTAACATCTCTATCTAAACACAACGCCTGCACCTAAAAATTGTTCGAAATTGTGCCTCTTCATAATTTTGCTTCCAAATAATTATATCTCATTCGAAATGTTGCGAACCTCTTTTCAAAACAATGCCATTCTAAAGAATGCGTCACTTCCTAACGTCTCGTGCTAAACACAAGGCCTGCACCTAACCGTTGTTCCAAATTGAGCCTCTTCTCATTTGTGCTTCCAAAAAGTTGTGTCACATCCGAAAGGTTGCAAACCTCTTTTAAATTCACTCAATGTCTATATAATTCCTAGCATACTCCAAGATACCCTTCACATTAACCCCTCTATGCCTTCTTTTTAAAAGAAATATTTGATCTTTGTTTAATGTAAAGTTGCTTCAAACATATTCACTGCTTTCAGATTTGAATTCTACAAGGGATTACCGGTTGGTTAAGGCACGAGTTTGATGGATGTGGGAGTTTAAAAGCTACAAGATAAGCAATGAGATGAAAAGTACGGACGTAATATTTATTGACGAAAAGGTAATACTCATTTGATTACAACTTTATACCTCATTGGTGGCCAGGTTATTGCGGATGCAGTTACCAAATAACACATAACAGGGAACTTTTGGTACGCAATTATATGGAAGTATCAAGTAAATCGGTTTAGTGCTAATTTAGTTGAAGGATTTGTGATCATTATCAGGAATTTTAAGGTTGCTGAAAGTATGGGTGAATATAGACCGGTACAATCTTATGTTCAAAGTGAGGAACTCCCATACCTTTGCTTCCTTCAGTTGTCCAGGAAAGAACCTCCCCATGAAGGATTCTTTGAAACAATTCCTTCTTGTAGGTAGTTCATCCTAAGCTCTGCTCTTCTTCTATTGATCAAATCATGTTCTAGCCACACTCTTTAGTTGATACGCAGCCAATTCAATTCTCTTAGCATTAACCACAAGCATTACCTCAAATACATTCTTCAATTCTTTTACAAAGTTTTCAAATCCTCAGTAATGCTTGATCCGATGAATCTAGGAGGATTCATTCTCAGAAACTCGCGAACCCTCGAAGTGTCAACCCCTTCTTTCCTAGATCCTCTCTTTTTACCAAGTTGGTTGGATATTACTTGACTTAACATCCCGATAGCTTCCCGGTATTCAGTTATAGTAACCTCTCCTTGGGGTTAAACATTTGGTGCATTTAGAACTTCTTGTTCCTCAACATTTCTTGGGGATGGTCGACCTTTGACTTCTCTTCATGGAGAATGAATTAGAGAGAGACTTTTAGAGATAAATTTTACGCACGAAAGAATATTAAAGAAGTAAAACATTCCTAAATGTTGTAGCCTCCTAATCATAGATGTGGCGTTCTTCACACCCGTCACATTCGTGGAGCACCCACTAGAATTAACATGACGTACTTGACCTCTCGGAGGTCTTATACAAGTCCATAGTTATCATTCATCGCATTGTTATAGTAAATTTAGCAGGAAAACTGAAAAACTCATCATAGCACATCATATGCTAGAAAACATCACTTCATTTATATATAAAATATCATATTACATACTTAGACTCTAAGTTTCTTTTCCATCTTAGACTCAACAATATTGAAGTACATTAGGAACACGATCCCTAAAACATAATCATAAGTATACAACATTATAAAACATAACAGTAAACATAAGTAGGGAATCCTTGGAATTTAAGGATCCCTTTCCTTGAGCTTGGGAATCATCTACCAAGCTCATGAATCGTATAGACATCCTTTAAGCATATATAACCTACACTTTGTACAAAAAGGAGAAAAGAATGGAATTAGTACAAGAATGCACTAAGTATGGAAACCATGCATTTAAAAGGGACATTTTCTTGAAACATACTTCACGTATTATTGAGTAAATGTTTATAAAAACTTTGAAAAATTTCTTTATATAATTCACATACTTCATATAGACATATTCAAATTCCAAACATCATAAAAAATCACATATAGAATTTCAATAATTTTTTAGGTAACTTTACAGTGAGATCTTTAACTTTGTGCAACGCATAACCTTAGGCTACAAAGAAAGCATACATACAACCTACACAAGTCATCACATATCATCATATAAGTATAACACATTGCAAGTCACCTTCAAGTCAAGGTCATAAGACATTACAGTAAGCTCTAGTCATTATGCACATATATTTATTTTGCTTCACCTAGAACCTTATGAAACCTTACTCATAATCCTACTATAGGTCTACTAGTGCAAGTATATGTGAAGACCCATTACCTAACACACACTTATTAAACCTATCATAAGACCGCAAGTCTTAACACACAATTAATATATCCATATAGCAAGCGAGGACAACTTCATTCACGTCATCAACCTTCATCATATAGTAATTAAGACCAAATTAGTGCATATCATCTCATAATGTAAACACTAACACAATTTCATTCAACAGAACCACATTCATAGACACATTCATTTAAACACCTTCCTAGGACTTCCCTCAAGTGTCACTTGTGCAATGCATAGGTGAAGTCCCATACCCCCACCTACACTAAGAAACTACCCTTAGGTTATCCTAGTTAGAGTCCTTACTTTACTTCCATTGTCCATTTTACTTTAGGGAAACTATAGCCTTAACCAACACTAAGAACATAGGTTCTAAACATGGAATTTGGTGTTGTAGATCCTTACACCAACGGAAGGTGTTCCACTTAGCCAAAGTAGAATTTTAACATACATCCTAGCATCCTAAGTGAATTAACTTTTCTAGATCTTATGTGGCAAGCATAGTTTATGGAACTAAGATATAAGTATGATACATCTAAATTCCATTTGGTAATTGGGGCCTCCTCTCATGAGAAAACATGGGTGAACCTTCCTCAAAGGGAATCCACCACCTCATGTGGATCCATAGCTGAGTATTCCTCTAAGGGAATTCAACACTCTATATGGAACAAATGCTGAATCTTCCTCCAAGGAAAGTCAGTACCTCTCATTGTCAAGTTCACTCGGTGCTAAGATACTTTATTTATAATCCTTTATTAATATTCTTAATAAAACATAGGCTTAGGATATTTGTTCCTCATATGCTTATAGCATATTCAAGCACGTACCTAGTTTTAGAGTATTCTTAGGCACACCTTTCAAGGCCTCTCTATTTACTAGATCATTATTCATGTGTGTGTGTACTTATATGTGAGCAAACCTTTCACATAACACATAAATGTCACACATGTTCATATAACAATGCATAAGTCTATAGGTATAACTATATGAGCAATCCTTTTCTTATAAACCCACTAAGACACTATGCACGTTCATACTTCATCATATCATATATTTCATATTCATAATATGCCTATTCATTCATTTTCATGTACATAAAAACCAAACCTAGGAACTATACTATCAGGGTACACATGTGCAATAAATAGACAAGGTCCCATACTCTTGACCATACTAGTACACCAATAAAGTCATCCTAGTTAAGGAATACAGAGCATACTTCACATACATATACTTTATATGCATATTAGTAGACACTAGTGAATATGAGAACAACCTTTCATTAGACACTGTGATCCTATACAACTTGCAAACATGTATGAAATATGAATGTGTATGTAGATTGGTTGACATGATCACATAATGGATATCAACAACATGTTGATGATGCCACCCTCTTAGACCATAATACACTTACAAGCATAGACCACACAACACACAATAGCATAGAAGGCAAGTCAACTTAATATTACACTTAAGACTCCTAACTTTTGCTATTTATGCATTCATATAAGGGTACATAGGTAACAGATTATTAACCATTTTAACTCATCAATTGAAGATCGTACACTTTAACCTAACATAGATATACACATGCTTATACCATGTCCATACAACCTAGATCACAACTAGAATAGGAAAGTAGGCATAAGCTTCATAGTATGATCATCACAACCATACACTCATATATTCATCAATTTTCCTTTAAGACCATAATACACTAATATATAATGACAATAAAGTAAAAACCGACACCATAAGTGGACCATACCACACAATGCCTATATACAAGGGTTCATCAACTACCAATACTATAAGAAAACTAGAGAGAAAGAGTCATTCTTACCAATTCATCAAACATTGATCATCAATGATCAATACACCTTTTGATCAACAATTAATGTATAGGGCAATATCTATATGTACTTAAATCATGAAAGAAATAATGCATAAGTCACTACAATATCATACTACAACATGTACACTACATTACTAATACATTATAAACTAGAGAGACATAGATCACTTACTAGTATTCCTTGTTTTGATCATTATGATCAACATTAATAATATACCACTAATACCAATATAGGGCAGTAGCTAAAGACATAATAATTAATACTAAATCATGCTTCATCTGCCCTAAATTGAGATCACATTACATACATAATATTATCAATCGATGGACTAGAAGAAACTAGATCAATGCATGCCAGTACTTCTTTACTTTGATAATAAAAGATTCCTATCCATAAGTAAAATATTATATTAACCTAAAACAATAGCTATAATCATCTTCACCTAATTGAATTCAACATTTAATCATTAAAAGGGCAATGTTACAGTGAACTCCTAAAAATTTAAACTAGGTATGTTCAAATCTTCATATATTTATCCACATGATTCCTTCATCATCAATTCATCATGAATTCACGTAAACAACAAGAGATATAACAAATTAAATGTAATAGCAAAAATTTACCAATAACAAGCTACGATCATAATGCCCATGCAAGGGCTAAATCAATTTTGGGAAGGGACATGGGTTCACAATGCAATTGGATTGTTTTTCAAGTTAAAACCATCACATTATCATCAATTCATTATGATTAAGACATTAAAACATTTTGAGAAAGAACCCATTACTAGATTAAAAGATTGAGTGTTTGATTATGAAATCTCTTTGAAAACTTTGAGATTAACTCTCTAGATGGAAGGATAACTAGAGATGAAGGATCTCCATACATTTGTCTAGTTGAAAACCTATAAAACTTGATGAAGAAATTATAGAAATACAGGCTCCAAGCTGTTCTTGAGCTTCACCTTCAATGGAGGTTTCTAGGGATAATACTTTTTGACGGAAAGTCTAATTTGTGTAGAAGGGATTGTTAAAGGGGTGATCACGTTTTTGATCTCTTATATACACCCAAAAATAGATAAATAAATCAAGTAGGGTCAATTTAGGACATGAGGTGAATTTTCCATTCACCCCTTTAATGGAACAGTCGCATGGCAGAAACTGCAGGCCACCATCTACGGGCCGTTTGTGGATTCAGCCGATTGGACCTTGGCCTGTTCTTGGTTTGATCCTTGCGCAGGATAAGTTTCCATTGACGAGAACTAATCAACGGTCCATTGGTTAACAAACTACGCATCGTTTGGTTCAGTCGATTGACACTACCAATGTAGTGTATCGAGAGTCCTTGGATCCTTGTGGGTTCTTTTGCGGGGTCCTTGAGAAGCGTACTCGAACATTTTAAACGTAAATATGTAAATTTATATGTCAAGGAAATTGTATGCAATTTTCAACCAAAATTCACAAATAAAACACATCCAAACATGCTTGGCCCCATCAAGACATACTTGAACATTTCAAGGGCTAACTTTCCAATGTCTTAGACGTTCTTGGACGTTTGACCTTCAAACTTAAAGAAACTCCGTATACTGCATATAAACATTACTAAAAATCATTTTCAGACTTCAAAATCTCATGACATAAAAATATAAGCACATATAGACACATAGGTGACTAGTTATCGAACATCTTGGTCGTCCCTTGACGTTTGACTTCCAAATCACCTCAAACTTTACACACTGCCTCAAAACCATATTATAAGTAATTTTAGGAATTTATCCCTTATGACAAACATGTTAGGATCTAGACACCCTAACTCATTTTTGGGGTTTTACAACACTAATGACTAAGACTATACAGAAACAACTTTATAGACTACCTAGGACTCTTGAACTCTTGGCTCTGATGCTAAGTATGTCACGGCCAGAGCCTACACCTTGGACGTGGTCGGCACCCAATGACTATTTCTGGTCTTTAGTGAACCCTTGGAATAGCTTACTTAACTCAGTGGAAGATTATGTTAAACTCAAATAATGAATTAAAGACATCTTCATAAGAAAAGTTAATAACTTGTCTTAGCCAAAATGACACTTTATTCTCAATACTGTAACATACACAGTTTAAGATAAAGGAGACTCCAAAAAAAAACCACTACAATGTCTATAAAGCCTCTAAACTGACTGAAATGGATGTTGGGACAGACCCCACAACATCCTAAAACTAAACTAGTAAAGAAAATGAAAAGAATGTCCTCCGGAATGAAAGGAGGTTCACCACTTAATTTGGAGATCAATCTGGATCAACGAAGTGCTGCGTGCGGATCTTGGTTACCTCTGTCTGCATCATAACACGATGCATGCCAACTGGCATCAGTACGTTGAATGTACGACTACGCGAGTTGGAAACTAAACAACAACTTAAGCTTGAGGGGATTAAAATAAACTTACCTTGTATCTGCTTACTCAAGAATATACTCAATTCAAAGTATGCATATAAATCAATATAAAAAACATATGATATATACAAAGCTTATAAAACAATAGAACATCTTGGCTCGTTAAATAAATGCAAGAACAAACTCAACTTTACTTATATATGAAAGCAATATAACTTTTGTGGGAGATTCTCTAATCGACAACCATCACTTGAGCATAAGTGATGATACAACGTTTTAGCTTACGCTTTTGAGGACCATCCTTTACCTTGTCATTTGTATAAGACCTTACTTAGCTTAGTGGATCAACTAGATAAACTTACGTGATCCTCTGAAAAGTATGACCCATCAATTCCCATTATGCCTTCATGGTTTACATGGACACTTGAGTTAATATGAACTCTCATCCCCACATCAGTGCTCAATAATACTCCCAAAACATAATTTATATTATACTTTTAAGAAAACTTCCTTTCTTTGGGTTGATATAATTTACTGAACCCTTTAGCTTTAAAAACCTCCTTTTAATAAACAATGTTCCCCTTTTATGTTCAAAATTCTTTTGAAACTATTAGTTCCCCTTTAAATTAAATGTGAGACTTTGATAAACCTTTAGGTAATACTTAGTTCCCATATAACCTTTGAGAAATGTACTTGACTCTTACTTTTTACTTGACTTGAACTTAATTCTTAGAAAATACTTAGTTCACTTATAGTTTTTGAGAATTTAACTCAACTCTATACTTTTTCTCCACTTGTAAATTGAGCTTTAAATCAAAGTTAAAATTATTGTTTAAGACTCTTTGAAAGCTTCAAGAACTTACATTGACTTGCTTCTTAACTTTTAAACTTGACTCCTAACTTACTTGACTTTCCTTGAATTGAATTATGGGTTCAAGGTTAACGATCTCATTTGTATGGATGATTTCATAATTTTTATATGTACTTTTCAATGATGGAATCAACTAGGAATGATGGGTACATCACTTATGAACTAGTACGAAAAGATAGGGAAAGAACAGAGTCTCAAGGGGGTTGTGTCGCTCTCAGAGGCGCGGAGCACCAGAGCTTGACGAACAAACAGTGTCCTCAAGGACTCTGGCTTGCACGGAGCACCACAGCCTAACGGACAGAGTCTGTCCTGAGGGGCTATGGTAGGCGCGGCGCCCCAGGGCCTATCAGGTAGATTTTCCAACTTTTCTTCTCCGATTTTCAACTCTATAACCTACCAAACTTCGATGGATCTTCCCCCAAACACATAAAGTAATTAAATTATTCAATACCCAATATATTAGACCCAAAAACAGTCCGGAAACATGAATCAAAACTACTAGATACGAACTACAATTTAACAAACAAAAATTTCACAACTTTCGTCAAGAACTCCCATATTAGCATTCCATATACACTAACTTTCTGAATTTAAAAACATTGGGTGTAAGTGAAAGGACACAACATCGAATGATCTCACATACCGCGATACAGATCACCCCCGACGAAATCCACGCAACGATTGTGGCATTTCTTGGACAATTCTTGATCTTCCTCTTCTTTTCTCTTTTCTCCCAAGCCCTAAACATCCTAGGTTTTTCCAAAACTTATTTGGGACTTGGTTTTACCCCTAATATAACCTTAAAATGAATTAGGAAATAGTAGGTTGAAAAGATAACTTTACCCTTACTCAAATCTTCGTTGGAATTTTTCCTCAGTCGAACATCCCAACTTCCGAAAGACCTATCTACCTTATACGACATTGGATTTTTGCAAACTCAATGGCAGTGGAAAGATATTCCTAAGGGCTTTACATCCATATAAAAAACTCATACCAACTTTTCATAAGATGGAAGTTATGACCGTTTCAAAATGACAAGAACTTACTTTTAAAAGCTTGAAATTTTCCAGATTTCCCTACTTACTCCCAAAATTGATTATTCTTGGCTTCTTAGCTTACTCTTAGTTAATTTAAGTTACGAGATGTTACAAAGGTGTTGAAAAAATTGAACTCCTCCATACAAAAAAAGATGAAAAAAGAGAGGAAAAGAACGAATATAAAAATCTATTTTGACCACCTTTTGTATGAACTTGAATGTAGTTGTTCTTAGAAAAACTTGGGTCTCGATTTGATCAATACCAATGACTTGCATAATGCTCTCAATCGAACAAACATGAATGTATGACTATAATGAATTCAAATGAAGTTTCATAGGCAATACGTGAAATTTTTGCATCTCATTGTGATTAGCCAATTATCAATTTGAGTTTCTTGCGAGGAACATTGAACACTAGTAAAAGTGTGGAGTCTTGTTTGACTTTTGAGTCAATGCCTTGAATCATGAGCTTATCGTGTACCATGTATGATGACACCTCAAATTTGCTCTGTTGATAAAATTTACTAAGTTATCTAATCCAGTTATATGACAAAGAATATTTTAAATAGTGTGAACCAATTTGACATAGACCTGTTTGTGACTTACCTTGTGGCTGTGCAAACCTCTTTTGAACACCCTTTGAACCTTGCCTTTATTTGGAAGAAACTTAAAATAACATGACCTTTCTTTATGCACTATCTATAATTCTCTTGATTTGTGGTTGATTTAATAGCCAACTGAAGCGAAAAGATTAAGTTGGGAGTGTGGTAAAAAGAGAAGGCAAGTCAAGAATTGCAAGGAAGTCTCCCATAACCCATGGTGTTTGGTAAAAAATTGAACCCCCCCATAAAAAAAATAAAAAATCCATGGAATGTGAATAAAGGGATGACTTATGAGCACAAAAGTAAATATGAAAGAAGGAAAAAGGAAGTGTTCTGAGTAACATATTTCTTGAGGATAAAAGTCATTGAGACCATACCTTTGTACTTAATCTCATTACGAGCCTTGAAACGACCTTTTTGTTCTTGAATGAGCTGAATGAAGGTTGATTGAAAAATATGGACAAACCTATGCGTTAATGTATGATTGTGTTCATCTTTGTGATTGTCAGCATTGAAATTGATTCCAGAACTTTAAATTGTGAATCATTGTGTGTGAATATGGAATCATTCTTTATGTGACGGTATTTGATCACTTTTGTTGAGATTGAACATCTATTTGAAGAAAGTATCATGAGCTTGAAAATCTTTGATAATGGTGTATCACAACTTGATCCTTTCAGTGCACAATTGATCCTTGCAAGAGTAAGTTGAGTCTTGTTGTGTGCATTAATGATTGAGTATTGTGTAGCACTATTTGAGACATCCTTTTTGAACATTTGATCTTTAGTATTACTTGAGGACAAGCAAAACTTTAAGTTGGGGGTGTTGATGAGTCCACGATTGGGACTCATTTTGGGCTATATTTTGATTGGTTTAGTGTCCTCAAACGCCCTTATTGTCTCAATAACTTAAGAAATACCTTGAGTTTCAGTTATTTAGAGTTAGAGAAAAAGGCGTGGACAAAATTGCGCAAAAAATAAAGAAGGTAATTGAAAGAACGAAGAAATGAAGACTTGAGGAGCGTCAAACCCATTCTGCAAGTCGCCAAATGGTCTTATCCTAGCCTAAAGTTTCATTAATCTGAGCCCTAAAGGAAATTATTAGATCGACGGTTAAAAGGAGTAGTCGGCGTGTCGGGGAGCGTTTATTTAAAGCAGTACTATGTCGCCGAATGATAAAAAATACGAAGATGCTGAAGGCTAATGCAAAATGGAGAATGAGTATACCAAAGGGCGGTGATCCCAAATAACTGTTCCGAGTGGTCCTTCGCAATATAACTTTTTGAAAACTATAAATACTCATTAATATATTTTCGTTTGGAATTAAAAATTTTATCTTTGAATAGTATTTTTCAGACTTTGTTTCTGTTTTGTCCTTTTTAGAGCATTCGGGAGACTTTATTCTTGAACCTTCAAGGCTCACAACTTCAAGAAATTAGAAGTGGGTCTTGAAGAATCTTCATCCTTAGCTCATGTAGATCTATTTTGTATCGTACCTATTTCAAGGAAACACCTTTTTATATACTATGTGTAGCTAAAACCTCAATTCTTGGGGTGTGATTATGTAAATATGACCTAAATTTACTACTGAGCCTTGCTAATTAGTAGTTATTTTACTGTGTAAATGTGATTTCGTTTAGATTTTTTGTTTGAACTTAATGAAATTGTAGTTGCAAATATGTTTTATCATCGTATCTCGGGCTTGCTCGAGAGAGAGGTTTTTAGACCAAAACTACTAAATCGGTAGGCGGTAAAAATTGGGTTATTGTGGATTCAGGTTGGGAGTGTGAATCCTAAACCCTCTCCAACACTTTCAGCTCAAGAGAGTGAATGGGCTAAGGCAACGGCTATGCATAGCGGTTTCTCGGTGTTCGAGAGCAACATAGTTTATACGGGGTAAGTTGCTCTAGAGAGAATTTACCCCACTAAAGCCTAGCGTAGTCACAAATTTTCAACAACTTATTAGTAATAGCATCTACACGGCTTTTCATTTAATCTCATATTCCTATCACATCCCAAGAATTCCATCTCCGTATTATTCTCACTTATTTTTGTTGTTTTTAGTGGTAACTTGCCTACAAAACATTCCACTTTTAACTGACACTTGTTTCACCCCTTTTGATTTATTATGTTTTCAAAATTGATAATTTCTTTTAGCTATGACTAGCATGAGTTAATTTTTATTTGGCTAATTTATTCTCAAAACCACTCATTTCGCACTCTACCCCAACACCTGGACTAACTATCGTCGATGCTTATAATTTGATGAAAATGTCTTTGATGAAGTTGATAAATACTACTCAATTACTCCTTGATATTATATACAAGTTGCACAATTATATTATAAAACCTACGAAAACGACATGTATTACAACTCAAACGTGGTTGTGTAATTATACCTATAAGTTAATGAATAATGGTAATTAATTCAAATTGTATCTATGTTACCTATTTAACTAGTATATGTTGGCTTATTCACATAATTTTCTCTATTAAATTTACTCCTTTCGTCTAGCCAAATGCTTATATTTTAGTCTAACTATTACAACCCTAAGACCATGTCCATCGAAATTCATTACTTTAGTATTTATCCACCCTACCTCACATAAGAAAATTACATTCCCTCTTAATTGAATAACTTTGTTCGTATAATAATAACTATTGTTGCTTAAATGTTTGATTGAATCGACAATAACTTTCTTATGGATTGTTCATGTAATAGGTGTGTGTTTATCGAGATACCTATATAGTAAAAATATTATTACTTTCATAGTGAAAAAACCTAAATCCCAAACTAGAACGACAATAACCAAATTGACAATTAGTTTTTTCCGTTTGATTTGGTTTAATTTTAGAAATTTAAAAGCCAACTAAATTGGTTTGATTTTCACCAATAACTAATTCATTTCGAACCAGGAATACCCCTATTACAGCTGTAATAAATAATTATACTAGGATAAAATATATTACACTTTATAGATGAAAATGTTAGATTAAAAGATGATCCCATATACCAGTTCGATATCCAATCTTTTGTTTTATATTTCTCTTACTTTCCTCGATAAGTATTTAATTAAGTCAAACATACTGATGATAATGTACTAATCATAGTTTGACCAAATTCAAAATAGTATTACATAGATCACTTGTAATTATCTTACAAGTAATCTTATTGCATACATATTTCTACCTTCGATATATCGTCAATATATAGAACTTATAATCGATAAGGACTTAACACATGAAACATAAAAAAATATTAACACATGGAACATAGGTATCTTCTCATGATCACAAAATTACACATTGTTCCTAAAACAATCGAGTACTGACATTACGGTAATAAATGGATTTTTAGTCTAATTATACCTTACAAGGTAGCTCATAAGAAGTAGATATCTGAAGGTCATATAAGAAAGCCGCATATCCCTATTTCATCTAATGTGAAACTCATCAACAATTGCATATTATAAAATATGCGTACTGATAAAATTCAGGATTAGGTCTTGAAAAATGTACTTACTAATATAATTAGTAATTAGGTTTAGCACATTATAATCTTTTATAAATTATTATTTAGCTATTATAACGACATCAAGAACAAAAACACAAAAAAAAATGAACTTCAAAAATTGTACGTACTAATATAAATAGAGTTTAGGTCGTGAAATAATGTAACTTCTGAAATTATGGGTTAGATCTTTTGTAATTGCAAGGCCTGAAACACCAATAAAATGAACTGGAAGAAAATATATGTACTAATAAAATTAATTTTGAAGTCTTAAATAATATAAATTCTAACAAATTAGTGTTTATGTATTGTAACTTCAAAACCTAAAACACCAAAACATTAAATTTGAAAAAATATATACGTACTAAGCATATTAGTATTTATGTCTTAGTAAAATATAACTTATAAAAAATTAAGATTAAAGTATTTTAATTTCAAGGCATAAAACATCAACAAATTAAAACAAAATTTTTAAAAATGTACATACAAATAAAATTTGAATTTAGGTCTTGAAAAAATGTAACTTCTAATAAATTGTGATTTAGGTCTCGTAAATGAATATCAAATATAGGATATAAAATATTAATTTTAAACATTGCATGTAAAAGACATTTTTTTCTATATGTATGGATTCTCGTATGCATCCACAATCCATACTAATTAAC
This sequence comes from Solanum lycopersicum, assembly GCF_036512215.1. Classification (NCBI taxonomy): domain Eukaryota; kingdom Viridiplantae; phylum Streptophyta; class Magnoliopsida; order Solanales; family Solanaceae; genus Solanum; species Solanum lycopersicum. The sequence continues at coordinate 54,903,288 of NC_090806.1, read as the reverse complement.
TATAAATGTTTTAACTAATAATTTCAAATCCATTAAATTAAATCTCTTTTGATATACTATCAAATTTAAACCTATTGTTTAAATTTTGAATCTGTCATTGAGCTCAAATTGATATAGCTAAAGCCTTCAAGATAGTTTAGTCATTCAACAATAAACTTATTCAAATTTCCTTCTTGGAATGAAAACTTTTCTAATAAATGTTTGCGTCCCAAAATTCTCAGTTACCTTATATTCCCTCTATATATAAGAAGTAATCCCCAGGGTTTACTTTTGGCTGTTGAAAATCCACAACAACGTCCAATGACATACATCTACATGAATCAGGTAAGTAAATTTCCTCTTTATAATCTGTTCATTTGTACTATTGTTTAGGGTTCAAATAGTTGTTCATAGTTCTAATAGAGTTTTATGTGGAGAATTTGATGTTGTGTTTCTATTTGATGAGTTTAACTGCTTTGATATCCTTTACTTGATTCAAGAGTGTTCTGAAAATAAGATTTTCTATCTCCACAAGGTACGGGCAAGGTTTGGGTAAGTTGTTGTTTTAAGATGAGTTTAATTAGGCTAAATTAACATTTTTCTGAAACAATTCTACTTCTTAAGCTTTCCTGAGCCAAGGGTTTATCAAAATAATCTCTCCTGGTTAAGGACGCAAATAACTTATGCACTTCAAATCAAATAATTTATAAAAAAAAAGTACTTTTGGTGAAAAACAATTTGTGTTTTGTGTTGTATGTGCTCAAAAGGACTTCTTATTTCTACCACACACCTCGAAAGTACAAAAGAGTCTATCCAAATAGGCTACCAGAAACATAAGAAATCCTATTCTTCCAATCATCCTGATATTTCTTAAAATTTCATTGATTACGTCTATCAAGAATGGAACAATTGTGAATGTAATATATTTCCATGATTATAAAGAATGACTACAGAGAAAATGGCTTGTCTTAATTGTTGATCATTAAGGAATCTTGTAATTTGAATAAGGAAACCAACTGTGTATCCCGTTCACATTCTTTTTTCTTATGTTGTTTCTCATTTATTCTTGCAGGTTCTCATTCTTGGTCCCTCTTGTTGTCGTCATTTTCGTCATCCTTCAGCCTAGGTTCATCTTTCCGAAGTTTCCCTATGCACTTTTATTATATTTTTCAGCTCATGCATATTCTTTGTAATGAGATGTGAATGTTGTAGAAAGTTGAAGTCTTCATCCATATCAGTTTAAGTCTGCATTCTTTAGTTATTATTGGTTAGTTCAACATTATCAAAAGATCTAAAGTTCAGATACAAAAATCAGAATATCAAAATAGTTGCATTACAGTGCTCCAATTTGTTTCTAGATCAAGATATTGAATACCCTTTCGTATAAAGGTAATAAGATCACCGTGAGGATAAAAATCTACTTCCTCTTAGTGAACAAAGGGAATATAACAATTCTTACATAAGAACACAATGGAATGAATTCTATTTCCTCCTCGTGCTCTTGTTACCTTTGTGCAAAAGGGTATTCATCATCTCGGACTAGAAACAAAATGACTAATTTTATGCAAACATTTTGATATTCAGATATTTGTATTAGAGATATAACTCTCTTGATAACTCTAACACTAATCAATAATAATTAAGAAATGCAAAATAACCAATATGGATGAAGATTTCCAACTTCTACAGCCTTTGGATCTCGTTACAAAGAATATATATGGTCTGCAAAATATATTTTAAAAGTATGAACAAATGTTTGTGTCCCAAAATTCTTACTTACCATATAATCCCTCTATATATTCAGGTGTAGAAGTTAAAAGCAATCCCTAGGGTTTACTTTTGTCCGCTGACAATTCACAGCAACCTACGGAGACCTACATCTATATAAATAAGGTTAGTCAATTTTCCTCTTCATAATTTGTTCCTTTGTACTGCCTTTTAGGGTTCAAATCATCGTTCATAGTTCTAATAGAGTTTTATGTGGAGAATTGGATGGTGTGTTTCTATTTGATGAGTTTACCTGCTTTGATATTTGTTACTTGATTCAAGAGTGTGTTTGGAAACAAGATAATCTATAAGGTATGGGTGAGGTTTAGGTATGTTCTTATTATTATATGAGTTTAGTTCTTCAAAGTTAACATTTTTCTGAAACAATTCTAATTCTTAAGCTTAATCTGATCCAAGGTTTTCTTAAAAAAGTCTCTCGTGGTGAAAGACACAAATAACTTATGCACTTCAAATCAAATCATTTATAAAAAAGTTCTTTTGGAGAAAAATAGTTTGTGTTTTGTGTTGTATGTGCTCAAAATTACTATTTTTTGCCGAATACCTCAAATCATTTATAATTCATGCACATGATCTTCTTTTTGGTTGTGATTTTAGCCTCGAAGAAGCCTATACCCAAATAGGCTACTAGAAACTTAAGAACTCTTATATTCTCTCATTTCATTGATCCCTAGTTTTCGGTCTTGGGTGCATTGGGCCTAACTTGCCTCTTTAGTCCTTTCTTCCTTTTCAAACACACTAAAGACCTGAAACAAGGCTAAGAATATGGTGAGTGCTTTACCTTTGTACCTTTGGTGAATGGCGAGGCGATACTCAACCTTATTACAAGCAAGGCGAGGCGACCTCTAAATGACGAGCAAAGGCGAGGCAATGACGAGTTGTGAGTGGGAGGTGAGGCGAGCCAATAAAGGCGTTACTTTTTCTAAAAAAAATATTTGCCTGATTTAGTAATTAAAAGGTAACATTATAGTTTATTTGGAATTTTGGACAAACACGACAATGTTTTCTCTTTTTTCTCTTCAGTTTAGAGTAGTGACTCTCTTCTCGAGCTTCGCAATCTCCAAGACGTACTTCTTCTCTGTTCCTCTTCAATTCTTATTTCTCCTCTGCTGCATAACCTTTAGCAGGTGTACATTTTTAGCAATTGTTTTCTTCTTCTTCTTCTTCTATTCTTCTTTCATGTGTTGTCAGTTGTGTGAACACTCTTTGTTTTTTCTTATGCTCTATTATGTATATATTCAAAAGGGAAAGTGCATTGTCGCGTGTCAGGGCTAACCCTTGTTGCATTTCTCAATCTAAAAACTTCTATCAATACCTAATACCTATTCCTTTTATTTCGGTGGGGATGTAAGGGGGATAGTGGAGTTAAAATGACGTAATTGTGTATCTTTCTCCAGGATCATCAAATTTTGTATCCTTTTTGTTGATTTTTTTATTGTGTATTTCACTGATTAGGTTCTCTTCCATTTTGAATCCAAAAAACATGATTACTCAGTTTTATCTAGTTCGAGGTTGAAACTTAGCTAGTAGGTCATTGGATAAATGAGTGAATATATGGTTCGTGAAGGAGGCAAAGATTATAAAAACTTACAATGACAATGGAAGTATTTTTTAAGTGTGTTGAATCAAGGAAGGAAACAAGGTTGCAGCTTCTTTTGCAAACAACAAGGTTTTTGTTTTTTATATTTGACTGTAGAGGTTGAGGAATAGCACTTTTAAAGAACCTGGGAACACAGATGAAGGAATTTGACAATTCAAGAAACTTTGTCGTGCAAAAATGGAGATTGTAGATATGCTTCTTTTGATATATCACACAGTGTCCAGTTTACCCACGGGAAGCATAAGTTTAGATCAAAGAATGATTTGGTCGGACCTAATTTTGTTAAACCAGTTCGTGTGTGACAAATAAAAAAAAAACTTATCTACAATCTTCTTTCTGCAAGGTAGAGTTTCTTAAATTCTGAAATTCTCAAGTCCTCTTAAAGTATTTCCTCAACTACTACAATTGAATATCAAACATACAAACCTTGTTGTTTGCAAAAGAAGCTGCAACCTTGTTGGATTCCTTGTTCCAACACATGCACTTCAAAAGTACCGTCACCGCCATTGAAAGTTTTAACAATGTTGGCCTCCTTTAATTATCATATATTCATGCATTTATTAATTGACCCACTTGACAAGTATTCACCGCTTGGACTAAATGCAACAAAGTAAACAAGTTTCGTGGATTAAAAATGGTAGAGAACTACTCAGTAAAAAAAACTTCCAAATGGAAGCGAGTTATTATTAGTTAAAGGGGTATTTCTTTGTGGAGCTCTGGACTCAACTCTTGTTCAGAGCTCGTATAGTTATACTTTGTGATTGTTTTTGTGTCTTGGAAAGGATAAGTCAAGAAGATTACAGTTGAATTGGTTAAATGGTAAACATTTCAACAAATGGAGGAGTAAAATACTTTTCTATTGAAGTCTGTGGTCAATATTTCTTATGTGTTAATTTAGAAGATAAAGTTGACAACACCTTCATAAATGATGATAAACTTATTTGTAATCCAAAGAAAGTGGAAAAGTATGATGTTGATTCTTACGAGTGTCGGTATTTTATTCTTGATTGTCTATTATATTTGATAATTTTATGATTATTATACAAGAACTTATTCTAATATTTTTTTAAAAAAAAATATTGCAGTGTAAATATGATATCGAAGAAGGTGGAGCGAAAACATATGTAGCTAGTAGCTTTTTCATTTTCAAATAGTGGACAACAAATCAATGGTTGATCAAGGTCAAGACTTTATAATGATTGTTGGAGATCTCCGGTCAATGTCTGATCTAGTATTTGAAGGTTTTGGTGCTCTCATAGATACAATGATGGCGACCAAAATGTTCATTACGGAACTTCAAAATATAAAACTTAAAAGGATGAAGAAGTCAAATTGGTGTTTGTGTATGTATATGTATATGTATGTGTATACACACACACACACACATATATTTATATATTATTATTATTATTATTATTATTATTATAAGTAGGAAGATCCTAACTCAAAAGTTAAATTACCATTTCACCTTTATTTTATCCATAAACTAAATTTAATATTAATATATAATTAATTTAATATTAAATAAACATATTTAAATACATGCATCTAGACACAATATTTCAAATTCTAATTATTTAAATACTTAATAATAATTACATTATATAATACTAAATGCTAAAAATAAGGTGCAAAATCGAACTTTGAAAAAAAAATATTTCATAGAAAATTGTTAGAAATAATTTCATAGAAAATGGTTAGGAATTATTTTTAAAAAAAAAATAAAAATCTATATTCTTTCTCTATAATTACTGTGGTTAAATGGATTAAATTTGTTATCCTTTCTCTATAATTAGTATAATTAAATGTCTTGAATTATTAGTAAAACAGTGAACTTTTCCTGTCCTCTATATCTAAGATCTCTAACTTTTGAAAATTAACTTAAACAACTCTTGACTTTTTAATCTTATCTTATAAATCTTTAGCTATATATGTGTACCATGAAAAAGTATTTTTTTCTTTACCACTTGCATGTTGATGTGAATCATTAGACAAATTCATGTACTTTTTTTTGGTTTAAATATTAATATTTGTTTGATCCTTACTAAAATGACATTATTAATCATTATTTTATCATTACCATTTTAGATGGTCTTTTTTTGGTTACGGGAGAAGGTATCATCAAGAACTCTACTCCTTATATATTTCATTTTACGATATATATTGTTATAGTTAAAGTCTTAATAAGAAAAAGTATTTGTTCTTATCTGTTTAATGTTTTTGTATTCTTTAACAATTTATTCTTCTATAACTCAATCTTCTATGAAATTATGAATGTTATTACTCTATTTTTATTAGAGCTAAAAATACAAATTTATGACTTTTATTCATTTTAAAATGTACTTTATAATATTTTTTTTCTTTATCCTTTCTTTATAATATAGTTTCTTTAAGTAGCTATATATTTGTGTACTTACTGATATGGAGCATAATGAGAGATTATTAAGGAAAAGCCATGTAGATATATTCATATTATTGGATGCTATAGTAATAATACTATATGCTATAGTTATAATACTATTTTTCCATATTTCTTGCTTGACAGTCAATGTACTATTCAATTATTATGATTTTTTTTATGGATAAAATATAAATTGGTAAAATTAATATTTTTAATTTGAACATTTATATATAATAAGTCAACTTTAAAATAATTTTATGGGACAAACATGCAACGCACGTTCCGGAAACTATATATATATATATATATATATATATATATATATATATATATATATATATATTTCGTGGTCTATATAGCTCCGACCCACCACTTACCTTTCAATAAAAAAATGTAAGTTTATAAATTTAACACTTCATCATAAAAAAGACAATAATATTTTGAACATGATAGAGCAAAACAATCCTTGAGAAAAACTATAAAAAAATATTATTTTTAATAAATGAAAAAGGAAAAGTGTATTTTGTAGAAACTCTACATCAGAAAAGAAAAAAGAAAAGCAAAACGCAACGAGTGAATTGCAAAAAACAATAAACTTAGGGAGGTAAGGAAGAAAAAAAATAAAGAAAAATCTAACTGAATAATAATAATAATGTATTGACTTGGAATTGAACCCAAACAAAAATAATGATTAAGGGAGAGGACAGTTGATTTGTAAAAAATTTTTTAAAAAAGAGTTGGCTGGGAATCAAACCCGAATGCAAAAGTTAAGATATGATCTTATGCTCTCTCATACCACCGTTGTGCAACTGAGACTATATATCCTACGGGTTCTCTCTTTTTGTATATATACTAGTTCTCTTAATTTCTATATAAATATAAATAGTTCGATACAAGGTTAGTGGGTGCTTGAGCACCCGAAAGTGTATATGTGGGTCCGCCTCTAGGTTCGATTCGAGGAGATAAAAATTGGAGATAACCTTATTGTTTGTGGCATAATAGATAAACTTCCACCTTCTTGGAAGGAATTTCAAAAACATATGTGGCACAGACAAAAGGAAACCTCTCGTGAGACACTAATAATGTGAATTTCTATGGAAGAGGAGACAAGGTTACAAGATGCACTTTTATAATTAGAAGAGAGTAACATCACAATGAGGTAAATTTAATTAGTTCAAATAATGCTACTCCTGAATCTTACGGAACTCTTCCTATAAAGCATATGAAGAAAAAATTCAAGATACATAATGGTGGATCTCTCAAAAAAATAATGGTACAAATAGCCTTGAACAAAATCAACAAACTCAAGAAAATTGATCGTGCTTTGTTTATGGAAAAAATGGAAATATTGCTCAATTTTGCATATTTTAGACACGTGGTCCTACACCACAGTAAAATATACCACAGAGACTTTTGTGGAGGTAATTACATACATAAATATGGTTAACCTTGTTTATGAATGGTGTATTCATTTTGGTGCAAATTGTCACGTATGTTATGACAAATATTGATTTAAAAAGATATTCTCCTTTTCTGGACCAAAAACTCATCATGCTCGGTGATTCTCATTATAACGGCCAGGGAGCACCTCCCCTAGAAGTAACATGAAGTACTTGACCTCTCGGAGGTCTTATACAAGCTCATAGTTATCATTCATTGCATTTTCATAGGTAAATTTAGTGAAAAATTCAAAACTTTTCATAGCAAATGATATACTAGAAACATCACTATATATATATATATATATATATATAAAACATAAGTCATAATACGTATTTATACTCTAAGACTCTTTTGCCATCTTAGACTCAAAATCATAGAATAGAATAGGCACACGACCCTTATCATTATAATATGTTATCTAAGCTATTATATATACTTTAAATGAAACAAAATATAGAAAATCCTTGTAAGATAAGGATCCCGTTTGTTGAACTTAGGGAAGCAATCCAATCCCTTCACTTTAAAGTTATCCTCTAGTCACCACCACCTACACTTTGTGTAAAAAGATGAAGAAGAATGGTATTAGTACAAGAATGCACTAAGTATGATAACAATGCAAAACCATGCATTTAAAGAGGACATTTTTCTTTGAAACCACGCAACATGCCTTTTGAAAGAATCTTCATAAACATTAGCACAATTACACAATACAATGCATACACAATATATAGGCATAGACACTATCATGTCTATACACCAAGTAACATATATTTCTTTTTAAAACACATCAACCATGTTCATAACATTATCTTCTTTTACGTTAACTAATTAACCCTTAAGTAACCCTTTAGTGATACTTGGTGCAGTGCTTGAAGTGTCCTATTCCACCATCAACACTTAAGCATCACCTTAAGGCCACCAAAGTGCACACTCACATAACCTTCTTTGACTTAAAACATACATATTCATATAACATAAAAAAACATGAGACACACCCTTCACATATGACCCAACACACTTCATGAGACACATAAAAGACTCTTCTTGCGACCACATGAAAGTCAACACTACCAATTACATAATAAGAGGGAATAGTCAACAATAGCATACTTGGACTTCACTTTATAAGGACAACATAAAACCTTACTCACAATCCCACTCTAAGACTACTAGTGCAATGTACATGTGAAGCACAAAAACATCACAAACACTAAGTAGACTCACAAAAAGACTACAAGCGTACCATTTATTCAATACATCAATAATACTAGTATAGACTACTTAATACATTTTAATTAAGACCTCATCATACAGTCAACAAGACCAACATTATGCATATAAGGTAAGACCATATTATATGGACTCATTAGCACTCATTCCATCAATTTCATCACAACAAGTAGAGGACACTACAATGTCATGCATAAGAAACATAAACATGATCATATACATTAGAACACCTTCCTAGAACTCCCTTCAAATGCTACTTGTGCAATGCATAGGTAAAGTCTCATACCCTCACCTACACTAAGTAATTTCCCTTACTTTACTCCCATTGTCCGTGGGAAACTATAGCCTTAACCGACACTAAGACTATAGGTGCTAAACATGGAATTTTGTGTTATAAAACCTTACACCCAAGAAAGGTGCTTGAACTTGCAAAAGTAGAACATTAACATCATGCTAGCATTTTAGGTGATATCACTTGCTAGATCCTATAAGGCAAACATAGTTTATGGATCTTGGAGGAATAGGAGGAATATATGGAAACCTTCTTTATGTGAAATGGGGCACTGTAGTTATCCACCTCGTGAGAACTGTGGTGAACCTACCTTCCCATATTGGTAAGGGACACCCCTCAACTTCAAGTTCACTCGTTGCAAAGCTAAAATCCCTGTATTAAAAAGACATTATTATTTATTACTTTATAAAATTAGACTTTAGGAGATTGACTCCCCCTATGCTTATCTTATAGGTCATAGATGAGAATTCATCCATCTAATTCATGTGAAAGGACCTTTCACATGGATATAGTATATTCAAGCACCATCTAGTTTAGGATACCCTTGAGAACACCTTTCAAGTGCCCCTGTATTTACTAGATTATCATACATGCATAATGGACATGTTTCATGTGTGTGTATACATATGTGTGAGCAAACCTTTCTCATAGATATCCTTAGAACACAGATATGCATATTTTATTTAATTCATGCATAAGACATGGTCATAGCTTAATCATGTATTAATATTCATGTATATAGATCACAACCTAGGACTGTCCCATCAAGGCACACATGTGCAATGCATAGACCAGGCACAATACCCTTGTCCATACTAGTACAACTATCAAGTCATCACAGTTAAGGGATACATATCATGCTTCATAGACATAAACTATACAAGCATAGTAGTTGACACAAGTCCATATGAGAATGCCTTTTCATTTGACACCATGAATCTATACTACCTGTAAATATTCATGAGGTGTAAGTGTGTGTACATTGGTCAACATGATCATACAACACCCATCAACAACACAGAGAAGTAGCCACCCTGTTAGACCACAATACACATTGATGTCCCTAAACCATTGACAACTCACATATAGTGTAATAGGAACTATATGCCACACACAACCACATTACAACATAGGAGACTAGACATCTTAGTTACTTGAATATAAGACTCCTAATCGATTCATGTAGAGATTCATAGGTAGGATTCATGTTATACAAGAGTAAACAATCATCAATAGACCTCAACCATGTCAAACGTATAGAACCCCACCCCTACCATCTTCATTCAAATATAGAAAGAATCATCAATATAACCTAGATCATGAACTAGCATTGGAGACTACACATAATATTTCACATTGTGTGATCATCATAACCACAGTTTCAAGATACAGATGCCTTCGAGCACATGATCATATTACATATAGAATTACAAGAAAGTAAACACCACCACCATAAGTGGACCATACCACACAATAACATACAAGGCCAAGCATATAGCAATTCTACAGAAAAATAGAAAGAATCGGATCAACTTAAAATTCCTCCAAGATTTGATTATCATTTATAACACCCTGAAGCCAAAACAGACCAAAAATTAGTTTTTCAGAAAACTCTGCAGGTGCTACCAACGGTGGTATCGACGGACCGTATCCTAAACCACGGTCTGTCTTGCACAACCATCGACGAGATCATAAACTCCCAAAAATTTGAGACTAGAAAAATTGGTTAAGTCTTGGACGACGGACGGACTTACAGTCCATAGTTCAAACGACGGTCCATAGTCCTTGACAATCGATCAAGACACTCTTCAACCACTCTCTGAAAAGATCTATGGATGACCAGCATGGTTTGTAGGTGGACCTACGGCCTGTAGGTCTGGCCATAGGTGGAAAATTTGTAGGTAGTTAAGGGGAAATGCAGTTGGATAAACTTAAAATGATAATACCTCTTAGTACAAATCGAATTAGATGTCCCATGACCTACCCAAAGAGACATAATTGAGTTATCTTTCTATAGCCACTGACCTTGCTAAAATCAGACCTCCGAGTAAAATGTTATGCTCATTTTAATAAAGGCCTGTCGAACAGGCCCTCACTACGGACCCAATGACGGGGCGTTGGGCGCACGATGGACCGTCATTCCTCGCCGTCGTGAGGCCCGGCACCAACCTTCCCCGGGGTATTCATGACCTTTCTCACTGCATTTAAACCCCAAGTTATGTCGTTTTTACCCTAAATCATCAGATTTTAGTCATTTTATGCCGAGAAACATGATTAAAACAGATCCAAGTCAGATCATTAAATCAAAACATAGAAAATTAGAAGAAAAGAGGAGAAAAAACCTCAAGAACCCTAGTTCAAGAACGCCACAAGATCCAGCAGTTCCAGCCCCAAGACTTAAGTATTTTTCCGTGGATTTCATCACCAGGTATGTGGGATTTCACTAGTCGGTTCCTTTCACCCATTGGGTCCTTAGTTTCGATCAGTTCTTGATTCTCTTATCATGATTAAACCTAGGGTTTCTAGAACTTTGATATAACTTCATGAATTTATTTAATATATATTCCAAATCAGATTATCATGTTATTACTCTGATTATTGCATTAATTTAAGAACCCTAGCTTTACATTTTGTTAGTTCTTTAATTAAGACACATGCTAGGTCATATATTTCAGACACTTCAGATATACATGCCTCAGTTATAAATGCATAATTACCAGATTTATTTTTGCATTCTAAGTTTGCATGTTCAGTTTCAAGCTATTCCGGATTTATTGAAATTCAAATAAAATCAGTTAATTTATAGATTCATTGGGAGTAGCATAATATCGAGTTGGACTAGGGTTTAGGGTACTCAATAGTCCCAGAACTACTAGCCATGTAGGTTGTAAGTCCCCTCTTTCGGAAAGTAGTATAGTGTTCACGCCATCATGCCTTTATACCTTTGGTAGGACATATAGTGTCCTCTCGATGGGGTGTATACATCGGACTCCACATTTAGCTCATGTGGTTTAATTATCGGGTATTAGTAGCTCCAACAGTTCAGTTAGACTCTCTGCATTGACCATTTATCAGTATATTCAGTATTCAGTTTTAGGATGTTATAAATTCGTCATTGCATCAAGTTAGCTCAGAAATCAGCACATCACGTTCTCATTATTATACTTGTTTTTATGCTTGTTCAGTTATGTTTTATTTTAGCTTTACTCTATCCTACATGCTCAGTACCTTTCAAGTACTGACGCATACGTGCGCTACATCTTCTCGTAATGTATGTTTAAGTTCTCTACATCCAAATCACGCATAGATCGATTTCCTGATATCCAGTTCAGCATATTCAGTGGTGAGTCCTCATTCTTCGAGGACAACAGTCATGAGTTTCATTTCAGTCTTTAGTCATTTTGTTTTTGTATTTGCTTGATTTAGCTGGGGCTTGTCCCAGTATTTCTAGTCTAGTTTAGAGGCTATTTTAAGACATAGTGACGTTCAGCTTAGTATTGAGTTAATATTTCTTTTGTGTTAAAGTCATTGTTTTCAAGTATCTCAGTTATGGAATATGGGTATTCCCTATGTTTCCATTTTAAGTATTATTTAGCTTCCGCAACAACTTTATTATCTTTAGTATGCTCATGATCATGCTACCAGGGTAATCTTTGGATCACTTGTGGTCCTAGGTTGCGTGTCCGCGTCTCGGGGGTAGCTTGGGGCGTGAAAAAACATAGTATCAGAGAACTATGTTCAAGAGTCCTAGGATGTGTGAAAAAGCCGCACTAAGTAGAGTCCTTTTCATGGGTGTGAAGTGCACCACATCTAATGAGAGGGAGGCTATGAAGTGTTTTAGGAAAAAACATCACTTTCTTGTTACTCTTATGGTGCATAAGTTATGATATAATTCCATTCTAACTCGACGTTGAGCGGTTGAGATAATGCCTTCTCGTAGAGCTTAGGCATGAATGCTAATGCATGCAATGCTAACGTAGTTCTTCTAGTACTAGATAAGGAAGTTCAAATGCAGAGTTTCAAAGCCCCAATTCAACTTTTGACTCTGAGTTTTAACAACAGGAACAATGAAAAGGTTTGAGTTCCTACTAATAGAAATGATCGATTCAAGGCAGCCAGATTTTGTTATTTTTTTATAATGAATTCGTTTAAGTTTTTTTGGTCGCATGTTGGTAAGGACCCACAGAAGTTTATTGATGAAGTGAAGAAAACATTTTGAGTTATACAAGTAAATGGGAACGATAGGGTGAAATTGTCATCCAACTAGATTAAGGATGTGACTCAGATATGGTTCACTCAGTGTACGAACAATAGAGACTACTTTGTTTTTTGTAACTCAGTATAGCACTAAACTTTAATATTAGTCAAGAAACTCTATGAGAACTTTTCTCAATCTCTACTCGTGTCGGTGACCCAGATATAGGTAGAAGGGTATATAGAAATTTCCCTGTCATAGTCTTTCAGAAAGTCACCTCAGCAGATCTACTAGAGTTAGAAATGGTAGACTTCGATGTAATTCTAGGCATGGATTGGTTAAAATCATGTCATGCCTCAGTTGATTTTAGAACTAGTATTATTCATTTTCTTTTTCCTGACAAACAAATCTTATAATGGAAGGGTAGTAGACTAGCGCCTATGAGTCAATATATTTCTTACCTTAAGGACAGAAAGATTATATCTAAGGGTTATCTCTACCACCTAGTTCGGACTAAGGATTCTAGCCTTGAAACCCCATCCCTTGAGTCAGTTCAAATAGTCTGTGAATTTCCAGAAGAATTTCCAAAATTATCTTCCTGGAGTTCTTCCCCAAAGGGAAATCGACTTTGTAATTGATCTCCTTCCAGATACACAGCCTATTTATATTCCTCCTTATAGAATAGTTCCAGCAGAGCTTAAGGAATTGAAAGAGAAGTTGAAAGACCTTCTAGATAAGGGTTTCATCAGACATAGTATTTCAGCCTGAGGTGCACCAGTATTGTTCGTAAAGAAGAAAGATGGTTTTCTCGGAATGTGCATTGACTATAGACAGTTGAAGAAGGTCACAATCAAGAATAAGTATCCCATCCCCAGGATTGATGACTTGTTTGACCAACTTTAGGGTGCTAGTCACTTCTCAAAGATAGACCTCCGATCGGGTTATCATCAGCACAAAGTCAGAGATAGTGACATTTCAAAAAACTACCTTCAGAACTCGGTATGGTCATTATGAATTTGTAATTATGTCGTTTGGATTGACTAATGCTCCTTCATATTTCATGGATTTGATGAACATAGTATTCAAACAATACTTGGACTTGTTTGTTATCGTCCTTATTGATGATATCCTCATTTACTCTAGGATTGAGGAAGAACATGCAAGTCATCTGAGAGTTGTTCTGCAGACCCTAAAAGATCGCCATTTATTCGCTAAGTTTAGTAAATATGAGCTTTGGTTTGAATCTGTTGCTTTCCTTGGTCACATTGTATCTAGCGAAGGGATCCACGTAGATTCAGAAAAGATAGAACTAGTGAAACTATTGTCCATACCTACCTTTAGTACAGATATTAGAAGTTTCTTAGGTCTATAAGGTTATTACAGAAGATTCGTGGAGATATTTTCATCCATAGCCTCACCAATGACTAGGTTGATTAAGAATATGGTCAAGTTCCAACTTCCAGATGATTATGAGAAAAGCTTCACAGAATTGAAAACTAGATTGACTACAACTCCTGTCTTGAATGTACCAGAGGGTTCAGATGGTTATGTGATCTATTGTGATGCATCCAGAATTGGTCTTGGTTGTCTGTTTATTCAAAGAGATAAGGTTATATCTTATGCCTCTAGAAAGCTTAAGTTGCATGACAAGAACTATCCAACTCATGACCTCGAGCATGCAGCAGTTGTGTGTGCACTCATGATATGGAGACACTACTTGTATGGTGTCAATGTAGATGTCTTCACCGATCATAAAAGCCTTCAGTATGTGTTCACCCAGAAAGAGTTCAATCTTCGCAAGAGGAGAGGGCTTGACTTACTTAAGGATTGTGATATCAGTGTGCATTATTATCCTCGAAAGGCCAATGTATTGGCCGATGCTCTTAGTAGGTTATCTATGGGTAGTGTATCCCATGTTGAGAAAAAAAGAAATAAGCGAGTGAAGATGTTCACAGGCTTGCTCGCTTGGGAATTCGCTTTATGATCATATCACACAGCGGTGTAACAATTTAGAATGGGTAGAATCGTCTTTGGAAGTGGAGGTTAAGGAAAAGCAAGAGAGTGATCCAATCTTGCTTGAACTAAAGGGTGCAATCAACTATTAGACAGTGGAGGTTTTCTCCCAAGGGGAAGATGGTGTACTTCGCTTCCAAGGTAGATTGTATGTTGCTGATGTGGGAGAGTTGAGGCAGCATATTCTTGCAGAAGCTCATAACTCCATGTATTTATTTCATCCAGGTGTCACTAAGATGTACCTCGATCTGCAGGAAGTCTATTGGTGAAATGTCATGAAGAGGGATATAGAAAACTTTGTGAGTAAGTTCCCCAATGGCCACCAAGTCAAGTTAGATCATCAGAAACCAAGAGGTATGACTCAAGATATCGATATTCCTAGTTGGAAGTGGGATGTGATAAATATGGATTTCATCACAGGGTTACCTCGTACTCACAGATAGCATGACTCAATTTTGGTGATAGTTTATATGATTAATAAGTCTTCTCTTTTTTTGGCGGTCAAGACTACATAATCGGTAGAGGACTATGCCAAGCTTTACCTTACTGAAATTGTGAGGTTGCGTGGGGTTCCTTTGTCTATCATCTCAGACAGAGGTCCTCGGTTTACCTCTCATTTTTGAAAGTCATTACAAAAAGGTCTTGGTACTCAAGTAAACCTTAGTACAACATTTCATCCACAGACGGATGGGAAGGCAGAGCGTACCATTCATACCTTAGAGGATATGCTGAGAGATTGTGTGATCGATTTCAAAGGTAGTTGGGATGATCACCTTCCTCTTATTGAGTTTGCCTACAATAATAGCTACCATTCCAGCATTCAGATGGCGGCCACTTATCAGGCTGTATATGGGCGTAGATATAGATCTCTTGCTGGTTGGTTTGAAGTAGTTGAAGCTGCTTTGATAGGGATAGATTCAGTCCTTTATGCTATGGAGAAAGTGCAACTCATTGGAGAGAGACTTAAGACAGCCCAAAGTCGTCAGAAATCTTATGCAGATGTAAGGAGAAGGAAAATAGAAATCCAAGTTGATGATTGGTTTTTTCTAAAAGTTTCACCAATGAAAGGGGTGATGAAATTTTGAAAGAAAGGGAAGCTCAGTGCTAGATATGTAGGACCTTACAAGATCATGAAAAGGATTGCCAAAGTGGCATATGAGTTAGAGTTGCTAGTAAAATTAACAGCAGTGCATCTGGTTTTCCACATCTCACTCTTGAAGAAGTGTGTGGGTGACCTTGCCTCTATAGTGCCATTAGGGAGTATGGCGATGAAAGATAGTATTTCTTATGAGGATGTACTAATTGAGATTCTTGACCGTCAGGTTAGAAGGTTGAAAAACAAAGAAGCCGCTTCAGTCAATGTTTTATGGAGGAGTCTATCCGTAGAGGGAGTTACTTAGTAAGCAGAAGCAGCTACAAAAGCCAAGTATCCTTACCTTTTTCCTTCCGATTCCACTATAGCTTGAGGTAATCGTTCCTCTTCATCTTTACAGACATTCAAGCGTAAAAATCATTTTTAGAATCATGTTTCCTCATTTTGTACTTTCATTTTTAGCGTAATTGCATGTACTCAAAACACAATTTAGTCAAAACTCAGTTCTCAGTGTTTAGTAGTGGGGTTTGCATCTCTCTCCCTCTATTAAACCTAGTTTAGTCTTCATTTGAGGAAGAATATTCTCAAGGGGGAGATAATGTAAAACCCCGTAGCCCAAACAGACCAAAAATAAGTTTTTCAAAAAAATCTGCAGGTACTACCAACGGTGGCATCGACAGACCGTAGCCTGAACCACGGTCTTTCCTGCACAACCGTCAATGGGATCACGAACTCCCAAAAATTTCAACCTAGGAAAATTGTTAAAGTCTTGGACGACGGACGGACTTACGGTCCGTAGTACGTGACCGTTCATCAAGACTCCCTCCAACAAATCTCTGACAAGAGCAATGGATGACCAGCATGGTTCGTAGGTGGACCTACAGCCCGTAGGTCTGACCGTAGGTTGAAGATTTGTAGCCAGTTAAGGGGATATGAAGTTGGGTTAACTTAAAATGATCATAACTCTAAAAACAAAATGAATTAGGTCTCCTATAACCTACCCACACATAGATAATTGAATTATCTTTCCATATCCATCGACTTTGCTAAAATCACACCTTCGAGTAAAAAGTTATGACTATTTTAGTAAAGGCTTGTCGAAGAGGCACTAAAGATGGACCCAACGACGGGGCGTCGGGCGCACGACGGACCGTCAGTCCTGGGTGTCGTGAGTCCCAACAGCAACCCTCCCAGGGGTCTTTTTGACCTTTCTCACTCTGTTAAAACCCTAAGTTACGTCGTTTTGACCCTAAATCATCATATTTTAGTTAGTTTAAACCTAGAAACATGATTAAGACATATCCAGGTCAAATCATTAAATCAAAACATAGAAAATTAGAAAAGAGAGGAGAAAAAACCTCAAGAATCCTAGTTCAAGAATGCCACAAGCTCCAGCAGTTCGAGCCCCTAAACTTAAGTATTTTTCCATGGATTTCATCACCAGGTATGTGGAATTTCACTAGTGGGTTCCTTTAACTCATTGGGTCTCTAGTTTTCAGTTAGTTCCCTATTCTCTTATTAAAATTAAACCTAGGGTTTCTATAACTTTGATACAACTTCATGAATTTATTAAATATATGATTCAAATCAGATTATTATGTGATTACTCAGATTATCGAATGAAATTCAGATTCCTAGCTTTGTATTTCATTAGTTCTTGAATTACACATGCTAGGTAATATATTTCAGACACTTCCGATATACATGACTGAGTAATAAATGCATAATTACCAGATTAATAGTTGCATTCTCAGTTTGCATGTTCATATTCAAGCTATCCAGTATTTACAGAAATTCGGATATAATTAGTTAATTTAATGAATTTATTGGGAGTAGCATAATACCGAGTTGTACTTGGGTTTAGCGTACCCAATATTCCCTGAACTTCTAGCCATGTAGGTTGTAAGTCCCCTCTGTGGGCAATTAGTTTAGTGATCACACCAGCATGCCTTTATACCTTTGGCAGGATATATTGGGTCCTCTCGATGGGGCGTATACATTGGACTCCACATTTAGCTCATGTGTTTTTATTATTAGTTATTAGTAGCTCCCAAAGTTCAGTCATACTCTCTGCATTTACCATTTATCAGTATATTCAGTAATCATTTTCAGCATGTTATAAATTGGTCATTGCATCCAGTTAGCTCAGAAATCAGCATATCACGTTCAAATTTTTATACTTGTTTTTGTGCTTGTTAAGTTTTGTTTTATTTAAGCTTTACTCTATCCTACATGCTCAGTACCTTTAAAGTACTGACGCATACGTGCGCTACATCATCTCGTGATGTAGGTTCAGGTTCTCAGCATCGTGATCACGCATAGATCGATTTCCCGATCTCCAGTTCAGCAGATTCAGTGGTGAGTCCTCATTCTCCAAGGAGAACAGTCCTGAGTTTCATTTAAGTCTTTAGTCATCATTCTCCAAGCACAACAGTCATGAGTTTCATTGCAGTCTTTAGTCATTTAGTTTCAGTTTTGCTAGATTAAGTTGGGGCTTGTCACAGTATTTCTAGTCTAGTTTAGAGGCTATTTTCAGACATAGTTAGATTCAACTTAGTATTGAGTTAATATTTCTATTGTATTAAACTCATTGTATTCAAATATATCAGTTATAAAATATGAGTATTCCCCATCGTTTCATTTATAGTATTATTTAGCTTCTGCAACAGTAAATTATCTTTAGTATGCTCATGATCATGCCAACAGGGTTGGCTTGGGATCACATGTGGTCCTAGGTTCCGTGTCCGGGTCTCGGGGGTAGCTCGAGGCATGAATTAATTGATAAATTGCAATAATTCAACATCAATACATGTATAAAATAGTAGATAAAGGTTACATTACATAAAATAAATCATACTTAAAATATCATGGTTTCAAGATCACATTAGGTACACTACTTCATCAAATCTCTAGAAAGTAGAGGAATATAGATCAATTTCCGCAATCCCTAAACCATGATAACCATTGATCATTAATCAACAATTCATATTCAATTCACATTAATAACAATAGTAATAGTCAATTCAATATAATTGAAACATAATTCTATCAACATAGAGTAAAGATCACAAGACCCATATTATAGGTCAATATGAGAAATTAGGGAGATCATGGATTCTTCAAGGAATTGGATTGAAAATCATATTAAAATTATTGGTTAACCATAAATACATCTTTATAGTGCTTTTGAAATCAATTTGACAATGAACGTATGGCTAGATTGAAAGATAGCAACTTTGATCATGAATTCTCTTTGAAAAACATTTGAAGGAACTCCTTAGATGAATGGATAACTAAGGATGAAGGATTACCTAACCTTTATAAATGAGAGCACACGATAAATTGAAGAATAAACCATGGAAATCATCCCCTATCTTGAACCTTGAGTTTTCCCTCCTACAGAGGTTTAAGAGGATTTGGAAGAGAAGAGAGATTTTGGATTTTGATTTGTAGTTGGTGTTGGGGTTTTGTCTTGGAAAAGTTTTTAAATATGTCATGGAAACAGTTTATAACCGCCTCCCCAATTTACCAAAACACCCTCATACTTATTGGGAATTTTAGACATATCAAACTTGACATTAAAATGACGCAACCGAATCTGTGAAGTGGTTGCGCGTCGCGGAGGCAGCCTCTTATTTTGCCTCACATAATTTTTGCTGCAGCGAACTTTGTATAGGGCGCACGATGCATAGGCACATTCTGTGATAGGAGCACAACGCGAGCGAAGCTCCGCATTCTAGTTCTGCACGCTTCCTTGGGGAACCTCTTTATCAAACGTTTGTGTCATCCCTGGGGGCTCTTAGGGTGGTGCTCGGGGAGTCGTACCCGAACGGTTTGACCCTTAACATATCAATTAGTATTATAGGTTTACCCCTACTGTCTTGGGACTTCAAAAAACACATAAAAACAAGGCAAACATACAAGGACACACTTGCACGTCTAGAGACCAACTTTTGAACGTCTCAGATGTTCTTGGACGTTTGACCTTCGAACCACTTCAAATCAAGTATGCATACTATAAATCGATTAACATATATTGAACGCTTTTAGACACATGTGACGCTCTACATACCTTAGTTCATTTCGATGGACATTAAAATAGCCCCCACTTGGGAACATTCGTCCTCGAATGAAAATTGAATCATTGTAAAACACTTTCAAGGACTCAGTGAACCATAAAGAAGCTCATAACATTCAACATATCATAAAAAATAATTCAATGCACTAAACATACAAGGAACACCAACTTCAACCCACTTTGCACTCAATGAAACATAAGCAAGCAAAATATTTATTCACTCACTTTAAAAATACAGCTCCTTTCATGTTCATAGGAGGAACATCCTTCTCCTATGAATAACATGACATTTACATTTCATTTCTTTAAGAGGTCATTATGCAAAAACCTTTAAGTCACCGATAGGTAGATTCACACCACTCAAGAAGCCCACAAGCAACTCATACTAGATGCATATAGATCATGAGCAATGTTCATCAACAAGATCCTTATCATTTCGACTTAATACAATTTGGTCATATTACACCTTACCATACTTACTTATGTTTAAGGAGGAATGTCCTTCTCCTCAACACACTTACATGTCTCCTGAGTTCATACATAAGCACAACAAAAAGGTCAATTCATTTAAAATGAGAAATTCTCAACTTTAACCAAAACATGCTCATAATACCTCTCTAATAAAGTTAAAATGGTAAATCACACCACACACATCAAACCAATACGAAGTGACCAAAAAATTTTCAATCTCAAGCATGACCATAGTCTTCATAAACATCAATGAATTAGGGAGAATTGTTGCAATTTATAGGCACACATCAAGATCACTAGCTAAACATACCAACACCTCTTAATAGTGAGCCTACATTAATACTTCCCACGTCATTAAAGTCACACCATTTCACGAAACTCATCATATTTAATTTCAAGGAGACTCAATTTCTCATTGGTGTTGGTCCAATCATCACACCTTAAAAGTGACATCTAGCATGATCCTTATAATTATCTCATGAACTTTAATGCACAACTATCATCTCTAGATGCACAATCAACATGAGAAAACATGAATTTGATCAAAAATATTTTTTCACGCATTTTAGATTCTTCAAAACATGATTAAAATAGTGTCAATTAAGGCAAACTTAACATACGGAAAACATGCAACATACACTTTTATCCAAGACTCCTATCATGAACAAGGTACTAGGAACTCTTTGATTTCAAGCTTGATTAGGAATAGAAGGAAAATATAGAAAATATCTACAATCTTACTACTCACATCACCATCCCCCACATAAGGGAAACTCATTGAAAATAATCTTAACTCCACCTTAGGAGAACTTTAACTCGCCAACCTTAGAAACTAGACACATCATCCCTCTCTTGGGATCTAAGCTTAAGCACACCCTCCATCAATATCACCTAAAGGTGAAGTTCAAAAGAGCCCAATATAGGAACATCAAGGACACTCAAAATCTTACTATATAGACAAATTATCCCCCAGTTGGGGTAAGCCTAATTACATCATGCCCTTAAACACCAAGTTTAAGGCACGTCAAAAACCAACCTATATACTCTTCACACAAGAAGGTTTAACATTATTGAGGGTTTTTTTCCACTCCTAATCCCTTACTAAGGAGTCTACTAACTAAACCATCATCATTCCTCTAGGACTAACACCCAAAGGAAATCAATAATAATCAAGTTAGCTCATACTACCTAACTACGCAAGGTCTCGACTATACCTTGAATACCAAGGGTCATGAAGACGTTACGCGAAACAATAGAAAACACTTAGCCATAAGACCTATTTCTTTTCTTTCACAATAGGGTACTGTAACTTCTAAGTCATTCCAACCCACATCATCACCCTACAATGTATACCCTACCTTCACTTCTAGGACCAAGACTATACATGAGACTCCAATCCATACAAGGAAACTAGGAAGCATTTAACATATACCAAAGCAATAGTGAAACATTTCACATATACAAAGGCAATAAGCATCCTTACTATTTAACACATTTCTTCAAAGCATTTAATTCCTAAACCACAAAATTACTCTATCATCATGCAAAACCATATGGCAACATACCATTCCAAAAAAGGATGCTCAATTAAACTATAAAAACTTTTTAACAATCTATAACCATAGCATAGCATCAACCTTCACAAAACATATCATTTCACCTAATTAACATATATAGCCATAAATCGCATCACCTCATCAAAGCATGAAAAATTCACCTTCACGTATACTCATCAAACTATAAAACCAAAATAAGAATCAAAACTCATTTTTTCTCCCTCAAGAATAGAAATATCATCTTATCCAAGCAATCACATCTATAAGACCACTAGATAAGAAAACATAAGAACGAGATGTTATAGAGTTAAGTTCTATGGCACGACATGGAAATATTGAAGAACATAAATTGTATCGTCCAATTCCTCTCACTCATAGATGTATCGCAACTCACCACCGATGATCGAGACTCTAATAGACACAGAAATATGAGATTTTAGACGCTAAAACCTCTTATGTAAACCTCATGCTCTGATACCACATTCTTCAAGATCGGGAAGAACACCCTAGAAGTAACATGGCGTACTTGACCTCTTGGAGGTTTTATACAAGCCCATAGTTATCATTCATCGCTTTTTCATAAGTAAATTTAGCGGAAAATATAAAACTTTTCATAGGACATCATATGCTAGAAAGATCACTTCATATATATGTATATATATATATATATAAAATAAATCATAATTTAGAGTCTAAGTCTCTTTTTCCATCTTAGACTCAACATCATAGAATAGAATAGGGACACGACCCTTATCATTATAACATAATATCAAAGATATTACAAATACTTTGAATGAAACATAGTATAATAAATCCATGAAACATAAGGATCCCTTTTCTTGAACTTAGGGAAGCAATCCAAGCCCTCTACTTTAAGAGGTATCCTCTAGTCACCACCACCTACACTTTGTGTAAAAAGATGAACAAGAATGGTGTAGTACAAGAACACACTAAGTATGACAATCATGCAAAAACATGTATTTAAAGAGGAAATTTTTCTTTGAAATCATGCAATATGCCTTTTGAAAGAAATGTCACAAACATTGGCACAAATGCACAATAAAATTCATACACTTCATATAGGTGTAAACACTATTCATGTCAACACACCAAGTTACGTATATTGATTTTAAAACACATCAACCATGTTCGTAACATTATCTTCTTTTACCTTAACTCATTAACCCCTAAGTAACCCTTTAGTGATACTTGGTGCAATGCATGAATAGTGTATATTCCACAATCTACACTCAAGTATCACCTTAAGGCCACCAAGGTGAACACTCACATATCCTTCTTTAACTTAAGACATACATATTCATATAACATAACAAAATTTGAGACTCACCCTTCATATATTACCCAACACACTTCATGGATCACATAGAAGACTCATCTTAAGACCATATAAAAGTCAACACTACCAATTACATCATAAGAGGCAATAATCAACCGTAACATACTTGGAATTCACTTCATAATGACAACATAAAACCTTACTCACATACCCACTCTAAGACTACTAGTACATTGTACATGTGAAGCCTCATAACCTCAAACACACCAAGTAGACTCACAAAGAGACTACAAGCTTACCATTTATTCTGTACATCAGCAATACAAGTATATACTACTTCATACATATCAAATAAGAACTCATCGTATAGTCAACAAGACCAACATTATGCATATAAGGTAAGATCACATTATATGGACTCATTAAGACCCATACAATGCATTTCATCACAACAACTAGAGGACACTTTAATGTCATGCATAAGAAAGATAAACATGATCATAAACATTAGAACATCTTCCTAGAACTCCCTTCAAGAGACACTTGTGCAATGTATAGGTAAAGTCCCATAACCTTATCTACACTAAGCAATTTCCCTTAGGTTATCCTAATTAGGGTCATTACATTACATCCATTCTCCGTTATACTTTAGGGAAACTATAGACTTTACTGACTCTAACATCATGGGTGCTAAACATGGAATTTGGTGTTATAGAATCTTACACTAATGAAAAGTGTTCTACCTTGTCCAAAGTAGAACATTAACATCATGCTAACATTTTAGGTGATATCACTTTCTAGATACTATCAGGCAAACATAGTTTATGGATCACGGAGGCATATATGGAAACCCATTTTATGCCAAATGGGGCATTATAGTTATCCACCTCGTTAGAACTATGGTGTACCTACCTTCCCTTATTAGGAAGGGACACCTCTCAACTTGAAATTCACTTGGTTCTAAGCTAAGTTCCCTTTATTAAAAAGACATTATTATTATTACTTTATAAAATTAAGCTTTAAGAGATTGACTCCCCATATGCTTATCTTATAGGTCATGGATAAGGTTCATCCATCTAATTCATGTGAGAAGATCTTTCACATGGACATAGCATTTGCAAGCACCAGTTTGGGATACCCTTGAGAACAACTTTCAAGAGCCCCTCTATTTGACTAGATCATCATAAATGCATAATCGACATGTTTCATGTGTGTGTATACATATATTTGAGCAAACCTTTCACATAAACACCCTTAGACCACACATATGCATACTTTATTAAATTCATGCATAAGACATATTCATAGATTAATCATGCATTCATACTCTTGTACATAAATCACAACCTATAAATTATGCTATCAAGTAACACATGTGCAATGCATAAACAAGTTCCTATACCATTGTCCATAGTAGTACACCTATTAAGTCATCCTCGTTAAGGGATACATATCATACTTCATAGACATATACGATACATGCATAATAGTAGACACAAATGCATATGAGAATGCCTTTTCATTAGACACCATGAACCCATACAACATGTAAACCTTCATGAGGTGTAAGTATATGTACATTGGTCAACATGATTATACAACACCCATCAACAACACAATGAAGCATCCACCCTCTTAGACCACAATACACATTCATGTCCCCTAAACCTTTGACAACTCACATATAAAGTAATAGGAAGTTTAAACCACACAAAAACACATTACAGCATAGGGGACGAGACATCTTTGTTACATGAATCTAAGTCACCTAATCATGTGTAAAACCACATATTCATGTAGAGATTCATAGGTAGGGGTCATTCTACACAAGAGTAACCAATCATCAATAGACCTCAAACATGTCAAACGTGTAGACCTTTAACCCTAACACTTTCATTCACATACAGAAAGAATAATCAATATAACCTAAATCATGAACTAGCACTAGAGACTAGGCATAATACTTCACATTGTGTAATCATCATAATAACACTTTCACAATACAATTTCCTTTGAGTCCATGACCACATCACTTATAGAATGACTAGGAATTAAACACCGCAACCATAGGTGGACCACACCACACAATGCCATACAAGGCCAAGCATATAGCAATTCTATAGAAAAATAGAGAGAATAGAGTCAACTTATGATTCCTCCAAGCTTTGATTATCATTGATCAATTCCCATAACTCAACATCAATACATGTATAAAACAATAGTTAAAGGTACAATTTAAAAAACGAAATCATACTTCAAAACATCATGGTTCCAAGATCACATTAGGTACACTACTTCATCATCTTAGTAGAAAGTAGATGAATATAGATCAATTTTCCCAATCCCTAAACAATGATCATTATTTATCATTAATAAGCAATTCATATTCAATTGACATGCATAACAACAAAAATAGTCAATTCAACATAATTGAAACATAATTCAATCAATATAGAGTAAAGATCACAAGGCCCACATCCCACATTATATGTCAATTAGATAAATTAGGGAGATCATGGGATATTCAAGGAATTGGATTGAAATTCATATTAATATCATTGATTAACCATAAACACATCATTACAGTGCTTTTGAAATCAATTTGACAATGAACCCATGGCTTGATTGACAGATAGCAATTTTGATCATGAATTCTCTTTCAAAAACATTTGAAGGAACTCCTTAGATGAATAAATAAATAAGGATGAAATATAAACATACCTTAATACATGAAAAGACCACGACAAATTGAAGAATAGGCCACGAAAATCAGCCCCTAGCTTGAACCTCGAGTTTTCCCTCCAATGGAGGTTTGAGAGGATTTGGAAGAGGAGATATTTGGGATTTTGATTTTTTTTAATGGATGTTGGAGTTTTGCCTTGGGAAAGGGGTTAATAAGTCATAAAAACATTTTATAACCGTCTCCCCAAGTTACCAAAACAACCCCATACTTATTGGGACTTTTAGACATATCAAACTTGACTTTAAAACGACGCAAACGAATTTGGGGAGTGGCTGCGCGTGGCGGATGCAGCCTCTGATTTTGCCTCACATAATTTTTGAGGAATTGATCCTCGTGTAGGAAGAGCGGCGCACAGGCATACTCAATTCCAGGCATGCGATGCGAGGGAAGCTCAATATTCTTGTTCTGCACGCTGCCTTGGTCAGCCTCCTTGTCAAATGTTTGGTCCTCCTTGGGGCCCTTAGGGTGGTCCTCGCGGAGTCGTACCCGAAAATTTTGACCCTTAACATGTCTATTAGGACTATAGGGTAACCCCTAAAGTTTTTGGACTTAAAAAGCACATAGAAGCAAGGCAAACATTCAAGGACACACTATCACGTCCAGAGACCAACTTTCGAACGTGTGGGACATTCTCGAACGTTTGACCTCCGAACAACTTCAAATCAAGTAGGCATACTATAAAATAGTTGATTGACCTATTTTTAACCTTTTTAGACACATGTGAGGATATATCTACCTTAATAAATTTTGAGGGACCTTACAATATCAATCACTTCGGAACATTCATCCTCGAATGACACTTGAATAATATTAAAACACTTTCAAGGACTCAATGAACCATAGAGTATCTCACAACATTCAAAAAATTATCAAATCAAAGTCAATGCACCAAATATACAAGGAACACCAACTTCAACCCACTTTTCACTCAATGCAACACAAGCAAGCAAAACATGTATTCACTCACTTTCAAATGAAGAACACACAGATGCTCTTATCAAGTTCATAGGAGGAACATCCTTCTCCTAAGCATAACATGGTATTTATTATTTACTTATTTACGATCTCATTATCCAAAAACCTTTAACTCACATGTAGGCAGATTCACACCACTCAAGAAGCACACAAGCAACTCACACTTGATGCATATAGATCATGACCAATTTTAAATAAGATCGTTATCATTTAGACTTAATACAATTTAGTTCATACTCAACCTTACCATGCTTAGTTATGTTTAAGGAGGAATGTTCTCCTCAACACACTTACATGTCTCCTGAGTTCATACACAAGCAACGCACAAAGGTCAATTCATTTTAAAATGATAAATTCTCAACTTTAACCAAAGCATGCTCATACATTCTTCCTAACGAAGTTAAATTGTAAATCACCCCACACACATAAAAACAATAGGAAGTGACTTCATAAAACTTTCAATCTCAAGCATCACCATAGTCTTCTTAAACATGCATGAATTAGGGAAAATTCGTGCAATTTATCGGCACACATAAATATAACTAGCTAAACATACCAATAACTATTAAGAGTGAGCTACATTAATGCTTCCCAAGTCATAAAATTCATACATTTTTATGGAACTCATCATATTTCGTTTAAAAGATAATCAATTTCTCAATGTGAGGTCCAATCACCACGCCTTAAAAGTGACATCTAATATGCTCCTTACATTATCTCATGAAGTTTAATGAACAATTAACATATCTAGATACATAATCAACATGAGAAAACATGAAATTGATCAAAAATCCTTTTTCATGCAATTTAGAATCTTCAAAATATGCTTAGCATAGTGTTAATTAAGACATACTTAACATACGGAGAACATGCAACTTACACTTTTAGGAAAGACTGATATCATGAACAAGCTACTAAGAATTATGTGGTTTCAAGCTTAAGTGGGAATAAAAGGAAAAGATAGAAATGTCTACAACCTTACTACTCACATCACTATCCCCCAGTTAGGCTAAACTCATATAAGAGCATATTAACTCCACCCCAGGTGAAGTTTAACTTGCCAACCTTAAACTAGGATCTAAGCTTAAGAACACCTTCCATCAATATCACCTAAAGGTGACTTACATCATAAAAAAGTTCAAAAGAACCCAACATAGGAACATCAAGGGCACTCCAAATCTTACCATACAAACATATTATCCTCCACTTGGGGTAAGCCTAATCACATCATGCCCTTAAACACAAAGGTCAAGGCACGTCAAAAAACAACCTATATACTCTTCACAGAAGAAGGTTTGGCATTATTGAGTGTTTTTTTCACTTCTAATCCCTTACTAAGGAGTCTACTAACTCAACCATCATCATTACTCTAGTCCTAACACCCGCAGGAAATCCATAACAATCAAATAAGGTCATACTACCCACCAACACAAGGTCTCGACTATACCATGCATAAAACGGGCCATGAAGACCTTGGGGAAAGAATAGAGGACACTTAGCCATAAGGCCTCTTTCTTTTATTTAACAATAGGGTAGGGTAACTTCTAGGTCATTCTAATCCACATCATCACCCACAAGGGACACAGTACCTTCACTTCTAGGACCAAGCCTATATACGAGAATCAATCCATAAAAGGAAATTATAAAGCGTTTAACATATATAAAAGCAACAATGAAACATTTCACATATACAAAGGCAATATGCATCCTTACTATTTAACAGATTTCTTCAAAGCATTTCAAGCCTAAACCACAACATTACTCTATCATCATGCAAAACCATAGAGCAACTTAACATTAAAAAAAGGAATTTCAGTTCAACTATAAAAACTTCTTTAAATAGATATAACCATATCATAGCATAAACCTTCATAAAACGTATCATTTCACCTAATTGACATATATAGCCGTAAATAACATCACATCATCAAACCATGACAAATTCCCTTCACATATACTAATCAAACTATAAAAACAAAACAAGCATCAAAACTCAACTTTTCTCCCCCAACCACAAAAATACCATCTCATCCAAGAAATCACATCTATAAAACCACTGAAAAGAAAGTATAAGAGAGAGATCTTATAGTGTTAATCTCTATTGCACGACATGGGAATATCAAAGAAGGGAAACTCTATCGACCAATAGACTCTCGCTCATAGATGTGTTGCGACTCACCACCGATGATCGACACTCTACTAGACATGGCAATATATGACTTTGGACCCTACAACATCTTTTTAAACCTCATGCTCTTATACGATGGTTGTCATGATCGGGAGCACCCACTAGAAGTAACATGGCATACTTGACCTCTCGGATGTTTTATACAAGACGATAATTATCATTCATTGCATTTTCATAGGTAAATTTAGCAGAAAATTAAAAACTTTTCATAGCACAACATATGCATGAAACATCACATCATATATATGTATATATAATATGTCATAATTTAGACTCTAAGTCTTTTTTGCCATCTTAGACTAAACACATAGAATAGATTAGGGACATGGCCCTTATCATTATAACATAATGTCTAATCTATTACATATACTTTGAATCAAACATAATATAGGAAATCCTTGAAACATAAGGATACCTTTTTCTTGAACTTGGGGAAGCAATCCAAGTCCTTCACTTAAAGAGATATCCTCTCGTCACCACCACCTACACTTTGTGTAAAAAGATGAAGAAGAATGGTGTTAGTTCAAGAATGCACTAAGTATGACGACCATGAAAAAACATGCATTGAAAGAGGACCTTTTTATTTGAAATAATGCACTATGCCTTTTGAAAGAATCTTGATGAACATTGGCACAATTACACTAAACAATTCATACACTTCATATAGGGATAGACACTATTCATGTCAACACACCTACTTACATATATTGCTTTCGAAACACATCAACCATGTTCATAACCCTATCTTCTTTTACCTTAACTCATTATCCCTAAGTAATCCTTTAGTGATACTTAGTGCATTGCATGAATAGTGTCCCATTCCAATATCCACACTCAATTATCACCATAAGTCCACTAAGTTAAACACTCACATAACCTTCTTTAACTTAAAACATTCATATTAATGTAACATAACAAAACATGAGACTCATTCTTTACAGATACCCAACACACTTTATGGACCACATATAAGACTCATATTAAGACCACATGAAAGTAAACACTAACAATTACATCATAAGAGGCAATATTAAACAATAGCATACTTGGAATTCAGTTCATAAGGAAAACATAAGATCTTACTCATAATCTCACTCTAAGCCTACTAGTGCAATGTACATGTGAAGCCCCATAACGTCACACATACTAAGTCGACTCACAAAGACACTACAAGCCTACCATTTATTCCATAAATCAACAAGCAAAATATACACTCTTCATACATATCAAATAAGACTTCGTCATATAGTAAACAAGACCAACATTGTGCATATAAGGTAAGACAATATTATATGGACTCAGTAGTACTCATACTATGCATTTCATAACAACAAGTAGAGGACAAAACAATGTCATGCATAAGAAACATAAACATGATCATATATATTAGAACACCTTCATAGAACTCCCTTCAAGAGCTACTTGTGTAATGCATAGGTAAAGTCTCATACCCTCACCTACACCAAGCAAATTCCCGTATGTTATCCTAGTAAGGGTCCTTACTATACTTCCATCATCCGTTTTACTTTAGAGAAACAATATCCTTAACCGACACTAAGACCATGGTGCTTAACATGGAATTTGGTGTTGTAGAACCCTACACCAAGGAAAGGTGTCTTGCCTAAGTAGAACAATAACATCATGGTAGCATTTTAGATGATATCATTTGCTAGATCCTACAGGGCAAACATAGTTTATGGATCTTGGACGCATATATGGAAACCCTCTTTATGCAAAATGGGGCATTGTAGTTATCCACCTCGTGAAACTATAGTGAATCTACCTTCCCATATTGAGAAGGGACACCACTCTACATTAAGTTCACTCAGTGCTAAGCTAAGTTCCCTTTATTAAAAAGGCATTATTATTATTACTTTAGAAAATTAGGATTTAGGATATTGACTCTCCGTATGCATAGTTTATACGTCATAGATGAGAGTTCATCAGCCTAATTTGTGTGAGAATACATTTCACATGGACATAGCATATTCAAGCACCATCTAGTTTAGGATACCCTTGAGAACACCTTTTAAGACCCCTCTGTTGACTAGATCATCATACATGCATAAGGACATATTTCATGTGTGTGTATGCATATACGTGAGCAAACCTTTCACGTAAACACCCCTAGACCACACATATGAATACTTCATTTTATTCATGCATGAGGTGTGTTCGTATATTAATCATGAATAATATTTATGTGCATAGATCACAACCTAGAACTATCCTATGAAGACACACTTGTGCAATGTACAGATAATGTCCCATACCCTTATCTATTAGTACACCTATCAAGTTATCCTAGTTAAGGGATACATATCATGCTTCATAGACATACAATTTACATGTGTAGTAGTATACAAAAATGTATATAATAATACCCTTTCATTAGATACCATTAACCTATACTACTTGTAAATATGCATGAGGTGTAACCGTGTGTAGATTGGTCAACATGATCATACAATGACTATCAATAACACAATGAGGTAGCCACCCTCTTAGACCACAATACACATTCAAGTACCCTAAACCATTGATAAGTCACATATAGAGTTATAGGAACTATAGACCACACACAACCACATCACAATATAGGAGACAAGACATCTTCGTTATTTGAATCTAAGACTCCTAATCATGTTCAAAACCACACATTCATGTACAGAATCATAGGTAGGGGTCATGCTACACAAGAGTAACCAATAATCAATGGACCTCAACCATGAAAATGTATAGACTCCTAAACTCAACATCTTCATTCACATATATAAATAATCCTCAATCTAACATAGATCATGAACAAGCATCAGAGACTAGGCATAATACTTCACATTATGTGATCATCATAACCATACTTTCAAGATAAAATTGCCTTCAATTCCATGATCACATCACATATATAATGACAAGGAAGTAAACACCACCACCATAAGTGGACCATACAAGATAATTCCATAAAAGGCAGCCATCTAGCAATTCTATAGAAAAATAGAGAGAATAGGGTCAAATTACAAAATTTCCAAGATTTTATCATCATGTATTTATTCCCGTAATTCAACATCAATACTTGTATAAAACATCATCTACAGCTACCATTACATAATTGAGATCATACTTCAAACATCATGGTTTCAAGAACACATTAGGTACACTACTTCATCAAGTCTGTACAAAGTAGAGGAATACTGATCAATTTACCCAATCCCTAAACCTTGATCATCATTGTTTACTAATCAAAAATTCATATTCAATCACATGAATAACAATAGTAATATACAATTCAACATAATTGAAACATAATTCAATCAACATAGAGTACATATCACAAGACCCACATTATAGGCCAAATTGAGAAATTGGGGAGATCATTGGTTCTTCATGGTATTGGATTGAAATTAATCTTAAAATAATTTATTAATCATAATTTAATCATTGCAAATGCTTTTGAAATCAATTTGAAAAGGAACCCATGGCTAGATTAAAAGATAGTAATTTTGATCATCAATTCTCTTAGAAAAACATTTGAAGAAACTCGTTAGATGAATGTTTAACTAAGGATGAACTATAACCATAACTTTTTACATGAGAAGCCAACGAGAAATGAAGAAGAAACCATGAAAATCAACTCTTATCTTGAACCTTGAGTATTCCCTCCAATGGAGGTTCGAGAGGATTTAGAAGAGAAGAGAGATTTAGGATTTTGATTTCTTAATGATTGTTGAAGTTTTGGCTTGGTAAAGGGGTTAAATAAGTCATAAAAGTATTTTATAATCATATCCCCAACTTACCAAAACACCCCCATACTTATTGGGGCATTTAGACAAATCAAACTTGACAAAACGAAGCAACCGAATATGTGAAGTGGCTCCGTCGCAGAGACAGCCTCTTACTTTGCCTCACATATTTTTTGAGGCAATGAACCTCGTGTAGGGCGTGCGACGCACAGGCACACTCAGTGCCAGGCGCGGGATGCGATGGCAGCTCCACATTCTGGTTCTGCACGCTGCTTTTGGCATCCTCCTTGTCCAACATTTGGTCATTCTTTGGGGACCTTAGGGTAGTCCTTGGGGAGTCGTACCATAACGTTTTGACCCTTAACATGTATATTAGGATTGTAGGGTTACCCCTAATGTTTTTGGACTTAAAACAACACATAAAAACAAGTCAAACATACAAGGAAACGCTAGCACGTCTAGAGACGAACTTTCGAACCTCTTGGACGTTTGACCTACGAACCACTTCATATCAAATAGGAATACTATTAAACAATTAATAACCTATTTTAAACCTTTTTAGACACATGTGAGGCTCTATCTACCTTAGTTCATTCTGAGGGACCTTACACTCATACTACTCAAGTGTTTGAAATAGAAGATATAGATTTTTGTTTTATCTATGAAAGGGTGTTGACTTTGTAAGATGTATTTTATGCTCCTTCCAAGAGATATAAATTAGTGTACAATTTTCTTCTTAATAAAAAGGTGTCTAACAAATTATGTAATCTAATCAATACATAATTGAAAAAAGAAAGGTACTTTTGTGGAAAAGGGGTATGCTAATGATAGGATTTTCAAGTTAAATATTGAAATGAATAAAGTTTTTACTTTTACTTACATACTCTCTTGTACTAATTTTTGGCACACTCGTTTGTGTCATATTAATGATCATTATGTTGGAATTGTGAATAGTTTAAAATTAATCTCAACGATTAAAAAATAATTTATTAGTATGTGACTTTTAGTAAAGTCAATATCACTAAAATACATCATTTCAAGTTGAAAGAAAAATTATTTATTAGAAATAGTTCACGCCCATATTTGTAAACTTGGAGGAATTTTAGTGTGTGGAGAAAATAAATATTTTACCACTTTCATTGATGATTTTTCTAAGTTAACATATGTTTACATAATGAAAAATAAAATTAATGCTTTCAAAAAAATTTAAATTTATCTCTGTAAGGTTGAAAATCAATTAAAAGATTAATAAAAAAGAATTAGAAGTCACCAGAGAGGCCGTGAATACGAGTGAACTGAGTTTAATCATTTTATTAGATTATTGGGTATAATTTATGACACTACGTACTCCTCCTTATTTTCCTATATGAATGGAGTAGCAAAAAGAAAAAATAAAACTTTGGTTGAATAAACTAGTATACAATGTCATGCTTATTGAGTCAAGTGTATCTATAAATTTATGGGTGAAACTATTTTGACGACTTGTTATGCATTATTGTGTGCGTCATAAAAAGTCTAAAAATTGATACCTTTTGAGTAGTGTAAAGGTTACAAGTAAAATTTGAGACATTTAATATATTGGAGTTATCTATCCTTTGTGAGGCTAATGGATCGTAAAATTACATAATTAATTAAAAAAGTTACTACTTGTGTTTTTCTTGGATATGCTTCAAATAATAGAGTTTAAAGATTTTTAATCATCAAGAATAATATTATAATAGAATTTGATGATATTATTTAGCATGAAAAATTTCCCTTTCATTCTAAAACAGTGGGGGTCAAAGGATTGAACAAAATATTTTGTTAGTATCTTGTTCTTCTACTTGTACATTGAGACATAAAGTATTAATGGTTTTGAGTTAAGAAGTAGTATATGAACTAGAGTAGAATAATATTTTGATCCTAATCTTTATGTTTTTTCAATGTTAAACATGAAACTCCCACTTTACCCATCTTTACATGATTCTACTTTTTAAAAGAGAATGCAATGAGGAAATGAAATTTTTGATTTCTAATAAAATAGAGAAGTTGGTTGATTAATCACTGCATTATAAATTAATTGATTGAAAATGGGTCTTACAAATTTTTTTTAAACTAAATGGATTTATTGATAAATATAAGACTAGAGTAGTTGATAAATATTTTAAGCAACATGAAGGCCTATAATTTTTTGACATTTTTTTCTCTGATAACTAGAATTACATCCATTAAACTTTTAATTGTTAGGGCTGTAATTTTTTTTTTGCATATTTATCCAATTGATGTAAAACTATTTTTAAAAACTGAAGACCCACATGAAGAAATTTATGTGGAACGACTGAGTATTTTCTGAAGTCATACCAAGAAATTAATATTATTAAACTTACTAAATTCCTATGTACTTGAAAAAGACACAAAAACAATAAGATGAAAAGTTTGATTTCTACATGATTGAAAATAGTTTTGAAACATATGAGTGTGATAAGTACATATATCATTATTCTTGAAACAATTTACAAGTTATTATTTGTCTATATAGTAATAATTTACTAATCTTTTAACTCTAAATTGTTATATTGATGAACATTATAAAAATTCATAGAAGCTATTTTGCTCAGACAAATTTTATTCTTGAAATTAAGATCATAAATAGTTCTTTATGTTGATATCATGAAGAAAAATTCTCTATTCACTTTTTAGCATATATTTTTCGAATGGGATGAACCAGAAACTTTTCATCATAGTTTGGATATATTATATTTGTAAGACTTAGGTTGATATCATGCTTTCTTTATTTTTCTTTAAAATCAATTGTTTAGAGGTTCTTTTTCAGTTTAATACCTAATAAATTCTTTAAACTTGTCAAAATATTTCATACAATCTATGTCATGTTTCAGTTGAAAATTAAACTCCTGATAAAATAATTAAATTAGAAATTCTTAATTTAAATTATCTCATAGACAAATGACAATAAATACATAATTTTTTTCAAAATTTGAATAGAAAATTTTTCACTTAAACACTTAATTAGGAATTGGAATGCTTAATTAAACTATAGCTTAATAGTTCATGTATCTAAATACAATATTTTGACTACTTTAAAGAGTTAATATTCAGCCTGCTTTTTTTAGCGTAGTCGTAAATAACGCATAAGATTTATTTCGAATTAGAAGGTTGAATCTTCATTAAACTTTTGGTTATTGACTGATATAGTAACTGAATTTTGTTTTTGTCTTCCAAAAGTTATTCAACTTGATCTAATTAGTTTTCGCGGTCATTTTAAAATGAAAATTTAGAGTTTTTTTAAGATCTAATCAATCTTAGCCAAGTCAACTCTCAAACCGTATCTGAAAGATTGGAAAATCCATTACATAAAGGCTTCATTTGTTTTATCAACATTAAGAGGTTTGAATCTGAATATTATGTGTCTTAAGGTATATCTCAATCTGAATAAATAGGTGAATACTAAAATGTTGCACTTAATTATGATTACTAAATAGTAAATAGTTAAGACATTGTATTTTCTCTAACATCTGAATATATATAATTTTTCTTTGTTTAAGAACAATCTATGTAAAATTTAATAAAGTTACTAAACAATTTAAAAAATTATTTGCTAATTGATGGTGATTGTGTGTGTAAATTTAGGATGGTATTGACTTATGATGGTGGTTCTGGGTAGCATCTTATGGAATAGTTGTTTACAATACTAATTTGTGGTTGTTTATGCCGTCAACAAATTATTAGTAGTTGATTGATATTGATAGCTACTGCAATGGTGAATGATGATAAGAGTTAATGATATATAATGTTGACTAATCGTGGACGTTATTGATCTTGATTAGTGGATATAATAATTTTTTGTGGTGATTGTTGGAATAATGACCGCCATATTTGCCTCAAGAACATGTATATTTTATATGTTCCTTTGCAGATTATAACAGTTACTTTATGTGAAGCAAATAAAGTAATGACACAATATTTAATAGAAAAAACCCCGAATCATAAAGGGTAAGAAAACCATGACCTACACTTCAGTAGGATTAACTATACTTCATTTAACTCTGAGCCTCAACAAAAGACTACAAACCTATGTAAGCTAAGGAATTATAATTTCTAATTCCTAGATGCAAACAACCAATTAAACGTCGACTCTACTTCAAGTTATGAATTTGGATACAACTCTTGCAATCCTAGGAACTAACTCTATTTCCTAAACTTCAACACAAACCTCCAAGGTTTATGTTGCCAAGTCTATTAGTCGCCACAACTTGAAGACTCTATTCCTACTCCAGTTTATACTTCACTAGATCTAGAAAAAATTAAAGATACAGCAAGATAAAAATTCAATACAAGCAAACTTGACTTAAGAAATATAAAACATAAGTTTATGAATCCGTTCTTCAATTCTTGTTTCCTTGTGTTGTGTGCATTTCGTATTCAAAAATCACTCAAATATGATCTCCCTCTATTTCATTGTATTCTGCCTGCAACTCTATGTTTATCTCCGCAAGTTTCGTTGAAGATCCTTGCTCTATTTATAGACTATGTAGACCAAAAATCTTTTTCCTTCTTCAATGTTTCTTCCTCATCCGTGTGGAATTTGGAAATTCTTGTAAATTGATTTTATGTACTCTTCTTATTTTTCCAAGACTCCTAACCTATTGCGAATCTTTTTATTTTCCTTTTCCTAGTCATATTGGATGAACATAGCACACATTGACACAATCTTTTTGCACTAGCTTCTTGTCGAAAAAGCACACTTCCACCTCCTCATCACTTCTCCTTCGCGTGGTTGACGTTCTCCTTATCCCAATCATATTCGGTCTGAAAGGAAAATGTCGGTGCAACGGGTTCCTTTCCTCTATTACTCTATTTGCCAATTATCAAAATCTTTCTCGATCTAGAAAATTCCCTTTTATTGATGATGAAAAACCATAGCTTCTTGTGTGAATGGATCAATTTGTCTTATGTCAGTTTCTTAAAACTCAATACACAAAGAAAACACATTAGAGGATCAAGTTATTCCAAATGAGTTATAAATATTACAGAAGCATTCATTTTCTCTTTTTTACATCATAAAACACCGTGAACGCATACACCACACAAAGAGAAGTAAACAAGATACTCATGGCCACTAGGGCTATCACCTACTCAAACACTTAAAAATAAAGAACTCAGTTAGCTATAGAAAAACATTTGCACAAACATAAGAGATAGACATGATCCTGATACTTAACCCGACATTAGAATTAATAAAGAAACATATACACCACAAATCTAATTAAAATTAAAGATAGAATAAAGCACTTGGGATGAGATAAAAAAAGTGGAAAGTCAAAGTCTAGAGTGGCTAGGTATAGCAAAAGATCAGGCATGAAAGGGTAAGTAAAAATCTCTTTCAACAGCAAGATAAACATCTTTTGAATTAACACAATTAGAAGTCATCTCAATTTCAAAGGTAGCATTGGTCTATACAAGTTCATCCTTGAGCTTAGTGTTTTATTTTTCTTTAGCAGGCCTACATGTTCAATATCATATTTCATATGTAGTTGGTCCATGGCATTCTTTGAGTGAGACATATGACTTCAATTTCAACTTATTTTTTTCATTTTGTATCACCTTTAAGGAACTGGTTCAACCAATCATGTACCCTCTAGAAAAACAATAGTTCACCCATCTATAACCCCCAAAGGCAGTAATCACCTTGCCTAAGAGTAATGCCCGCTTCCCAAAGTTCACCACTCTAATTTCAATACAGTCATATTTAATTTTAATTGAGTTAGCAAGAGGAACAAATTTTCTTCAGCTTCATTTGTAGAGGAGCATGTTCTTCCAATCTGTTCCCTAAACATGGTATTATTAAGTGCATCCCCAACGATAATAGTTTTTTACATCAATCCTAAATTCTAGATTATATGAATCCCAATAAAAGAAATAGGTTCGATAGAGGGGTCCCCCTATAGATTCACCCTCACTAGATGCACTCGCGTTGATCCTAGCAATTGAACATTGTTCAAAGGGTCCCAAAAATATTTCCCCTCACATGGTACATACTCCAAAACTTCCTCAATTAATTTTAGACTCTCCCTAAACATATTACCCCAAAGAACTAGCACTCCCTACTTTCTACACCACAACCTTTATTTTATAAGGCACCAAAGCAGAGGTGTCATCCAAAAAAGTCATTTCAACCATAACATTCGATAGACTGTCACACTTAGAATCTCCAAGAATGTCATTAAGAACCATATATTGTAATTAATCAAGTATGAAAATGTTTCTTGAAGAACACTTCATTCCACAATTTTAAAACAAAGTTGATTTCTTGGTTAAGAAGTATATGAAAGAGAAAGGTGTGAGTTTTAGAGAAACACTAGGATAAGGCTTTAAATAAGACATTTTTTTGTGGTATTTTGAGTCCTTTGAGATGAAGAGTTTTATCTTGGGTAGAAATGTGGTTATATTTTATCACAAGAAAGCGTGATTTATAATATTGAAAATAGAGCATAGAACATGGATATATCTTTTAATACTAGTGGAAGGAACAAGTTCAAGTTCCTTGATTCTATATATAGTCAGGAACAATTGTAGAATACATACCTTAGATCTCTCAATAATGCTGAATTTTGCTCAAATTTTACAAAGTCTCTCTCCTTTGACAGAGGCAAATATAATGTTATAGTGCATGAGTGACTTCACTTAAAAAGTTGTATAGAGACACACAACTTAATGGAAAAGGATGAACATAAAATTCAAGATTAGAGGGCAGTATGCGCAATTTTTATTAGCCATTAAGGGATACTCATGTGATCTTAATCATCCCCAAGTTCCAAATTATTCCTTTTAAAAGCGTTTTCCTAGGTTGATCATCTTTCTCTATTGATGGACTACACTCTGATTATTTGAGTGCGCCTCATACGATTTTTCATGATTGTAATTGTTTGACACTGCATAGGTTGGACATCACATGTTTCTTCATAATTGATTTCAATATTATTGAAAACCCATCATCATCCTGCATGCTAGTTTCTTTTATTACAAAATTGTAATATATTGAGTGGATTTTTGTTCATTCCTTCAGCATGATTCCTTCTTTCAACATGATGCCTTCTTTCAATTTTTGCCCTTTAGACGTGCCTATTTTTTTCACTGTCAATGCTATAATTCCATAGTTTTTTTTGCAAGTGACAGGAATTTCTTCTAGTTTCTATCATGTGTTTGGAGAAACATGTGTTCAATGGTGAGTGTCTCCCGCTTCCTCTCAGTTTTCCTTCAAATTCAAATATTAGATTTACGAACCCAGACTAGCATGCGTCCTTTGTATTGATAAAAAGGACCTGCAAATTCAAATGATAAATTTAGGAACCTAGACTAGCATGCGTCCTTTGTATTGATAAAAATTATTTATGAGATCTGTATTAATCCATATTGGAAAACATGTTTAGATTTGTTTTTGCCCCAAACTATTCCTTTGACGTGATTCCTTTCTTTTAACAGGGTTGGTTTTTCTATTTGAGGAAACTTTGGAGTTTTTATTAATGTGAGTTATAACTATTGGGAAGGTACCCCTTGAGTGACCAATACTATCACAATGTGTGCACAAATAAGAGGTTTTCTTAGGGACTTCTTTAACAAACCCTAATCCAAATTTAGTGTTATGTGTTCTTTTAGTGAGCTGGGTCATAGTCATTAAGGACCAAGTCCATTTATTTGCTCTCTATAGCTCATACTCAGTTCTATCCAGAATAAGATTTATATTTATAGATTTTTCTTTCATAAAATAGTTTATCTGTTAAACTCTTTAGATCTTGGTTATATCTGATTTGGTCACCACTAATTTTCATTAACCATTTCCAATAACACTCTGTTTCAAAATTTAAGGTTTGATAGCCAAAGTGCAGGAATGAAGTTGTTGTACATGTTCCTTTAGGAATTTATTTTTTTCTTAAAAATAGAGTTAAATTTTTCAAGATCAGCATATTAAAATTTTGAACTAGTTCAAGAAGTCAATAATTGATCATTGTTTTCATCCAACTCTTGAACATTATCTATGAGAGTTAAAACAAAGGAAGATTATTTTTTCTTTAAAAAAACATTTTAGTTTATTTTTAAGGCCAAGAAAATATACCTCTCTTTTATCAGTGTCCGATTCAGGGCCCTCCATGTCCGTCAAAGCCATATCTTCTGCATCATCTTCGTTTGAGTTGTCTGATTTTGTTCTCCAAGAAGTATACATAGAAATAAATTGATCAAATTTGTCTCTACGGCAACTCAAGAATAGAATATGACAACTAATAATTAAAAAAACACAGGAACTACTATATATCTATCGATGAATCCTATGCTGACTGAGATGGACATTGTGACAAGAGCCAAGACATCATAATAACAAAACATAAATGAGAAAACATAAATGTGGGATCCTCTGGAAGCAAGGAGGCTCACTAGACAACATTTGAATTACAACATGATCAACTACGCATTAGTTGATGATCTTAATTACCTATATCAGCATCATAAATATGCAAACCAAATGGTGTCAATACACGGAATGTAAGAGCACGCAAGGGGAAATCTAAAACATGACATAAGCTTGAAATGGAACTGAAGAAACAACTTGCTTTATCTTGACTCAACCCAACCTCAAATCAATCTCAACTCATTTCCATATAAAAGCAGTAACAAAAATTTGATATGAAGATAAACTTTTAAAATACTAGATAACAACTAAATGTGCTTGAAAATAAAATATAACTCAATAAGTAGGTAAAAATACAAAATCAACTACAATTGGGAGAATCTCTAACCGAGAACCATCACAATGACCTTTGTGATGATACACCTGTCGCCCACATTGCCGAAACTGTATTTTAACTTATCGGGATATAGAAATCCTCAACTAAGTGGATCAACTATGAAATGCTTAAAACACAATAAGTAATCATCTAAATAGTATGATTGTTTCTACCAACGTTGCCTACATATATTATGGGGTTGTGAGTTGTTTGAACTCTTACCCATATCGGTCCTCAACACTACTCTCAAAATATAAATAAGATCATTTGTTTTAAGAAAAATATTTTCTCATCCTCAACTTTGAGATAATTACTCAAAAGGCTTCTCTTATAAGCCATAATACACGATTCATGAAATCCTTTGGAAATCAGTGTTTTCTCTTGTTAAATGTTAAAAAGTTTATTCTTGGGAATGCTTCCAATGTTTGTGATTTATCATCTTTATGTTTATATAATGTTTTGAGTGGTTAGATTTATAGGAAGTAAAGGTAAACTTCAAAAGGACCAAGAGAGAGCAAATGATAGGAAACCATTCGGGGCAGGCGACCTTAGCGCATTGCTGGCGTGGGCGCCAACCCCCGAATTTCTGAGACTTGTTTCTCACCCACTGCTGGCGCTCCACGTAGACGTTCTGGTCCACCAGGGGCATTCCTCCCCAGAACTTATAACTCATTGGGGGACGCCACCCCAGACCTTATAGAGCATCGAGGGCGTGCCGCCCCAGCCTTTCCCAGAATTTTCGAAAAACTTTTCTTCTTGTTTTCTAACCCAAATTCATCTAGAATATATTCCTTTTCTTATGTTTTACTCATATTAAATCACCCAATACAAGTACATGAGAATCTGCTAAACAACAAGCCTCAAACTCATACGTTTATTTTTTAAAAAATCATCAAATCCATCATAATTCAAGAATGAAAGTAATACTTCAAGAATACTTGTCTAGAACTTAAATTCAG
The DNA here is from genome assembly GCF_036512215.1 of Solanum lycopersicum. NCBI lineage: Eukaryota > Viridiplantae > Streptophyta > Magnoliopsida > Solanales > Solanaceae > Solanum > Solanum lycopersicum. The sequence continues at coordinate 54,860,473 of NC_090806.1, read as the reverse complement.
CAATATGTATGGGCAAATTCTAATAAGTAAATCATGATTGTTGTGTGGTTGGACAAACCCAAAATTATAAAAACATACGTACCTTGATTTGGCGAAATAAATTCTAAATTCGGAAGAAACCTTGATTATTCTTCCTTTTCTCCTCTTTTTCTATTCTTGAACTCCTCCCATAACCCTCAGTGTATATTAGTATTGTAAAACTAAACCCTATCAGATTTTACCCCAAAATATTTAGTGAATTAATTTTAATCTGAGGGGTAAGGAAAAGAGTCGTGTATCTTTCCTTAACTGGATGGGCTTACTTCAAACGTGCATATCTCCCTTATAGAAGCTCAAAATTTTGCAGACTCTGTGGCGTTGGAAAGAGGGTTCAACGAAATAACATTTTTTTACTATATGGGACTCCTACCTCACCATGTAGAAAATGTTATGGTCGTTTAACTTGATCCAAAATTCACAAGTTAAGTATACCTTGTAAAATTTCATGTTTGGCTTTTTCAAAATTAGCTCTTCCAAACACCATGGTGATATAGTTTCGGCCATTTTATTTAATTAATTATCTAAATAATTTAAACAAACTTTTTCCAAAAATAATCTCTCGATCGATTATTTACTAAATCCAAAGCAAAGGACGAGCTAAGTGAGCGACAACGACAACAATAACGACATGAGGGGGTACCTGTCTCAACCCTTTTAACTACTAGTAGAAGTGTTTCTCAATTTTAAACTCTTTAACTTTTCTTTCAACGTGTGAGTGAAATGTTTTTCTCTTACCAAAGCATAAGAGAATTTTTCGAATTCCTCTGTTTATATTCCCTTCATTTCCAAATAATTATTACTATATACCCAACAATCCCACGCATAAGTAAGGAATAGTTAGAACATAAATAAATGCACGGACGAGTGTGTACTTTACAAGCAAGGATTAATTACATCTTGATAAATAGGTTTTCCATTTAACTTTCCGTAGTGAACATATGTCGGATATACTTTTCTTGAAACGTGAAAATTTTTCTTAATATTATAAGTATGATAAATAGATGTTTGTGCCCCAAAAATCTCACTGACTGTTTCTTCCCTTTATTTCCCTCTATATATAGCAAAGGTAGAAGTACACCCTAGGGTTTACTTCTCTCCGCTTACAATTCACAGCAAGCTCAGATGACTTGAGTTATATTGTTTCTGGTGCCTACATGTATCAGATAAATTAATTTTCCTTTTCCTAATATGTTCCTTCGCACTACCCTATAGGGTT